>NC_053409.1:24639475-24960725 GCF_016859285.1 Xiphias gladius
CCTTTTTTTCTTCGATCTAACCTCTGTGAAACCAGGAAAATTTTAAAAATTTCTTTTTCAAGAGTGTCCTGGCCGTGATGAAATGGTGCGATGTACTAGAAGGAGACAGAATCGCTGTCTAAAGCTCTCAGCTCGAGCATTTAATGATCGAACAGGCAACATTTTGATCTGACAAGGATCCTTGTTCAGTCAAAATGTTAATGACATGTTCTAGTTGTGAGTGTCAGAAAGTGCACGAGTTAATTTCTTCTCATTTTGTCCAGATGATGGTCTTTCCAAGGCACCTTCAGCAAAGCTAAAGTAACACACTTTGATTCTTGCATAGCCCTGGTGGAGGTGTACGTGTAATGGCGTATATATATACGGGCCGAGAAATTTCAGTACAGATATGTAAAAAGACAAAGAAAAATTTCAAATCTTGGTTCGGCCCAGTAGCTGAGTGTTAAGACACCAACCGCGATCCGCAACGTCCGGCGGTTTGAGCCCGGCCGGGGATCGTTGTCGCATCTGTCACTATTAAATTTCCTGTCATCTCACCGCTGCCTCATGTTCAAAAAAAAAAAAAAAAAAATGCCCAAAAACACATGAAAAACATTAAACACTTAAAACTGTTTAATATACTGTGTAAGTTTTTTTTGAATTGTTATTAGAGCTGAAACAATTAATTGATTCATTGATCAACAAATTAATATGATAATGGTTTAAGTAAATTCTTCACGCAGGTCAGACAACACGAAGCAGAAGACGTCCCCTTGGACTCAGCCCTAGCTGTTACTGAGTGGAGTTTATTCTTTAAACATTTGCTGTTATATTTAAAATATTTATATTAAAACATTAGTATCAGCCGATATCAGATTTTTGTAACTGTCAAATACTGATACCCATATTGGTTGGGTTCTTACTGGAGGTAGCGTTTTCAGTTGTATGCACCGAGGCCAGAAGGTAGTACTTTTCCCCTTAATCTTCTTCTAAGACTCTAGTCACACCTACGATTCAAAAGTGTACTCATTCTACATGTGCTGTATTAAATAGGCTGAATCTAAATCGGTTTCATCTCCTGCAGTTCAGTTTATGATCACAGGTGACAAAGTGTTTAATCAGAGGGAGGTTCATCCGAGAAGCTTTAGCTCCTCGAGCTGCAGTGTGGCTGCAGACTGAGTCGGTCAGGCCCCATCCATCCATCCAGCCCCCCCCCCCCCCCCCCCCCAATCCCCCCGCTGCCCTGTTCTCCCTCCTCCATCACTCATGGCTGATGCTGTTAATGGCGCCCTTGAGGACAAAGGTTAGAAAACCTCAGCGGCACGCAGCTGTGTGTGTCTGCAGTTACCCGGGTTATCCACCGGTACTGTATTGCTTTATTTTCTCAACATCTTTGTTGCTAAGCGCTAACTGCTGTTTCTGCTCTCCATTTCCATGAGATCACATTCGATCAAGCCGTGCGGTTGAAACACGTGCGACGTGTTTTTCCTTGCATTTGACTCTGTTACTGTGACTATCGCTGCTAATGCTAACTACCCCAAATCTTTTTTTTTTTTTTTTCCTCGTTCCTGCTGAAGAGACACTGGGGGAAGATATGGTGATGGTAATGTGATCAGTAAAAGCAGCTGAACACGACAGGGTAATTACCTACACTATGTACGATTTAAAGCAAAGCAATCACACCCAACATGGCTAGAGCCCTCCTGTGATTTACAGGTTTCGTCAGGGAGTCAAACCTTTGCTGCTAAGCACTAAATGCTGTCGGCGTCGGCGTTTGTTTTAGGGTTTAACGTGACCTTGCCATGATAAAGGCATTTTAATTGTTTAAACAAAACTAGGTCAAAACCTAGTATGTGGCTGGTTCCGCCCTTTATCCGTCTGCTTCTCTCCAACTCTCTGTGCTCACATGCACAGTGTTTTAATGCAGCTGAATTCCCAACAAAGCTGTTCTCATTTACATGGTCTTTTGTTTCTGTTGTCAGACAACGGAACAAGTCTGAAATAGGGACCGAAACGTGGCCCATTAAGACTAAATGTTAACTTCCGAGCCGTTTCCAAGCTGCTGCTTCTGCTCCGCTAAAATCCCGATTTTATAACCGTGACGTCGTCTGTCAAAATCACCAAGACAGACAAAGTTAGAGACAACAGCTGTGCTTCGATTTCAGCTGTATTTACTTGTCAAACGATCACTACTTACTGGCAACTCTCTTCTACAGAAAGTAGTTCAGGTTTGTCCAAAAAATCACTAGATTTGACACAGGGTGCTTTTGTGAAGAAAAGCCACTGAAAGGGTGTGAAAAGTTGTTAAATCACCTGACGAAGGCGCTAAGCTGGCGACACTGCTTGTAAACGCCCCCCCCCGGTGACGCAATAGAACCTGTTTGCGCCCATTCATTTTGAAAGAGCGACGGCCAAATGGGGAAACTCCAACACTCGGCCGGCCGACCAGCGGTGTAGCACCAGCACTCAGCCCCGCAGACGAAATGTCAGAGGATTCACCAGAGCCGATGGGATTCAATACCATGGGATCACAAACGACCACACCAAATTCCATGGTATTCCGTCCGATAGAGGTCAGAATACACTGTACCAAAGCGTGCGATCCACAGACCAACCGAATGAGGAGCATTACTATCCATAGAGACTCTACACCACTAGCTTGGCTAAAAGGTAACAGGTAACAGAACTCCCATTAGAATCTGCCCTCTGGCCTCCCCCGGCGTGCTAAGCGTGACGCGTCACTGGCCTGTCACCTTTCAGCCAACAGGATATAAGCTGGCTCACTGGTTTTTCAATTTCGGAGTCTAAAACTGGGCATTTATTCATTTAATGATTGATCCACTTACGGCTGCCAACCAACGATTATTTCCGTTATTGATTAATGTTCCGATAACTTTCTGGACGAATCGCCGATAAAATGTCAGAAGACGGTGGAAAAAAATTGGCCTCTCACAGCTTCGCACAGTTTCAAGGTGACTTCTTCAGATGTCTTGTTGCGTCAGTGCAACAGTCCAAAAACCCAAACACCTTCAGTTAACACCGATATACAAACAGACAAGAGCAGAAAATCCTCACACTGGAGAAGCTGGAACCGCCCAACGATAAGGGTCTTTGCTCAAAAAACCATTAACTGATTATCAAACAGTTGCCAATGCCTTTTGTTCTGACTGTCGACTAATCGATTTATAGATCAGTCGTGCCACCTCCACACTGATTACTACTCTAATACAAACACGTCCTAGCCCGTTGTGTCCAGTTTAGTCTGGTTTGGTGGGTTTGAACACGCAATTGCGCATGTAGGAGCTTACTCACACGAATACACAACATCTGTGTGTGTGTGTGCGAAAACGCTTGTTCTGTTTGTTGTCGCAATAGCCGCTCACACACACACACACACACACACACACACAGACACACTCAAGGACAAAAGCATACAAGTCAGCTGTCTGGGCAGTTAGCCTCACACGAGAAGGGAACAAGAAGTGGGAGTCTCCTTCTGTTTCAGCTTTCCTGTCTCTGTCAGTCTGTCTTTACTCCCCTCCTCCCTCCATCCTCTGCAGCTGTACATCCAGCTCCATTAGCTGCCTGTTTCCCTCTCAGCAGATAAATCACTTATCCCCGGGCGGCCGGCCGGCCGCCTTGCAGCGCCGCACGCCTCTCCAGACCCCCTGTTTTGCGTGGGAACGATGCGTTATGAGCTACGTCCACATGACCTTGTTTTGACACTGCGGTGAATTGGGCTGATTGTTTTGACTCTGCGGCGAGCCTCATCGCTCCACCCTTCCACTCTCTGCACGGCTTGTTTTCCAGACAATGACCACAGAGGCTCATGCGCGCCACCAAAGAGGATGCTGGGGGCTACCGTGTCGTCAATTAACGATCAGGGCTCTCCTGTCAGCTATCAGAGACATTGTGTTTAGGGGTGGGGGGGGGCGGCGGCTGTCAGACATCCGCTGCAGGTGAAGAACACGGGGCTTTTCAGGGCGCAGGCAAATCAAATTGTTTACAACCCGGCAGTGTCAGCGGTTTACCGGAGAGTCCGGGTGATAATTCATCTCTGTTGACAGCATGATGACACAAGAGACCCACAGAATTGTGGTTTAGAGGATGTTTAACCCTTATTTATGGCAGAATGTAATTGGATTTTTCACGTGGATTTTATGTCTGTTTAAAAGTTCCAGTCTTCCCTGGGGTAAAATGGACAGCAAATCACCACAGTTGTTATTTGTTTAATACGCTTTTCACCTGTTCACATCAATTATTACTATGTATCTGATTTTAAGTTTTTTATAGATATATATACATTTTCTATTGCAATTATGAATTCAGTAGTTTCTATGAAAGTGCCCTTGTACCTGAGATTTACGCAACTGGAAATGATTATTGTTGAGGATTCACATGCGCCTGAGACAAAATCCGAATCTTTGCTCTGAGTCTGAAGCATTCAGACCCTGGTTCCCCGCTACTCACCACCGGTGGTGAGGCTCCGTGCTGCTGGATCCTGGTGATCCTGTCAGCCTGTGGGGAGGATCCACCATGGGGCTCAGGGGTAGAGATATGACAGCTGACATCTGGGGAAGATGAAGCCCGAGGGCCAGATCATGTCTGCTTGGCAGCTCTGACTGGCCCATTAGTGGGGCTGAATGTCTGTATCATGGCACTGGCACTGCCACTGGAATTGGTCCTCCTCCTGCTCAGGGCACTCATTAACAACAGTGATGGTCTTGTCACTTAAGATTTGCATTCATCAATATTTTTTTTAACCACATTTCATAGTGTAATGCCAAGGATGGCTTATACTGCCAAAATTATGAGGATTTCTTTCAACATCGGCAGCTCTACAGGGCTTTTTAACCTCTTTTAGCACCTGGTTTTGGTATTTTAGCCTCTATTTTTCCCAGGAGTTGATGGAGACCAAAAGCAGAGCTAAAAGGAGAGTGAATACTGGCCTTACAATCGTCACGTGGACGCAAACACGACTCCAAATTAGTAGTAATAAAGACAAAACATGATTCCCACAGCACCAACACCCTCATAATGCTAGAAGTTGGCCTTGGGCTGCAGTGAGCTGGAGAGAAATAATAGAAATGACAGCCTTTCCCCCTTAAACGGCTCAAGTCTGGCATTGACTTGACTGTAAACAACAGATTTGCGTTCAAACAAAGCCAACTGACATGAAAACAACATACCGTGTGGACAGACAGGAGCGTTGCAAAATGGAGTCAGAACCAAAATAACACCACGAGATGAGATGAACCCCCCCTCCTCATCCTCCTCTTCCTCCCCCCGCAGGTGCTCAGCAGGCCTCGCTGTGGGGAATAACATGCTTCCCCCCTGCACTATTTCAAACCTTCCTTATGGTACCCCCCACCTTTAAAATGATTTTTTTTTTTTTCCTCCCTCGATGTGGACTGATTCAGTGTTTTCTGCTGTTCCCTCTGTGAAGGAATGAGGTTTTTTTTTTTTTTTTTCTATACTGCCACCCTGCTGGGTTCAGCAGATGAGGACTTGGCATTCGGGCGTCTGATGCGAGGACTCCTGCTACAGGAGTAGGGGGGGGGGGGTGAGGAGAGCGACAGGAGGAGAGCAGGAGGAGTTGATGAGATAGAGAGGAGAGGATTTAGAGGAGGTGGAGGAGGAAGTGTGGGAGAGAAGCCAGTGCTGATGGGGAAGGACCCGTAGACGTCTGAAAGCCAATTACACAAAAGCTTCTACGTGTAGATTTTTTATAATGTCAGTGATATTTATGAAATAAATTAGTTACTGTACTTTTGCGAAGAGGAAGGGAAATTTTCCCAACTGAAACCGTTCAATTTGTATAAATTTTAGAAGCCAGAGGTGATGTTTTATTTTCATTTTTTTTTTTGCCAACCAACCATTTTGCGATAACTCTTGGGTGTTGAGGATCGGTAGCCCCCTCTCCCTCACAGGTAGTCTGTCCCTTCCGCCCCTGTAAATAATGGATTAACCCTGGAGCGCTACTGATGTAGCACTTTTCTCCTTATAAAAGTAACACCAGCGATTGTCCGACCAATAACAATTTGCTCAAATTTAAGCAGTGATCGCGGCTGTTCAGAACTGTCCCTGACCTGACTCTCTACTGCCGGACGAGGGTGAAAACCCTAATGCCTCAAAACGTCAAAATGTAAATGAGGTCTGGTTTTGTTCTGATTGGAGCGCCAGTGTCTCGATTCGAGTAATCACAGGGCGCGTTTGTGTCCTGTTCAGCGACGCCACTCTTCCTAATGAGCGCACTAGACTCCCAGCTGTCTGTGTTTGGGTTCGCATTATTTACCGAGCAATTAGCCGTGAAGCACAAACTTTGAGTGGAATATGATTGAACAAAGTGGTCGAGCAACTCCCTCCTCGCTCGCAGCAAGTGCCACACACACACATACACACAGGATCCCTAAACACTACTTTTCAACGTTTATTTCTCGCTGATTGAAAGACACAGACTTTACATTTTGGGCACAAACCCGCAGCAGCTTACAGTCGCTGTGATAAAATAGTCTTGTTATCCGCTGCCATGGAGTTCAGAAATTGAAGGTCAAAGAAAAGAGAGCCGGGAGGAGGGAGGACTATTGCTTAGTGTAGGCTTCTGTTTTCCTCAGAGCTGCACTGGTTGAGATTTTTACTTCAGACGCATTAAATTAATTTGTCTGAATTCAAAATCTGGGCTGCAAAAGTGTCCCATCCCCATCTGACGGAGGTGACTCATTACTTCTGATTACCTGAACTGCAGGATAATTTAAAAAAATTTTTTTTAAATTGATCAGCTCCAAGGACATTTCAGTAAGAAGTGAACAAATCTGATCACTGCTGTGCTTTGCAGACGAGCTGACAACCGTCGGCTGCTGTCCGTCTGCCGAGATCCACGCAGCTCTGAAACACTGAACCTTTGTGGTAAGGTACATCATTCATCCTGTTACGCTGTTGGTGATGAAACAGATTCTGACTGGCCCGATGCGGAGAACTGGATCCGTTTCATCACGGGAAACCCAGGTAAGTTATTAAACCACGGCTCAGCCCCTCGGCGGACGCCAGGCCCGGTCGACATCATCTTCGCATCTACCCTGGGAGCTCTCTGATTTGCTTGCGGTCCCGTGGAGAGGGTTCTCATTACAGGATGTTGTTTTGATATCTCCCTCCTCCAGACCTGCACTCAGCACTTTCCTCACGGTTAACTGACAACAGCAGCTTGCAGGGAAATGATACTGAGACCTGCTCAGCCTGTTAACAAATACTCTGCTGCGCACTGTTCATTTACAGATTATACCGGCGGACTGTCACCTCCGCTTAGTGCAGAAATACGGCGAGTCAAAATTCATTCATAACAAGGTGGGAAAAAGAGTCTAAGGGTGACAGACGCGTGGCTAAATAGATGTGAAAAAGAAAATACCTGTGTAAACATGTTTAGTGGTCATGAAACCAAATTTAAAAGCAGGTAGAGATTTATACATCAAAAGAGAAAAGCCTTCACCAATTGGCTGTTTCATCAAATATCACTGAAAGTGATGGCTGGATCAATTTCCTGAGTACCAGTAATGCAACACTTTTGCAATAGGATCTATAGAAAATATTACAAATTACTTATTCGCTTTCATCTTCTTGTTCCTTCCGTTTTAAAGAACTGCTTGACACCACGCAGGCCTTTCTGAATGGGTAAATTACGTGTAGTCACTTTATTGCATTACCAATTGATCCTTCCGGCGCGTTCATTGATACACACGTTACTTCCGCTTTTTCCAAGACAATCCGCTCATTTAGTCCACTGGTCCAAAAAAAAACATCTGTGAGAAATGAATGACAATTCCTGGAACACCACTCCCCCTGATTACAGGGCGATATCCGCTTGGTAGGCTCAGGCGGCAGAATGGCTCCGAGCCACTTTCTTGGCCATCAGAGAAGCTGGAGATTCGAAGGGACGTCGGCCAGTAACAGAGACGCCTCAGGTCGCAAATCAGCGCGGTGCTGCATTACTGTTTAAGTAATCTGAAACAAGTCCAAGTCAACTCAGTTCTTCTTCAAGCAAGGACCTTACACAGTCCAAACTTCAGACTTCAATGCTTTTCTTTTACATCTCAAGTAAAAACTGCTCGAGAGAGATTCAGGTCTCGGGAAGGTCAAAGGCTCACAGCAGCCAAGTCCAAATCAGGTCTCAAGTCCTTATTTTTGTGACGTCCGTCTGACACAAGTCCAAGTCTACCGCTTTGTGGTGAATCACCACAGTGCTGTTACTGGAGCACAGGTTAGCGAGGATTCGGCGAGCCTGCCTCGTAGTTCAGGGGCACGGTGTACCAGGTCACATCCCAGGTTTCTATCAACATTATTTTGGTCTAGAGAACAGAATTGCTGCATTGTGTCTGGGCAGAAAAAGGCTAATAACTTCGGTTGTAAAGAACTCTGTAGACCGACACCGGGATCAGCTGATAATTCACGACCTCAAACAAGCTGATTTGGTGTTAAATTACTCTCTAACAGCGTAGGTTATCTATTAACTTATATTTACTGGGTACAGATACAGCCTACATCAGCCTATCGTATCGGCCAATTATAATCCTGGTTTTAGATGTAGTTTATGCAGATTGCATTAAATTCTCCATTACATGAAACAACATTTAAAATGAGGCAAAATAATCTGGAACTAGATCTGCATCAGTGGAAATCTTCTCCCGGTTCTACTTTTACAGGGGGATCATCCAGTTTACACTGGTGTTGAGTAAGACCTGCAGAGTAGCAAGGCAGACGTTTGTTGACCCTGTATGTACAAAACAAGGGAGACGTATATTCCCCTTCGCGCAATTAACATCGTGGTGTGGCTCCTTCACATGTATGTTATGCGGCAGGGTAGTCATGCAGAGAAGCACTCAAGCTCTCCCTCTTGTTCCAGAGGAAAACAGACTTAAACCGGCGCCTCGGTCGACCGTGTTTTGTCTTGTTTTTTTTCTCCCTGCCGTCATGAATATTCAGAGAGCAGATATTTATGGGTGCTGATGAATATTCTGCACAAAGTCTGCTTCGCAAATTAGGTGAGCGGAGGGAATTGGATAGCCACTAGGTGCCTCTCTCAAGGCAACAACAGGAGAGGAAAATCAACTAACTCCACTTTTGAAGGGCTAATTTGATTTCATTATTATTATGGTTTATATGCAAACACTCCCAGATTATAAACAGAGGAATGTGGTGTAAAGAGAAACCGGATCGTTTCACGGTGAAACACCGGCTGGATGCTTTTGAATTGTGGTCAGATCCGTCCACGACGGTCGATGAACTAAAAAAGTTGCCAAAAAGATTTCATGTCGGTGATAAAGCTTCTTGGTAAAGTATTGATAACGGAGCGGAGCAGACACAATAATCTATGAGCCGTTTGACTCTCCTGCACAAGCGTTTTCATAAACTTGAAGGTGTGGGCGTTGTCCCAAGGACATTCTGATCCAGACTCCTTTGCACTCCTCTCAGGAGCAAATTAATCCCTCCATGCCAACCAAAAGCGAAATCTATTTTTAGCGGCTCATTAAAGCCACTTCTGTGCTGAGTCCCACACCAGCATTCAGATTGGAGTAATTGGGTGTGTGTGTGTGTGTGTGTTTGCGTGCGATGGGGATGGGTGGGTCATATTCCACTCATGATTGAATTCAAATGTTTGCTTTTTTAACGTGCGACTCCTGCATCGCTAACGAGGATTTGTACCGTTAATCAAAGGCACTGCCGTGGGTGCCAATCAACATGATTACAGAGAGGAACTGGCTGGGATCATCGCAGCAAAGGATGCTGGGAACTGGGCACAGGGTTGTTTGTGAGGGTGCGTGCCGGTAAAGAGGGAACAAAGATGGGAAAAGTGGTGGGCAACTGAGAGAGAAAGGTGAGTATTTGGTAACAACACGTCCTTAATGTTTTCCCACCGGGGACATGAAAAAAAATAATACTATAATTTTTTGCATTTATGAAGTGACACTAAATACATTTAAATAGTTTAATAATTTGAGCCCTGCTAGAGGTGAGGCTGGATAGATGATATCAGTCATCAGTCCCAAAATTTCAGTCCAATATCCCAAAGAACTGGTGAAATAGCTCGGGAACGTTTGGCTGGATTTCCGTGAAATCCGGCCCAGACATTGGTGGTCCCCAGAGGACCAGCCCTTGAGACCTTAGTGATCCCCTGGCACTCACGAGTCAAAATTTCCACAAAAACTAAATGGTGGCCTTTCCGTCCCGGCTAATGTTAGCCTTTGAGATGAGCTAAACTGACGTGGCAAATATAAAAGTGAGGTTTTCAAGACCGATGTATCGCTAATAGTTTTTAACGAAATTTAGCCGAACTCAACCTAGATGTCCAGACATCTTTTATTTTTAAAAGAAATCAGTGCTTACTGGGGGGTGCTTCTGGATGCCTGGGTGCCTCACAGTGATTTTTGTTTTTGTTTGTTCGTTCACAGAATTTTGAAGTGAGTTTGAATGCTGATCCACAGAAAACTAATTTCATTTTCGCTGAGGAAATAAACTCCGGATTTGGGTTTTAACATATCCTCACATCCAAAAAATGGTAAAGAAAGAACACGGAGATGGAAAAATCTATTGTGCCTGAGGGACGTCGAAACCACCAGAGGCTTAAAAAACATCTCACTCCGAATAAAAACTCCTCCTCCTCCTGTTCCGGCATCATGGTGATTGCAGGGGAGCGGCGGCTCTGCAGGCATCTGCTCGTTTTGTTAGGAACTGTGTCTAAGCAAACACTTTTTCCTCGCGACCATCTGTCCGAGCTCAGATCTGCATGAGAGTTGGCGGAATTGGCTGGAAGAGATAGAGAGGAAGGGAGAGAGAGAGAGAGAGAGAGAGAGATGGAGACAGAGAGGCGGGAAGAAGGGGAAGGAAGAGTGATGAAAGGAAACTGGAGACATGGAAAAAAAAAGGGGGGGGGGACAGTGATTTCTGTTCTTGTAGAAATTAAAAATACAGGACATTTTGTGATCTCTTCTTTTTTTTCCCCTCAACTTTGATTCTTATTTAATGTACAACCCGAAATGTTCATTAACAATCACGCAATATACGGAAACCAGTGCCAGTCCCGACTTATGGCAAAACCCAGACGGCATCCGACACCCAACAGACTGTGGAAATAAATGTGGATGGGGGCGGTGGATAGACAAAACTTAAAAGGGGAGGGGGGGGATTTCAAGATATTTATACAGTATATTTTTAGTTTCAAGATATTTTGTCTGCAAAACGTCTGCTCTCAAGCCAAAAAAGGCCAAGTGAAGTAGCAGAATTATTTCCCAGAGTTCAGCATGAACATAGATCCCCTTAGCCTGTTCCCAGACCTCCTTAATTGCTGCTCACGTGGCCACTAATGGCTGCTTCCCGGGATGTAGAAAAACAACCGAGCCAATCGGAGCTTTGAATGTGGGATCAGGAGCTGGGATGTCATTTCCCCGTGTGAGGGCAAGAAAAACGGTGACAGGCGCGGATGAGCTTGGTGCGGCTGCACAGGCTGTTGGAGCTGACGTGCAGCGAGGAAAAAAAACCCACATGACAAACTCGTTTCCTTAGGTTACAGGAAAGGGGCTGCAAATCTTCTCGTATATACGCATTTTGGTGAACACGTATTTGCTTTCTTGGAAGGAGTTAAATGAGAAGATCCATATAAATTTCCTGTCTCGATGTTAAATACAAAGCTGGAGTCAGGTCGTGGTTGTCCCGGCTTGGTGTGAAGCCTGGAAACTAGCCCTGGACCTGTCCAAAGTTCAGACAGACATTTAGCATCACCTCTAAAGCTCGCCCATTACCACATAGCTTCTCTCATCACTAGAGAATATACGTACTCTGAAAAAAACCACAAAAAACGTTTCTGCCTGTCTATGGACCAATCAAGGTACCACGCGTTCATAGGTGTTGGGCATATTCAGGAACTTCGTCCAGAGCCAGGCTAGCCGTTAATCCGGACTCGCTCCTGAATGGCGAGGGCCAGCGAACCGCATGAGACTGGATAAGGAAAAGAAAATGAAATTTTTATTTTTAGTCTGATCATCAGGCTGGTTCTTTATCAATAACTGGAGACACAATTGTCCAATTACCCACATTTCTGGCTTTCTCGAGTCACTTCGTCGTCTGAACACTGCTTTTGAAAAATAAGATCTTGACTCATCTGGATAAAAACAACGGGGTAGAGTGCTACAAAAAAGCCTCCACCTCCAGACGTTTTTGGTACAGAAGCTAAAAAAAAAGAGTAAATGAAATAGAAGATTATTTTCCAGTATCTAATTTAGGAATACAGTAGGAATACAGGAACCATCTTCATTAAACTTCCAGCTGGATCTCTACTCCAAGATTAAAGATTACTCCTCTTGAAAAATACAAATTCAACTCCGGGCCAATGTAGTTCAAGAGAGAAGAGACAGGAAGAGAATCCAAAATTCTGAATTAGAAGAAAGGCGATCTGCCAAAATCGGAGCATAAGAGCGGCAGTCTGTGTGTTTACATCTGACTCCATCTGCTTGTCCTTATGACTGGTGTTTCCCGTCTGTCTGTCCGTCTGTCTGTTTATCAATCTCAGAGACGAACAAACAGGAGGAAATACAAACATGTCGACGAGGTGCTCAACCATCCAGAGCTTTCCCCGCTTAACTGCTCTTTTCAGATAATCGCTGAATCAAATCTAAACAATTGCAGCCAGTCGTGATCCGGGCCACGGTGACTCTGACACAGTTAGAAAGTAGGAGTCACTAACATCCTGTGTATCTCCGACGAACGTAAAAGGAGATTAGTGCAGGACACTTTCGTGTTACGGAATGTGAATTCCAGTCCGATCTGTATCTGTAAAGATTCTGATGTTTTAAAAAAAAAAAGCTTTAGCTGACCCTAGAGTTCAGCCATGTTCGCTGATGGGAAATCTCTGACGTACAGGGTGCGACGGAAAGCAAGAAAATCCTCAGTCAAAGGCGGGAAAGATGGACAGCCTAAGTAGACCGAAGGCGTTAAGGTGATAAAACATGAACCGCAGCAGTTAAATGTGCCTGTAGCTGAAAACAAGAATCGGAAGCTTCTAATTCTCCTGTTTATCATTAGTTTATTCGATTGGCATCGCACTAGATTCAAAAATAAGCCATTTTTATGGAAAGCAAGTAAATTGCAAAATGATTATTCTCATTATTACTTAATCGGTTCATAAAAAAATGCACAACTCCCCAGAGCCCGAGATGACGTCTTCAGATGTCTTTTGTCTGACCAAACGTCCAAAACCCAAAGGTATTTCAGTTTACTATGAAATATAAAACCAGGAGAAGCAGCAAATTCTCCCATTTGAGAAGCTGGAAGCTGAAAAGTTGTGGCATCTTTCACTATTTCTGCTTGATAAATGACTGAAACTGGGAGAAATCTGCCGATGATCAAAATAGTGGCCAATCATTCCTCTGTCGATCGACTAATCAGTTAATCGGCTAATCGTCACGGGGCTCAGCAGGGCGAACTGAACTAGCACAACCCCCTCGAACTTTTGGGTTTAAGGAAGCATATCAGTCATAAAAACCGACAAAGTTCACCATCCACAGAAAGCAACAATGGCTGAACCTCATCACCATCTCAGTAGACCCCAGGAAAAACCCTGAGTTGAAGAGTGTTGGTTTTTTTCTGTAGTTAATCCCTAATTTCTCGGAAATTATGCTTCCGGCGTTCTCACAGTTCTTGCTACCAGTTGGGACCACCAGTGTCGTCGCATTCCCGGTCAGCCCAGACATCTGCCATTTCGTCGTCTCTTGAAACTAAATTTAAATTCCCTAACGTGGCCGGGACGCAAAAACACAACAAGTTTGTTGTGTTTTACCGTTAAGATTCTACGTGGACACACAAAAACACACACTTGTTGTTGTCGAGACTTGAACAAGCGGCCTTCCGGTCACTGCTCTCTGTCGTTAGGTGACACACGGGACTTTATCTGACTGTAAAAGGGCAAAATGGCCGTTTATTTACACACTACAATCCGGGTGGCGGACATTCTTTCACAGCAGGTTGTCCTGTCATCATCTTCGCCTAAGTACAAGAGTCCTTTTCTTTATGTCCCTTCTAAATCACTCCATCACCCTGTCTGCGTACCTGTATCCTCTGAGCTGCTGATGTGACCTGAATGATGCCGGCTCCGTCTGACCTTATTCTGTCTCTCCAGCCCTCAGTCAGTCGGTCTGCGTATCAGAGTCCCCTCTAACTGTGTACAGTGAATGCAGAGGAACAGCGCTCGCTGGCACACGTTCACTAGACAACGCGAATCTGCATACGGCACGCGAGCGGAGACGGCGCAGTGCACACAGCCCCACGACGTGATCGGTCCATACGCAGCATTACCGACAAAGCCTCCTTCAACGGCACCGCAGCGGTTTGTTGAAAAAGCCGGCCCTGGAGCCGCGCGGTGTGCCGAGCAGGTGCTTCCGGCAGCTGTACCGACGTCAGCTGCAGTGAACAACGCACAAGTCACTCCAGCCATGTAGACAAAGGGATGCATATTATCTTATGTGCAAGCAGTAAAGCGGGAGTCTGCTGTGGGGAGGCTGGGGTGACCTGCTTCGTGTTTACTCGATAACATGACCGGTTATCTGCTGTTGAAGGCTACAGCCCTTTTGATGAAGCAAAATGGGGCCAGACCTTGTTTTAACTGTTTGACGTGTCCAACACGTCTAACGTTTGTTCTCCAGTGAAGCCTGGAAGTCGCGCAGCGCCGTTTGCTCTGTTTAACACTTTTTCGATTTGGTCTGGACAGTCACCGAGCAGCGACAGACAGGAGTGGAGGAGCTACATTTTTAAATAAAGTCGCTATTTTGTATTGTTTAGCAGATAAATCGAGTATCTTGAGACTTTGACTATGGTTTTATAATGTATATCTTAAGTTGTTAACCAACTATTGCTTGTATTGCTTGTTAACCATGATTGTTAACGTGGCTGGCTATCAGTTTACATAGTTAAGAGGCCCACACAACATGGTAAATGCTGCATTTAGCTTAGCTTAACCGTGAGCTTTTCAGTATGTTAACCTTAGCATGCTAAGATGCTGAACTTCAGCAGATACGAACAGCCGTGTAGAATAATGTTTGCATGGGAATCGCAGGCATGCTAGTCGTCTGTTAGCGGGAAAGATACGGCAAAAAACCATAAATCACCTACTCATCGTGCAAGTGAAGGGTTTCAACGCAATTATACTGTGTGTCTACAAAAAGGTGAAATTGGCTTTTGGACACGACTATAGTGGACACGAACAACGCAAGAACAAGATTTTTGCTCGACGGCTCAGTATGGCCGGATCCATGTGCCTATTTAGATGAAGACCTGTGCGTTCATGGATTCTGTTCATGTTCCTATGTTTGCTGCAAACCTACCAGAGGGAAACGTTTTCAATCCCATGTCGACTGACAACACTGAATTTCGACAAAATAAAACGGCGTGGCTGTAACTTCAGAAAGCCATGCGGGACCATTTTCTGGCTTATTTATCAACTTTGCAGGCGGCACATCATTCTTACCCTTATTGCAGATGGACTGAGGGGAACCAGCAGCTGTTTGCAGGCCGTCCCTGCAAACATTCAGGTACTCTGCCTGATTCCCTCATTAATTAGAGCAGAATGGATTTGGCCGGCTGGATGTTATTCTCTGTGTATGCACAGCTGCTGAGGCTGGACACGGTGGAGGGAAGATTGGGAGCACAGAGACTGAGAGCTCACTTTAGTCTCAAGGGGGCCCGAGTGTTTCGTCTCAGTAAATCAACAAACGCATTTGGACCCCCCGATGCAGAAATGTCATTTCCGTAACTTGGTTAAAAATATCTCTGAAAACCGCAAAGGTGAAATGCAAAGAAGAAAAGCGAACCGGTAACTTAAAGGATGCGGGAGAGTTTGGTCAGAAGAGGCGCCATAAATTTGAGGGACAGGGCTGGATGCTGTCATTAAAATAAAAAGCAGAGGGTGGAGATACAGTAGCTTAAGAGCGACCAGCAAGCTGAGAGGGCTGATAGAGTAAGAAAGCCTAAGAAACAGATATTGTTTTCCAATTTGGAGGTTGGATGATTCCCTCCGAGCTGCCCACATATTTGATATTTACGGCTCTTTGGAGAGCTGGGATGCAGGGCTCCTCCTCCCACACCAGCCTCCTCCTGAGACGAGGAGAAAGGATCAACCTGGATTTTTCAAGTGTCTGTTGTATTGCCATAGATAGCATATGCCAGGGGCTCTGCTGGATAGATAGCTAACAATTTATCTCCCCGCAGACGGGACCCCCAGACTGGTAAACCCAGCCCCCGCATCCCCCGCTCCCCTTGCTCCCCTCCCACACTGTGTCTGTCTGTCTGTCTGTCTGTCTGGACGAAGGGGGAGCTTCAGCGTTTCTGCCCCGAGGGGGTGAAAATACACACTGGCAAGACGTGGAGTCAAATATGAGAACACCAGAAACACGTCTGCTTTTTATTTTTAACAAGGGATGAAAATTAGCTTCCAGCCAGGATGTCTGTAAACATCTTTTGTGCCAAGTGTGTCTTGTGTTTGAACCAGTGGCTCCGGTGCAGGAGAGTTCACAATGAGACAACACAGGCGTTCATGCCCGGAAGGAGCAACTCACCATTTCCCAAAAAATACTCGGGCTACGCTCAGACGGCAGGAACTTCACACTCTGATAGCCGATGCTCATGTGGTTATATCTGTTTTACACTCAGTCTACAGTTACACTAATATTTAGTCCACTTCATTTTTTATCAGTGAGGGGTAGACTAAATATTAGGAACACCATACGGTTCAACAGCAACACAAACTACAGCTTCCACGACGAACGTAAATGCCAGTCTCAACAAAACACTGGACATTATGACCCATCGTGAAGGCGCGGTTCATTGCAGGGCTGTCGTATTGGACTGCCTCGGTTTTACCCGATAATCTGGTGCCAGCAGCGTAGGTGGGGATGTTGGGATACTTGGATATCAGCGTAGTTTCGTGAACCTGTTTCCGTCCTCGGGGACAACGCTCACTAATCACGAGCCAGCAGGAGCTTGGAAGGCCAGTTTTCAGCTGTAAAAAGGCAACCTGAGGAATACTATCAAACAACGTAATTGATCCTAACATGGCTCCACTACGATGCTACAAACAATGAAAATGATGACACACGAGGCAGGCATCTGACAAGAGCTGAGATTTGGTTTTCGTTCAAAATCCTTTTTATAATGTGGAATATCACGAAAATAACACGTTAACGTTACCATGCTAACAGTCTGTTACACCAGCAATGTAAATGTTAGCACATTACCGTGGGATATACAAACTACTATTATGATGTTTGAACAAACGTTTTGCTATCGTACCATACTGGGCTTCAACCTCAACTGTGAACATATGCTAACGCCCGAATGCTGGGCTGATTTACCCGATGGATGCCCCAAAACGTTTCCTAAGTCCGAGGCTGCTCCAATAGAAATTTTAGGGCGCCGTTAAATGACATTTTAGGTTGAAGTTGTGATAGTTGAAGTGATTTTTTTTTCCTCATTAAATCTTCACTTGAAGCATGCTAAAAGATCAATTAGTTATTTCATTTAATTATTTATTTTATTTTTAGCAGCACATATTCTAGCACAGCTAAGATTCAGCATCCAGCAGAATGACAGTAAACAAAATTAAAATTCCTCAAGCACAACTTCCATCTTTAGGCAGTGGAGATGCATGATGCATGCAACCTTTAAAATAGCCTGAGTCCTCCTCTGTGCATTTTTCCTGTAAGAAAATCAGTGCCCTTTATATTCTTCTCTTCTGTAACTGGTGACTTATTTAAATTCTTTTTTTTTTTTTTTGGGGGGGGTGGGGTCGTGTCACTTTCCCTCTTGCAGTTGATGGTTAACAAGGGCTTACGCTTTAAAATCTGTGCTAACAAGGGCAGTGCCATTCCGGAGCTTTCAGGATTTATTTTGGCCTGGAGACGGAGAGGACGACTAATAACCAAAAACACTGAGCTTGAGATTCCCCCCGACATGCCCCTGAGCATTATTTTTTCCCCGTCACTGCTGATTTGTTAAGGACAGGTAGAGCTGAGTGGGAACATCTGTAAATCAATCCATAAATATTAGTAGTCCATATTCTTTCCCACTCTTGCAGCCTACTTAACATATTGAAAGTCTCAGCAGGATGTGTTTACATAACCCTCCAATATTTTGTGTTCTGTTTTCCTGCTTATTTGACATTCTATTTGTGTGCTGCTATTATAGTTTCTTTCTCCCTCCTGAATCCTGTTATTCTGCTGCTGCAACAACTCTTCCCTCCACAGGGATCAGCAAAGTTTAATCTCTTAACTTTATAACCGAAGAGCTGCCGGTTAAATCCCCTGCACCAGTAAGAGTTTTAGCTGCTGAGTGGAGGGTGCTAAATCTGGAGGTACGTGTAAACCTTAAACTGACCCTGAACTTTGGCTCAAAGAGGACTGACAGTGTGGGAAAACCTGCTGCGAGCTATTCCAACACTTTGCTTGCAAGCTTAAGTGGAATGGTGTCCGCAAAAATGAATATCACAAAGTTGTCATGTGCTAATTTTCACACAAGTCCATCGAAATTTAACTATTTCGGCATTTTATGTCGTCTGTTGCTCTTTGCTCAAGCGCAGGAAACGAAACAGCGCCTCTGCAGTTTAGGGCTGCAACTTAGAAAACTGTTTTCACAATCGCTTAATCTGCAGGTTATTTTCTCAAATCGTGGGAGTGTGAAAAATGCCCATCACAGTATCCTAGAGCACATGGCGACGTCGTTAAAATGTCTTGTTTTGTCCAACCACCACTCCAAGACCCAAAGACATTCACTTTACTATAATGTAAGAGTGAGAAGAGCAGCAAATTCTCCAGCTGGATCCATTGAATGTCTGGCTTTTTTTTTTTTTTTTGAAAAATGACTTACACGATGAATCGACTATCAAAACAGTTGCAGATCAGTTTTCTTTTGATCAAGTAGTCGATTAATCATTGCAGGACTAACTAGGTTTAAGTGTTGACCCTCGGCTTTAATTTGAAGATGTTTTACGTACATTCTGGGTAAGCCTTGTAGGAACTGTAGCCCCCGCACGGTCCTGTTACACCGTTCAAAAAAATCACTATATCATCACGATCAACAATATCGTGATCAACACTGAATCACTGTTTAGTCCTAAGCGCATGAGCGGCGCCGGGCAAATTGCTGCCAAGGTAGCTCCGTTGGTTGCTGGACCTTGACCAATACGGACACCGTATTTATATACCATCATTGCTAATACACAGTGTTTAAGACAATATTGAATATATTTAGATCTGATCTTTCTCAAGCCAAGAACATGTGAGAAAAGCCTTAAAAAAAAAAAAAAAAAAAAAACATTTCCACTATCAATGGGCACTGATCCCTGAGTGACTTCACCTGAGTCATAATTTAATAATGACTTGGCAAAGACACATAATTAGTCATATGAATGGAAAAAGAGAAATTTATAAAGCAGATAAATTCTCATTAAAAGGTTTTAATAACTGCCTTTTATGCAGCTGTTGTCAGGGAAGGTAGTCCATCATTATCAGCGGTGGGCGACTTGGCTGAAATCCATTTTATGCCACCCGGCTAATATCTGCCTGATATATTAGCGAACCAATATTATGGTCGGCCCCTATTAGTCACTGCTCACTTTGGAGAAATTAAGTTGCCGGAGTGTGAAAAGTCACTAAATCCTGAGGCAAAGTTGCCAAGTTGGAAGCGGTGAGGGCTTTACTTTTATGAGACACGCTTAATGTGAAAAGACGTATTTCCACCTGACGGTTGTGACCAGTTAAATGATCTTTTTATAATTTGATGGTGAGACTCCAGCCGCAGCTGGACTGTTTGTTTGGCGTTTGGATTGGCAGTGGACGTCCTCCAGAGCCAGCGAGCATGGAGGGATAAGGGGAGAGGAGGGAAGGAGGAAGGGAGGAGGTGGAAATGAAGCCTCGGGGGGGAGGGCAGGCGATCAGACCAGCTTCCCACAGTTCTGCAGGATCGTGAGAAAGGCGGCGAGGATTGAGCCCAGCCGTCCACAGTGTGGGCTAATTGATTTAAGCTGTTTCTACGGGAAGGGATTTACCTTGCCTGTAATTAGCGTGGCGGCTCACCGGGCTGAGAGTCCCTGCAGACAGATTTACACGGCAGGATCAAATCCGAAAATCTCACTTGTTGTGTTTTTTAAAACTACGGGGTCAAAGTGTGCTAATCTTGTGACGCAGAGTTTTTGATTCTACAGAGAAGCCAACAAACCCCCCCCCCCAAAAAAAACTGAAGCTGTCAATCTTTCCTTTCACCGGATTTCAAACCAGTATAACAATAATGTATATGATGCACTTTAAACAGGATCATTACAAACACAGACACCAAAGGACAAAGAGGGACTAGATATGCGCCTAATGGAGCGCATGCTACAGATAACCAGAGGTGCTGGAGCATGTGCTTTGGAGTTGCCCTGAGATGCAAGAAATCGGTTCTTCTGTACTTGAAACCGTACAGAAAAAGCCTAGTTCCCTTGGAAGTCGGACTAAATACCTACTCTGAGACAATGGTATCTGTAACGCAGCAGAATTGTGGCTCCCAAAGCGTTATCGGTAAACTTTGCCACGTGAAGTGGACTTGAAAAAGAAGAGGAAGAAAGCTGCATATCGAATCTCCTAATTCTGTGACTGTCAATTTTAATTTTTTTATTTGGTCACATTAGAGCTGAAGCGAGATTAATGGAACAAGATTAATGGTTTAAGCCGTTTTTCAAATAAAAATCGTAAAAAAAAGTCCCATTCATCTCCAGTTCCAGCTTCTCCAGTGTTGGGATTTGCTGCTTTTGTCTGTTTTTATATCACTGGAACTTCAGTCTCTGTGGGTTTTGGTCTGTTAATCAGACGAAACAAGGAAGTTGAAGATGTCTCCTCTGAGATATGTTGATGGGCAAATTTCACTTTTTTTCTTTTAGTTTTTTGTACTAAACGATTAATTCATTGATCAAGAAAATCTGCAGATAAACCGATAAAGAAGATAACGGTTAGTTGCAGCCCTGAATATTTTTCTCGTCTCTCTCGCTCTTCTCCTCTGCTAACATCTCCAGGTGTGCTTGCACGTTTGCATACTGTGTACTTGTGTTGGGAATAACAAATGCTTATGTTGCTGTCGAGTGTTTATGCAGACGCTGCTGATCTAGGCGTAAGAAAGGTTCTGTTGGGCATGCGCACATGCAAAGGGGTCACTTCTAGGGGTCCTTTCTGCAGAAACTGTAGACGTAGATGTAGATTTCCGTGCATACATATGTAGATTACTATACGTGTCTGCCTGCATGTGTACATGTGTATTATATCGTGTGTGGATAAACCTGTAGATGTCAGGAAGACACACGTTTCCATATATTATGTTTATTATGATATCTGATACCCATTTGTGGGGTTGGTGGGTATTGGGGTGGTTTAGGGATGGGGTGAGAGAAATGATTTGTATTTACGGTATGACGTAAAACAGTTTCTCCACATATATTTACATTTAACTGTTGTGCATCTACTAATATATCCGTGCAAAAATATTAAGAAAAAAAAAAAAAAAGAAACCAGATATTCATGTTTTCCCCAAGAAGCCATTAATTGTGCTGCTCCAAACATCCTGATAAAAAGTGCAATGTTAACTTTTCAGGCAGCAGCCAGTAAAGTCTAACTTTAGCCCCAGTCCCAGTCCCAGTCCTCTGGCACTGCGGTCTAAATATGGAAACCCACATGGAGTCAGATTTTTCCATTTGTATGGACAACGTTTCAAAGATCCGAACTGTGTCACAGATGCAGAAAAGGCAGATTTGAGCCGGCAGTGTGAATTCAGCGTTTTGAGGAAGCGCCTGGTTTCCCTGAAGCGTCAGGGTGCCAAGTCTGACTTTGCTCTATTTTAAGCCGGTCGACTGAGATAACCTCCTGGGTGAGGGGGAAGTGAGGAAACCTGCTTTACCGTGGCAGAGTTTCCCCTGAAAATGTTTTTCACTGGTTAGACCGGTTTGAGTCGCGTATCAGGACTTCAGTCGCCGACTGTGGAATATTCAGAAGTTGTGTTTCTCTACTTAAAAAATAGTCAAGACAGTTATCTCCACTTAAAATATTTCAAATATTTAAAGCAGCTGGCTGCAGTGATTTGCTCCCATTCCTTACTTATACTGTTGCTACAAAGGTTGAAGCATGCTGTTGCCTAAGATACCATCCTATGCTGTAGCACTAAGATTTTCATCCACTGGATCTGAGGGGTCTAGCTCAAGACCGCAATGAAAGTAAGCGGGGTGTCCGTATACGTTCGGCCACGCTGTGCTTCATTGTTTCAGGTCTTAAAAAGCTTGGCCGTCGCACAGAAAAGAACAAAAGGATCTTGAGCGTTATTTAACCTCGGGAATCGTTCCGACTTGAAGCTCCACCTGAGCTTCACTCACTGTCTCTCATGACCCTCATCAGCGGACAGAGTGCGCTCAGTCGAACCTCGGGAAAACGTCTAATAAGTGGATCTGATGGATGGATCAATATTTTAAGAAGCCAGACGAGATGAAAGCATCCATTATTTATAAAAAAAAAGCAAACATTTGAGAAAATTTGGAAAAACTCGGTCGAACGGAAATATACACCGATCAGCGACAACATTGAAACCAGTGAGCAGTTTTAATTTTGTGGCCGATCTGTGCATATATTTTTCTTCCTCATCCCTGGAATCAGTTTGAGACCCCTCAGCTTTAGCTTGGGACCCCTAGGGAGGGACCTAAACATCAGGCCGGGAACCACTGCTTTAGGACTTCAAAAAAGGTCTGTTAGAGCAGTCTGTATTATTTAAAAGTATCAAAACAAGGGGTTAGACATGCTCCGGATTGGTTTCCAGAGTCGTCTTAATTATTTAAAAATTTCCCTTAGGCGAGTGAGTTCCTGTTAAAATAAACAGATTGCTTCATTTCTTTCATTCGAATGTAGAAAAAGGTGGAGGAGCAGACTCGAAGACCGAATGCAAAGTGAGATGACTGATCTCAGAGCGGGTGGGCGTTTTTCGTAGGAAGAGATGATCGTCCAGATGGCGGGTCAGAGGATGCGGTGCTGCTTGGAGGCCAGATTACCGGTCACCATGCTCCGTAAATAAAACGGCGCTCCGTGCCTAATGAGCTCGTCGGCCTGCGTGGACATGGGGGAGACCAGTTTGTTGGAATCAGCCGTAGCATGCGGGGGCCGGTCTTTCAGCGCTATCGGCCGGTAAATGGCACCGTGGATCATCCGGGTCAGGCCTTCCTCCTCAGCACATAGCCTCCCGCCTGGTGCTGTGGCACTACGGGCACACTTGTGTTTGCGTGCCTGTGCGTGCCTGTGCGTGCCTGTGTGTGTGTGTGTGTGTGTGTGTGTGTGTGTGTGTCGGCTCACTTTCAGTTCATCTCAGGTTCATTTTTACAGGGAAATTTTTCTCTTGCAGGAGAAGCGAGGAGGAACGACTCTTCAGTCGACGATGAAGGTTACGCATGAAGCGTCGTGTTTTCTCAACGAAGTGAACCAACCAAGATGTAGATGGATGTGCAGCATCCATCTACATCTTTTCCTGGTCACCCACTGAAAATAAACTCAGCTGCCAGTTTTATTAGGTCCACTTACCCGAAACTAACAGAATCTAATGTGACAGCCCCACAATAAATCCTGCCTTATAGTGTTGAAACTGCTTTAGAAGGGTGTTAATTCAACTTTATGGTCATTTGTGGTGAAATTAAATGAAATTGATGGAGAGAAATGATTAGTCGATCAGCGACTTAGTTGACAGGAATAGTACAGGCAATGATTTATATGATCAGTCATCCATTTCATTTGTCAAGGAGAAATTTTAATTTTCTGCTTTATACCACGGTGAACTGAAGGGTGGGAAACTGCGGTGGTCCGCGATGTTCCTGCCAGTAAACCGCACTGCAGTTCAACAGCACCACACACGCTTCATCCTCCAAAATGACCGTAATAGTGAATTAACGTTTCCGTAAACAGTTTTGTTTTTGTTTTTTTACCAAAAACTGAACCTTTTGACCTTCGTGAAGGTAGGATTCGCGGCAGGGCTGCTGCACCAGACCGCGTTAGATTTAGCTGGGAGGAAACTGAATCTATATTCATCTTAACAATTTGTTTGGTCCCAAACTACACCCTGAAATTTGTGGTAAAATTAGAGAAAAAAAATGTCTTTCTTCTTTTAGGGCCAGCGCATTTCATTTTCTCAATGCAGTTTCTATTTGTTTGTCCGTTTTTAAAAAATTAAAAACAGATGACTGCATCAGTAGTGACCCTCGATATTAAGCAAAACCGCACGTGACCCCACTGACATATCATTTTGCTTGGCTTAACCAAACGTATTTTCTGATGCACGCCACACATCTCGAGCTCGACAGTTCAGTCTTAACCGCCGGGCAAGACTTGCTTTCGATAACCGTAAGGGTCTTTTCTCAGACAACTCCAGCTCGTTCAGAAAAGCTGCTGCCGGAGTCCCGACAAAGACCAAGAAGAGTCGATGCACCACAGCGGTTCTCAGGTCTCTGCACTTGCTTCCCGTGTGTCAGAGAACAGAGTCCGGAGTACCGCCGCTTGTCTGTAGGTCTCTCTGCGTACAAGTCTGACCGCCTTTTACCGTGCGACCCCTCCGGGCCCCTCAGGTCATCAGGTAGGGGGCTGCTCACTGCTCCCAGAGTGAAAACCGATCATGTGGAGGCAGCGTTTGGTCCCAGCGCAGCACAAAGGTGGAACAAACTTCCACGGGCTGTCGGACCACCTTCAAGTCCAGGTTGAAAAAGGCTTGCGTTCTGACCTGACTTCCACCGAACCTTAAGAGCCCACCACGAACCATCCTACCCTCCTTTCCTCCATTTACATCTCTGGTCTCACCTTTTTCATTTCCTTTAGAAAGGTTTCTTTTCTTTAATTTGCATTTTCATTTTTTTTTTTACGCTGTCGCTGTTTCTATGCGGTTTTTCTTTCCTCCTTTATGTTTTTAAAGCCTTATGTGAAGCACTCTGAATTGCCTTTGTGTATGAAATGTGCTGCACAAATAATCTTGCCTTGCCCCCAACCTGGGACAGCAGCTGAAAAAGCAATCTCAACCCAAGACCTAGTTACTCTGTGGCGTAAGCAGGTACCAGAATCAGGGAAAGTTTGAACATTTACAGTTCCATCTGCATCTGGACCAACCAAATCGGATGGTGAGGCCCATGCGATGAGTGTGAGATTAAAAGCTTCCAGGACAAGTAAGTAAGTGGACCTTGAGTTGAGATTGTTTTGTCAGCAGAATTTTTAAAACGTATTTTATGAACATTTTTGGGGAAAACATTTGAGGAGGCTTCAGCACACTCTTAAAACTTCCTTGAGTTGTGTCGAACTCAAGGTCACATCCTCAAGTTTCTTGTTTTGTCTGACCAACGATGAAAAAGCCAAATTTTTCTTTCAAACAATATTAAAAACAGAAAACCAGTAAATCCTCATGTTGGGGAAGTTTGAACAAGCAAATATTTGGCATTTTTCCTCAATAAATGACTTGACGTTTACTGAATTACCAAAATTGTCTGACAATACATTTTCTGTTAAGGGATTAAAAGACTAATTGATTAATTGCTTCAGCGCTAGTAAGTATTTGTGGGTTACACTAAAAAGGCTTTAACCACTGGTATTGCAGCGTATTGAAACCTCACCGTATGTAATGTCACTATTGTACATGTGGGAAATAAAACTTGTTCTCTTGCTCACTATGACAGATTTTCATATTTTCACAGCCTCCTCTTGTAATATTCACCTCCTGTCAACTATCAGTTAATATCCTTGCAACCCATGTTTGACAGGTACAATTCATACAAACCTTTTTGCTCTATTTGTTCAATGCGTTTTTCTATCCAGTCCAAGTCGGTCAGGACACACGTTAGCATCAGACACAGAAGCATCTATTTCTGATGCTCAGAGCGTCTTCCTTCTTTCTCTCCAGTGTGTTTTATATTCAAGTCTGCTGCAGTGGACACAACTCAGATTATAGCAGCAGCACAGGAGTGGACTCCGGGGCTGCCGCTGCATCTCTCTCTCTCTCTGTCTTTTAAATGTTTTTTTGTTTTTTTGGATTTAAAATAAAACACCTTTTCCTCAAACGAACAACTTTTATTCCTTCACAAACAACAAAAAAAACGACCTTTGGCTTTGTACAAAACACGCTGAGCTTTCACAGCTTCGTCCGTCCTCGCTGGGGATGAAAGGGAACGCCGCACTGCTCACATCGAAATCACCTTGGACCTCATACTGCTACTTCAAACGATGCCGACAACTGTATCAGCGACAAAAAAAACATGCCGGCCCTTTTTTTCTCCATCTGTATCTGCAAAAAAGCGGACTAGACAGCCTATTCTTCTTCAAACAACATGACTGCCGACCTCTGACCTCTGCCCAGAGCATTTCAGCTAACTGACATACATTACTCTTACGTTCTCCTTCCTGTTTCATGTCTCTCTCCAATCTGATACGGTATCTGGGACCAAAAACAGCGGAGCTAAACTGCACCGTCCTTCGCACAGAGATGACTCTGATGACCTCTGACCCCTCCCGGCTCTTTTTATACCCGGGCGCGACGCTAAGCAGAGCGCGACAGGGTGATTTGACGAGGAGGTGGCGGGGAATCGACGGCCGCAATCGAGTCGGAGCTAACGGCTTTTGTCCCGCAGCAGGAGGGCGGAGGTGTGGATGCGTTTAAGACGATCAGGCGGGAGGAGGAGGAGGAAGAAGATAAAAAGAAGCTCATTTTAGCCATTTGCAGCTGCCTCCTTACCCGCCCTCCTGGTGAAACATGAAATATTCATCTCATGCATATTTGGAGTGAAAGCTTTAAAAGGCTCTGTTATAGATCCTCCGTCATTACAGGCGGAAAACAAAGCTCCCCCCCCGTTTGCAGATAAACTCCAGACTTTGTTCAGCGTTTGTCTACTGCTGATTTCTCACCCAACATGATTCAGGTTGTGTTTTTTGTTTTGTTTTGTTCGTTTCTTTCTTTTTCTTTTTTAACCCTGATTATCTCCCTAGTGTATCGTCTCCACGAACACCTCGATGGAGTTGGACTCTCCGCGCTGTTTTTCTGCGATTTTTGTCAGGTGACGGAACAGCAGCCCTTTCATTTCTCTTTCTTTCTTCCCCTCTCACATCTCAGCGCTGCCACAGTCAGCACTCTGCGGCAGACGGCGTCTTCAGAGCGACGCCTCCGACACATTCGTTCGTAACCAGGCCTCCTCGCTCGCACGCCTCACTCAGTCAGTCTGTTCTGCTGAATCAGTGTGTGTGTGTGTGTGTGCGCACTGCAAAAAATGACAAGCTTAAGCAAGCTCATTTCAGGATACCTTTAGTCAAATAATTTCACTGCATCGGCAAATAAAGATTTGTGATATTTTCATCAGATTTATATTCCTGTACTGTGACATTAGTCTGTCACCTCATGCTGAGGTGAGAATGTTTCATCAAATTTGCTGTTTTCAAGGACAAAAACTTTCACACCAACCAAAATTAAGACTTTTGAACATCTACAAAACTGGGACACTATCTGCTGATGAAGCTCATGTGGAATGATCAAAAGACCAGAACAGCCACTGGGTGGACCTTGAGGTTAGACTGTTGCCAATAACACTCTTATACCGCATGTTTATATCATGACGTCTTTGTAATACCTTTTTATGAAACTGTATTTATTTGAAAAGCTTTACTGCCTCCACTCAAGGTATACTTCCTAGCTTATTCCAGAGCCTTCGACTGTGACTCACGGTCTTCGTCGGCGGATGCGTGGAGCACGCTCGGTTGTCATGGAGATGGCTCGGTTGTCCCCAAGCGACCTAAATAGGAAACTGTGTAACCACGGTCTCTGTTCAAGGACGTCAAATGGCCAAAATCCATCTGCTGATGAAGGCCCCGAGATGTGGGAGAAAGTCGCGGATAAAGTAAGTGGACCTTGAGTAATTTTTACATTGTGTTTGTTTACTTATAATGAATAAATATATAATTTACTTTTTTAGGATTTGTTGTTTATTACATTAAAATTATTTGACATATTTTCTTCATAAATAAATTAATATATGATTCTTTATTTTTATTTAACTTATTTGCTTATCTTTCATTATTTTTATTTAAACTGATCTTTTCAATATACAGTATGTATTGTATTATTTACAGCAGTATTGAAAAAAAACAGCTTTAGCTTGTAGATGACAATTTGAGGCAAGTGAGTTTGCAAACAAAAGTACGCGCAGACGGTTCATGTACAAGTATAAACAACAATCTAAAAGTGCAAATATGACGATGCTAGAAAAAGTTTAAATACACAAGGATTAATGGCAGCGGCCAGTCCGTACCGGTCCAACCATAGCTTTCTGACTTGGGTTTATTTATATAGTTTGACTGTCCCAACCTATTTATCAGAACTGCCTGATAAGACAATATTCACTGACATATTAGAGATCTGTCATCGGACATTTTGCCTTACCATTTCTACCACGGCGGCCGTCCCCTTTAATCTCTCTGGTTGTATGAGGCCCTGATTGTTTTATTGGAAAACGGGAATTTCCGTCGGGTTGTTTTATCGACAGTTTCTCAAATGAGTTTCCAAACATTTGACCGAATCACAGTTTTTTCTGTATCACGTACCTCTACGCTTCGGTCTGTTTCATGAGCTACTCTAACACTACAATCAATAAAGTGCTATCTCATCTCTAATCGTATTACTTTTTTCATGAGGATGTTTCAGATATAGAAATGTCGGGAAGGAACTTTTCACGCTGTACTATAATGTCATTTTTTGCAGTTGTGTGTCCTGCGTCATGTGTGGAGAAGCCCTGGGGTGATAGAAACAAGACCGCCGAGCGATTTCTCTGCCGGCGCCTGCACAACGACCCGTGAAGTTCACACACAGAACGTGTGAACAATTAAGAGGTGAAACGTTCACTTGCCTCCTTGTTCTTTTTTTTGTTTTTGTTTTTTAAACTTTTCTTCCCATTTTCTTCCCGTCATTCATTTCTCTCCTCTACACTCGTGCTGCCAGGAAGCCGAGGACCGAGCGTTTCTCAAGACTTCCTGAGGATGTCACGACTCCTGCAAACATCAGCAGTCGCACTACAAAAGACACACTGACGGAGTCTGATCTGAGAACTTCCCGAGGACGGTATTGACTTCCTGTCAGCAGAGGAAATGATAATTATCTGCACCACAACAGGTAAAGCTACTTTGCAAAACCCTGTCATTGTCTCGCAGAATTCCCACAGAGGACAGGGATTAGGAGATGAAGCCCTGTCTGGGTCTGTGCTAATCTCTGAATGTTTTAACACCTTTCCTCATCTGACATCCTCATCCTCAGTCAGTTCCCTTTTTCTCCCGCTGTGCTGCCGCAGCACGGATGATGACACGATGGGAAACATCAAATTCCTGCAGGTTTTCCTTTCAGCGTTTGGACAGTGACAACAAGATAAGACCTCTGTGAAGATAGATTTCTGCTCCCACATGATGTACAGCTAATCTCACTTCAGTGCTTCCTCAACAGAGAGAAACCAAAGTCCATATTGACTCTCTCATACTGCTCCTTTATCTAAACAATTTGGATTTTTGTTCCTCGCTGCAGCAGAGTTACACCTGATTGTGTAGGTGATATTCTGTTTCTCCACTTTATTGACTTTGCTTTACTGTAACGCAGCATGTGGGAGGAACAACCGGCGCTCAACTGCACACACACGATAACGGAGCTGACTGTGAAAACCTTCCTGATTGTTTGGACGAACTGTGATGCAAAGTAGATGGTGATAAAAGGTTTCGACAGCAGCTGCTCACAAACTGACAAGCTCAGGGGGAAGTGGAATGACAGCGCTATAAACACACACATTTACACCTGAGCCCGGCTGAGTCCTCCAGGGAGGAAAGTCAGTTTCTCATTCACAGTTACTGGTGGATTCGAGACCGAAAATACCACTAATACATTTTCGAAATTGTTGCTGATAGATTGACCGAGTTTAAATTTTCTGATCAAAGCTTCTGTTACTGTGAATAGCCGAGTGAGTAGAAGACGAACTGATCTCCAAAAGGCAGAAACATTCTTTTCAACATTTTAGTCAAGATTAGTGTCTTATTTTGGTTTTGTACAATTTTACAGAGGAAAAAAAGGGAAAGGAGCACCAGACAAAATCTGGACACCTCAAGAGATTTAATTTCTCAGATACTTTTACCAGGGTCTCTGACCTTAATGAGCTTGTTAGGGCTCTGGCGTGTTCACAGTCGTCGTTAGGAAAGGCCAAGTGATGCAAATTTCAAAGCTTCATAAATACGCTGACTCCTCAGCAGCCACGGTCTCCTCTCAGCAGCCGCCTAGCTCGCTGAAAATATAAGTAATTGATGCCCACAAAGCAGGGGAAGGCTATGAGAAGATAGCAGAGCGTTTTCAGGCAGCTGTTTCCTCAGTTCCTAATGTAATTAAGAAATGACAGTTAACAGGAACGGTGGAGGTCAAGGAAGACCAAAGGAACTGCTCCTAGGAGTGCTAGAAAGGCAAATCAAACCCCGCGTGTGACTGCAAAAGACCTTCAGGAAGATTTTGCAGACTCTGGAGTGGATGTTCACCGCTCTACTGGGCAGTGACACCTTCACAAATACGACCTTCATGAAAAAATCATCAGAAGAAAACCTTTCCTGCGTCCTCATCACAAAATTCAGCGTCAGAAGTTTGCAAAGGAAAATCTAAACAAGCCTGATGCATCTTGGAAACAAGTCCTGTGGAATGATTAAGTTAAAATGGAAGTTTTTGGTCGCAATGAGCAAAGGTATGTTTGGAGAAAAAAGGAAATTCATGAAAAGAACACATCTCCAACTGTTAAGCACTGGGGTGGATCGATCATGCTCTGGGCTTGTGTTGCAGCCAGTGGCACGGGGAACATTTCGCAGGTAGAGGGAAGAATGGATTCCGTTAAATACCAGCAAATTCTGGCAGCAAACATCACATCAGCTAAAGATGAAAAGAGGATGGCTTCTACAACAGGGATAATGATTCTAAACACACCTCAAAATCCACAATGGACTACCTCAATAGGCGCGAGCTGAAGGCTTTGCCGGGGCCCTCGCAGTCCCCCGACCTAAACATTATCGAAAATCTGTGGATAGACCTCAAAAGAGCAATTGAAGACTGTCCAAGAATCTCACAGAACTAGAAGCCTTTTGCAGGAGGAATGGATGAAAATCCCCCACACAAGAACTGAAAGACTCTTGGCTGCTACAAAAAGCGTTTACGAGATGTGATACTTGCCAAAAGGTACTTTTACTAAGTACTGACCAGGCAGGGTACCCCAACCTTTGTTTCGGGCACTTTTCCTTTTTTGTTATTTCATCACATCACGTCATCTTTTACTCGCCCAAACTTTTTCATGGCACTGTACCTGCAAATGATGACAGCTGAGCTTTATGAGATTTGATAAGGGATTCGAAAAGGATTTGGATTCAATGGGTTTGATACTGGATTCAGACTTGATAAAATGTTGATCACTGCAGCAGCCGATGCGTGAATCTGGAAATTTCCAAGTTTATCACCAGGACATTGGAGCAGCTGACTGAAGCTTCTACGCATCCGAATCTGGATTAAAAACCCCACAAACTCCTAGGTGTTTGGGTCATGAGGGCCCCACGCAACCCTGTTGAAACTTCAACATCACACCACAAACAATGGGCACGAACACATACACACCGTCAACAACACCACTACACGTAAACACACAGCTGCGAGGAACACTGCTACAAAGACAAACAGCCTGTGGATGCCCTGCAGGACAGCTCTGCCCTGTGGCCACCAAAACACAGCCAAACTTCTCCCGCTGCAAACTCAGGTGACGCCAAATACGTACTAAACACCAGCGACAGCACTTTTTTTTATTACAAGACTATGAGCCGCACGGTCGCACCACAACACAGCAGTTTAGACTGTGGGGACATTGCACAGTGAGCATCCAACAATCGCCCAACGAGACGTCGCTAACGTTGCACCTGAGCTGCAGGTGCCCGGCAGTGATTAGCTAGCACTTTAAATCTTAAAATACCACATGTCGTACGTTACTCCATCCTGTTTCATTTTTTTTTTAAATTGGCAAATCGGATCATTAAATCCTCAAAAATCCTTTTGCTTTACTGTCGGCACCGTCATCTAACGTTAGCTAACGAAGCTGTGGCTCGTCAAATCGTTGTTTTCAACTTGTTGAAACGACTTTAATCACTGTAATTCCCACCGTCCGTTTCTTCTTTACTCCCGTTTAAAGAAAAATCTTCCCATATCATTCTTGTGCCACTTTCCTTCCTAAGGTTTCTGGCTGTAGTCCAGCTCCGACCCCACTTTTTCAAACCATTATCCCAAATTTGAGCCAAAATGGCTGCTAGCCAAATCAAAACACTGATCTGAGATCAGTCTGAAAAAAACAAAAAACAAAACCTGTTATTGATCAACAAACCAATCGGGGCTCCTACTTTCCCAATAAATGAAAGATGATTGATTAGGGATATGCTAATGGAAATGTGCATAAGGTATCGGTGAAATGTAGCTACTGTTAGCAGGCTACCTTTACTTTATTATTATACTTTCTACTCCACCACAGTCACCTGAGGCTATCGCTACTTTGCAGACTATTTTCCGTAGAAACCTTTGATCTGCTAATTCAATATAATGTTACAAATTAAACTACCCAATCGTAGGATATATAGGTAATAATAACAGAAAAAAATCCAACATTTTCTTCTTCTTTTGATTAATTTTGGATGTTTTACTGAACAGTACATTTACAAATAACAAGGAAGGTCAACCATGTCATTAAAAGTCATTGGCATGTGTCTGAATAGTGGTTTCAGTAGATCTGAGCTTGCATGTGCTGCAGCTCTTAAAAAAAAACAGTGGCACGAAAGTGTGTCCTTACTTTGAATGACTCTGATTGTTTTTGTTTTAACTGCTTCCTTTTTTCCCGCAGGGTGAAGGCTGAAAAATGGCCCCCGGGCCCCTGGAAAAGTCCCTGCATTAGAAAACAGGCTATAAGCCGAGTTACGAACCACTCTCTCAGGGTTTTACTGTAGTACAAGCTCCATGCTTCACAGTATTACCTGCCTCAGTTCCAATTATTTTCTTTACTGCACCTCAGAGTGTCTTCACTTAGAAAAGAAAAAAAAAAAAAAAGACAGCTCTTATTTTGGCAGAGCTCTTGCTGTGTTTTGGGGCCATCAACAAGCAAAATTCCATAATAAAAATCTTCAGCAGTGAAAATAGAGACCGGTTGATTATCTGCCACAGTCACTGAGATAATTTACCAGCAACTCGGCTTCTGGCTGGAAGTAATTTTCTGCTCTTGGATGTCTATCGAGACCAAATCTAGTTGCATCTTTTCTCAGTGTTGGTATTCTAATGCCAGGAATAAATCTGGCCATGTAGATAAAACTAAAAAAAAAAATATATATATATATATATATATACATACACACACACACTGAACATGAGCGCGCATCTGAGAGCAACAGTGAGGCTTATGCTTTTCGGGGTAAATACCACATACACGCATAGTACACACACACACACACACACACAGGAAGTATCCAGGAGGAAGTGTGGAAGAGCTGCGGGGTCACCAGAGGTGACTGCCACCTGGGAGGCGGCTATTGTGCATGATTGATGTTTCCCTGCAAACAGAAGCCGTTTACGTCCCCACGGCTGTCATCTCAACTCTTATCATGGAAATGTGCACTGAACCCTCTGGAGCTCCCTCGGGGGAGCAGAGTGTGTCTGTGCGTGTGTGTGTGTGTGTGTGTGTGTGTGTGTGTGTGTGTGTGTGTGTGTGTGTGTGTGTGGGTGTGTGCGTGTGTGGGCGCGGGGGGATAGAGCAGCGGGGGATTTTATTGAAGCTGCAGAGTAACATCTCCCCATTGTCAAATAAACAAAAACACAACTGTTGTCTTTTTTTTTACCTTTTCTTACTTTACTTCCACTGAAAGTTTACACAGTATTTCTGCGCTGAGTATTTCATTGCTCCTGGGTACTTACAACCTGCTAACCTGCTTGTTGTTTTCCTTTTTGAAAAAAAACCCAAAACTTCTCACTGAACAGTGGGTTTTTGTTTGACAAGGACATTATGCAAAAAAAAAAGAAGTCAGAGACGAATACAGATGCTGCATGTTCCTGAGGCTAATATAGGAAACAAACAACCAGATCATACAATTATTTTGGCTTGTGTTTGGTTTCAAGTAGGTAAGTTAACTTAAATGATTATAGCCTATAATTGATATCAGGTGTAATACAGACATAGGTCGTGGTTTGATTATTTAGAGTAATAATCTTGTCAGAAAAAATTGAAACAGCTCTTGCATGTCTTTCTGCGTCTGAACAAAGTAATACTTCTAAATAAAACTCAAAGAATAATCAAATCTTACAAATAATATCAGCCGCGAACTGTGTAAATTAAAGAGTAAGAACAAGAGTAACTGTTTTCGCATGTTTAAACAGCCAATCTTTTCCCAGGTAGGGGTTGTGGACTTTGTGCACCACGCATCCCGATGCTCCCATGACTGCAGGGATCAGGGGTGCCAGGTTCAGGCGACTGTTGGGCCAAGGCATTTTGGCTACTTTGGGATTTCTTTTCATGATAACACTAATTCCTGGATCCCTGATTTGCTTCATTTGGTCACTTCTCAGTTGTCACCGTTCATCAGTTTCAAAGATATAGACGTATATGTCCTCGAGAATGGGGGATTTTTAAAAGTCTTACGCTCCTACACACCAATAGTACACGCGCACAGGTATTACCACTTATACTGCCTGGTGAGACCTCTCAGGTCACCTCCCCTACCACTCTGTTGTTTTTGCACCTGTGTGTGTGTGGGTGGGGGGGGCAGTTTACACAGTTATCATTCTTATTAGTACACAGAGTGTGGTGACATCCATGGGCTTTAATATAACCAGCAACCAGAGCTGGACACTTGAGACTTGGTTTTCCCTCCAGGGCTTTGACGGAGGCCTTTACTTGAGACTTGAGAGCAAAACTTTTGGAGTTTTGACCTGGTAAATTCACAAAACAGTTAAAAAAATTTTTTTTTAAAACCCATGCTAAAACAACAGTGACTAGCCAGCCTTGTATAGCTTCAGACCTTGAAGATTTAATTACTGCTCTTTGAAAGGGATGGTAATGCACCATGTTATTTTCAGGGCCAAGGAAGACTTGAAATGCACTTGCAGTTAGCCTGTGAAGACTTGTGATTTGGACTTCCCCCTCAAGGATCTGAGAACTGTATGGAAACCCCATATTCCTGAGAAATGAAAGAGAAATAAAAACACACACGCACACAAACAAAATCATCATTCAGGACTACGGGGCCACATCGGGCTTGTGCCTCACGTGGACTTACCTTAAACGACTTGAGCGTTGATTTAGACTTTCCCCTAAAAAAGTGACTTCAAAAAGCAAAGGGCACCGAATGTTAAATGACTTCAACAATTTTATGTTGTCACTCAGCGGCAGGTAACAAAACAGTGAACAGGAGTCGTAGTCTTGCTCTTTAAGAGGCTGTTGAAAGCATTTTTAGCACCTGCCGCCTGACAGCCCAGACTGTGGGTCTAGTCAGCGGCCGCTCACATTTTCCCGCAGCCTTTGTTTGGCATACGGCAGACATTAATGGTTCACCTCCACAGTAAATGTAAAATATGGCCACACACTGGAGTAGCTAAGTGGCTTTATTGTGCAGCATTGTTCCCGGCTTTGTGGGGCAGCGCGCAGTCTTTGTCAGCCTCTGCTGATCCCAGTTGGGGTTGTTAACGGATAGAAATGTGAGACTGGAGCCTGCTGTCATCTACCAGGCTAAGCAGCCTGGGACAACATATTAGAAAAACCCAACACAAAGGGGTGACATAAGTTGAACACACTGTACTTTTATCCATACGTCTTGTCAGCTTCTGGCCGCAGTCACCGCCGCAAGGGAAGCTCACATTTCTACCACGCTGAACTGCGGGTCTTCCGCGCGGGACCGGCTCAGATCCATAGACGGGTTCAAGAAGAGCGGAACTGCACACGGCCACCCTGCATTTATTAAAGTGCTGGATTAAAGTTGACGGGATTTCTAAATGGAAGTGCAGAGTTCTACATGTTGGGAGGAACAAAATTGCCAAAATCCCATTTACGCATGTGGCTGATAGCAGCTTTCCACCTCGTCTGTCTGTAGAAATGTGAAGCTCGGCACATTCACTGATTGCAGGAAAGTGTTTTAAGGGGAAGAAAAAAATTCGGTTTTATTAAATAGTAGAGTTTTGCTTTCACGCCAGCAAACATTTTCCAAGCGTAGGAGTCGCTGCGGAGTGAGACTGCTGCCGTCTCCAAAATCTAACTGCTCAGCAGCTGCAGTACCAGAAAACACAACAAGCATCACAACATGTTTAAAAATGGGTGAAAATCTCAGTCTGGATTTAAACTCATTTTCTCCTTCGACACTGCTCATTTTCTTTTCGGAGGAGCACTGACTCGCTAAATTCCTATTCAGTTTATGCAAATCTCCCCACAATGGCTACTGTTGCAAAGTGTTGCATACTGCAAGCCGGCTAAAGCGACGTGCTGGAACCCAAAGCAGCGCTCCCTTCAGGTCTCGCGGCGCTGTAGCTGCACGGGTAGCTCGACACCAGGGAGGCGGAATGAATAATAGATGTGTGTTACTTCACCCGAACGGATGCATAATTCAGGAAGGGGCAGGGAGGGTGTGGGGAGAACAGAGACGCACGATGACCGTATTCAATGCAGCGCTGGGTTTCATCTAAAAATACAGCCCCACATGTTCTGTAACAATGCATCGGGCCACGTCCAGAAAGTGTACACGCTGTAGGGAGACTGTGTTTCAGATACACAAAGACATGCAGATGCACTCAACCTACCTGTGCATACGTAGCTGGGGAAATAGTGCACAGGCTGTCAGAGATCTCCCAAATCCCTTGACGAGGCCCGGATTAAACAAGTCGAATAGAAAGCTTGGTGAAAGGCGGAAGAACGTGCGGTGCAGGAGCGTTTCTGCACCGAGACGCTGAATTATACTGTACATCTAATCCGGTGACCAAACCGCTCAGAGAGTGCATGTCTAGGCCAGAGAGGTTCTGGGGTTTTAGGCGGTTTCAGAGTTTGGCGTTGCGATCGCTAACGCCTGCACTCCTGCAGCGATCCCGCTCCGTTCAGACAGACACGTGAGACAGGAGCTCCCTCCTTCCTTTCATTGCGCTCCCCTGTATTCAGCCCTCTTCCTCTTGAGGTCGTGCACGGTAGCTGCAAAGAAAGTTAAAAGTTGTGCTTCTGTTGACTAAAACACGACTCTGCTATGAATTCTGTTAATCAGGTTCTACTACCATGGCCGCTGATACTGCCGCAGCCCCGCTGTAGAGCAAAGGTATGCAACTCATGCTCGATTGATGCATTTTATTGCGTGAGTCATCTTATCTGATGCATAATAGATTGGGGACCTAACATGTTAAATGATGTGCAACTGATTCAATGTTCTTAAACTGAATATTAAGTGTTCACATGAACAGTTAGCGCCTTGATGTTGTCTCACCACGTAAACCCAGGAGTTAATGACATGGTGAATTAATTCATGTATTAAGTCACGGTGAGTGAAGCATTAGTAATGTGTTGGTTGTGTAACTCTTCTGTGTAGACTTCCACTAATTTAAGCTTCCAGTGTTAACACTGCTCCCTTTAGCAAGATTAGCACGAACCCTTCCGCTACTTTTAGCAACGCGAGCGGCGTAGCTGCAGCGACGCAGATTTCCCTTCACAGCTGGTCGGATCCATTTGGTCCCCAGTAAAAGATCTCATTCATTCCCAGATCGTCGTGACAATTTGCACAGACATTCACGGAAGAGGGCGGGCCAGCGGCTTTGGCGGTCCTCCGACGTTTCGTGCGCCGTCCCGTCAAATCTTCAGTTTGTCACGGAATACGTCTGAAGCTGCGGACGGAACCCCTGCCGGCCTCAGCGGTGCTTCGACGCATGGCGTGGCAACTCGCTAAACATCAGCAGCCTTGGGTTGGCCTTCAGCTCAAAGGAGCAGCCGAGCCTGAATGCTAGCATGCTAATGTTAGCGCTCAGATCAAAATGCGACGGAGCAGAGGCCCAGTTAAGGCTGCCAGAGATACAGATTACACTGATGAAATTCAAGTTAGTTTCTGACAGTGACAAACCTGAGCCTGACAAACTGAGTCTGAGTTGTCCTCAAATGGCAGCAGCAGAGAGGATAAATCATTTTTTTATTTAGACGACATGCTAAGTGTTATCACACTATGTTATGTGTGTTGAAATGTTTAATTGCGTATTCATTTCCTTAACATTAGAATCTTACTGTGATATGCTAAACATTAGCATGCCAATGTTAGCACTCGGCTCAAAGAGCAGCTTAGTCAAGTTCATATCATATTGAAGTTACGGCAATGAAAAGATGTCGACCTGTAAATAGCGTTAACGTGAACATCGAAGTCATGATAACGACTGGGAAATTATTAGCTCTGAAAAATGCGCCTGAAAAACAACGAGCATGTCTGTTGTTCAAGGTGATTAAACCCAGATTTAACTGGTATAGTGCCACATCGTCAATTGACAGTATTTTGTTTTTGTTTTGTTTTTTTAACCCTGCCAACCCTGTAAATATACAGACTGTTTGAGTTGTCGAGAAGTACTCTCTCTTTTTTTTTTTTTAATCCATCAAACACTCATATTGTCTGGTTTGTAATGAACATTATGACATGGCTAAAGACTTTTAGTGTTAGTGATATTTTTTGCCACTGATAGCCTACCTCTAACAATAATATTACTGTGTATGACTATAAAATGCATATTCAGGGAACTCGGAAGATGCTTGATATTAACAAATGAAGGATTATTTGACTAATACAGTGGGATGTGAGTGAAATTGATATCTAACTGTTGGTCCTGAAAAGCTAAATGCTCTCAGTGCTTGTAAAGGGGAGTATTTGAAGCACAGTGAGTGACTGCTCCCCTCTGACAGTTTCGGCTGGTATTTTGATATTATTTGGTTGGAGGAATGCCAGTGCGGAGCTGTTCACCTTGGGTGTTTTCTGCTGGCGGTGGTGTTGTTATCCGCTCTGCTGGCTGTTTTCTCGGCAGAGGTGTTGTTGTGACTCATCTGTCTCCTGTCGGCAGAGATGGGGAGAGGGATTTCGTCTCCGTAAGAAAAACCCATCCTTCAAACCTGTCTGCAGGAACACTCATCAGCACATCCTTGTCTTTCACTTTCACTTTCTCTGCTTTTCTCTTTTCGTCTCCCTTTCCTTTCCGTTCCCTTTCCTCTCTTTTTTGTTGTTCCCTTACCTTTCTTTTATCTAAGGTTTCCTATTGCTTTTCATTTCCTTGTCTTAGTTTTTGTTAACTTCCTTTTGCTTTTATCATTCCTTTCCTATTTCCTTTCTTTTAATTTCCTTTTTGTTTTGGGTCCTTTCCTTTGCTTTTATCTTTCCTTTCCCTCCGTTGCCTTTTCTTTCCTTTTTGTTTTGAGTCCTTTCCTTTTCCTTCGTCTCCTTTTTCTTTTCTTCCATTTCCTTTTCTTTTATATTTCCTTGCCTTTCCTTTATTTTTTTCATTCCTTTCCTTTTCATTCCTTTTTCTTTTGTTTTCTTTCCCTTTTACTTCATATCAACTTCTTTATTTTTCATTTCTATTTAATCAGCGGCCTACTGATTATAGCATTTAACTTAATTTGTTATTGTTAGATTGAGAGAATAATTACCATAATAGTCACCATAAACAGATGATGGATAGCAGCCACTATTTTCAAAAATATTTTTTTGACTTTTTATTTCTCATTGTTTCCAGTCGCTCGGAGGACAGCGACTGTTTTGTCCTGTCGTTCCTTTCATTCTTTCAACCGTCTGCTGTTGCCAGAAACTTTCAAACCGGCAAAGATGCTGGAAGAAGCCGACAGAGTTTTTTTTAATAAAGATTATAATCGCAAAACAAAAAAACATTTAACCTTAATAATATCTTCCCATTGACAGTAATGTTAGCGTGATATTCTTCTTCTTTCCGATGGTGGAAAAGCATCAGGTAAAAGAGGGAGGAGGATGACATTTAGGAAAGGTCAGAGGCAGGATTGGAACCCATGATATCACGTTATGCACCTCAGCCCGAGTGCCACCAAAGCTAACATGAATCCTCCTCTTCCTCCTCCTCCTCCTCCTCCTCCCTGACTGACTGGCTGACTGACTAGTCCTCTGAAGGTCACCTGAAGATTAATGAGCTGATGGCTGACAGAGGAAATGTGTCCGACACTGCGGCCTTCCTGTCTCCTTCCCCCTGTAATGATCATCATTTTCTCTTATCTACACAGCCGCTGACTCTCTCACAGCGGGTTATTCTGAATCAGTCTGGAGGACATACCTGCTTTTCACCCCCCATTTTCCTCTCCGCCCCGCTGTCTCTTATCCCCGTCGAAAGGTGAAAGCTGCATTCCAGATTTGAGTACCACGGGGGATTCGGGGATACAGCACAGTCTCCTGTGAAGTTAGAAAATGTGGGGTTCATTGTGTTCATGCCGGAGTAGCTTCCAGTCTTTACAGATTTTCATCGAAAAATATGAAATGATTTTGTTTTTTGTTTTTTGAAGGCGTCAGCTGGTTTAGACCTAATTAGCCCAGATGTTAAGCCTCCGCAGACCCAAAGGTTGTTGTGTTTCCAGCTCCAAAAAAGATGCTGATTACCAATAGTTTTCAGTAAACTAATTCCTCTTAAAATGGCCGCAGCCTACAAAACGCTTCCATTGATAGAAGGCGGATCAAAAATGGGAGAAAATAGAAATGAGATTTGGAAGGAAAATATGTTTATTTAAACACTAAAATTACACTTTTTCTGCCAAGAGTTTTTTTTTCTTTTTTAATTTATACAAAATCTCTCTCTATATATATTAATGAATTCATTTTTGTTAAAAATACAAACCAAAACTAATGGGTCCCATGTTTAAAAAGGCATTTCATAGCCTACTGCGATTAACATTGAAAGCTTTAAAATTGTAACGTATTTTATCATAGTTCAGTATATGATATGTATAGTTTATTTTATGTCGTTGTGTCCGCCTCACTTTTGAAACCAAACCCATACCCGTGGCCTTTTGCCTTGTTGTCTGTTAAGTAACCACAGTGCCCGAATGTCCCTTCACGGCTACCGTAGTTTTCCCAAAGGCAGCTGTAGTCGTATGAGTGGACGGTAAACCGATTGAAATGTTTATTGTTAAACAGTGAGTATCTAGATAAATGCATAATGTTAACCTATTCCCAGTCCCTGTGTTTGATAGCTGCCAACTGAATGGCACTTCTGTCCGGTGTATTTTCTGCTTTTTTGCTACCTTTCATTGGCAGACAGATGCAAAGCTAACACTTATTCACATAAACGTGTCACAAACTGTTAAAACAAAGACATCAAATGACAAGTTTATTTGCCTGTCACAGCTTTGTTCATTATACATCATACAAGCAGAAACAACACATTAAAACCTCCTCTTCCTGACATGCTGACAGCTGGATGTGGCAGCAGAGAAATGATTTCTCATCCTCTTTCTCCTTCTCTTCCTTCCAGTTTCCTCATGTTGCCTCAGGTTTCTCCTGAATGGCCCGTTAATTAGCCGCACATCTCCTTTGAAATTCCACTTGAAAAAGAGTTGGTGCCGTGGGTCCGGGTCAGGGCCTCTCTGAGCTAATTACCACTTAGCTCCAAGTGCCATTCTGTGTTGTGTTTGGCTGGACTGGGGGGGGGGGTCAGTGAGTTTGTGTGTGAAAGAGAAAGTGTGTGTGAGGGTGTGAGTGTGTGAACTGGCCCTCGGAAGAGTCAAAACATTTTTTTGGTTTAAAATTTTCTTCCTTTTTTTTCCATCTTCTTATTTTAGTTCTTTGAATTGTGTCAAACACAAAGGCTCACAATCCCACACAGAAGTACACAAGGCTTGTAATTGGGCAGATGGAGGAAAGAGTCTGTGTGTGTGTGCGTGCGTGTGTGTGTGTGCGTGTGTGTGTGTTTGTGTGTTCGTGTCATGCTTGGATTGCTAAAGGGGTCAGGAAGCCTGTTGACATTTCTCCTTGGAAAGTCGATCAAAAGACTACAAATAGATGTGAGAAAAGAGCAGTCCACGTCATTAAAGAGATGCAACCACAAGGAGACACACACAAACCGAAGAGCATCAAAACAACAACAAGAGATGCAAATATTGACTACAAAGACACAGAAGGCGACCAAAAAGACACAAAAGGAAGAGAGGCAAGGCTACAAAAAGTACAAAGAGATGCAAAAGACCACGATAAGGTACAAAACAAAGAGGCACAAATTGACTTCAGAGAAACACAAAACAACCACGGTGGACCACAAAATGACAACAAAGAGAAACAAACTGACCACAAAGTGACACTAAAAGACACAAAATCAAGAAGTGCAAAACAAATACAATGAGATGCAAAAGACCGAAAAGAGACACAAAACTACAACGAAGAGAAACAAAACTAGAACGAAGAGACGCAAAACTACAAAGAAGAGAAGCAAAACTACAACGAAGAGAGGCAACTCAACTCATCGAAGTCATTTTGGGTTCCTGTATAGAAGAGATGGGGGCCTTTAACATGTCTGTGCCCAGGGGCCCATTGTCTCATAATCCGTCCATGGTGTGTGTGTGTGTGTGTGTGTGTGCGTGTGAAGAGAGTGTGCGTTTGCTTTGGTGTAAAGTTGGAGAAGTGTCAGCTCACTATGCAAATTTTTTGCTAGTGGTTTTCTTACTTCTGTTCTCCAGATGTCACACTTGCCTGCATAAGTGATGATTGCACCCACACACACACACACACACTGACTCATACTCACTGAGGCACACGTCACACACTGTCTGTGCAGCAAGTCATTAGTGAGTTTGCATCACACACCGTTATCATGCGAGAATCCTCCCATCTGCTCTCGCTCCTGCCCAGCCTCATTACCGGGGCTCCTGTTGATAACAGACTCCTGCTTCTTTTTTTTTTTTTAAAGGCTCCATAAATTATTCAGTAATTAAGAGGTTTGTGCTGATGGGTTTATTCTGGAAATGCGCCTGGCTACCGCCTCCTCCTCCCGTACAGACTGCTGACAGCTCTGCGGGGGGAGACGTGACAGATGAAACGGGGAAAGTCCTCGTGGAGCCGGAGTGAACTTTACTTCCTCCCTCTCCGGGTCTCAGGGATGGTAATGAACGCGGGGCGGCTCTACTGACCTTTTCATTTGCAGACCTTTGTTTACTGCAACTGGGAAATCTATTGATATAATATTAATATTGTGATGTGAACACAGATATCGCCTGGGACTCTTTTGTACATGTAATAATGTAATTCCTGCCCAGGAAATTGCGCTTTTGGTGCTGTTCGTTTATTACCCAGCAGACCACCTCTTGTTAATAGATTTAAATGAAACTTGCAAGTACGTCTGGCCACGGGCCAGAGAACAAGTGTGTAATTTTCCACGGTGGATCCAGAATTGGATTGGAGGTACCGCTTAACATTTCATCTACTTTCTAAATGTCCACCGCACTTGCATCAAAAAAGAAACCTGTCCGTTATCATTCTGCCTTTTGTTGCCAACTTTTTCTTACCAATGGATCCTGATGCAGTTTTAAAATAATCTTAAATGTGCAGTTTAGAGGAATGTGTTTGGCTCGGTGGAGATCTGCGGCTGTTTCCCCCCGGTGCTTTACATTCACGTCATATTTTTCTGAATTGGGCAGCAGTTGGCACTCGCGCAACTCACGGCAGGTCTGAACCCCAAACTCTGGCCTCAGAACCGGAGGGGGTCAGCCCACCAAGCCCGCCTCCTCAAAATGACATTCATATGCGACCAAACTCTGCTGCCAGTCCGTTGACGAGGAAACGTGCGTGCTGCCGGGGATTGTGGTCTGCGGCAGGAATCTTTTTCCCGAGCAGCAGGAGCGCACATGAGTTGTAGGGGGGGGGGCTGTTTGGATCTCCAGTGTCAAAGCGCAGGACTGGAGACCAAGGTTTGTGTACTGAACATGGTTTAGGTTTAGGATACTTTCACTATTAGGTCCAAAGCAGGTATTCCATCAAAAAAACGAATCTTTTACTTTTTCATCTTCACCAGATCAAAAACAAGTTTGTCCTATCAGAAAATCTCTGCATTGGACCTGAGTGTGCACAACTTTACTCATTATGTTGTTACAAAAACCCGCCCAGGAAGCGTTGCACATTGGTAGATGCTTAGGAGACAGGATGGTGCCAACAAAGCAGCTAGTTAGCCTGCATCTTCCACTGTCTGTGTCGCCTTCCTCAGCCCGTCCTCCTCTACCCCCGCCTTTCTCCACCCGCCAGGCTGGTGACGCAGCTAATGCCATAACCTCCTCTGTTTTGGGCTCTGCAGCCCCTCGAAGATCAACAACGGCGAGACAGTTTCTGCAACGGTCCAAACCTGCGAGAGTCGAAATTCACATTTAAATATGTAAATGCTGAACTGGGTCCAGAAGAAGCTGGTGTGGTCTGGCCCTTAGTCTAAATCCCTGTTTTCCTTTTCTTCCTCCCCATCTTCCCTACCCTCCTATCTCCTCTCCTCATCCCTCCGTCGTCTCTCCCCTGTTTTGCTCTTCTCTTCCTCTTGTCCCTTTTTTCTTCTTTTCCTTTTTTTCCTCCCTTCGACAGTGATATCGTTGTCGGGTTGTGACCTGCAGCAGAGGTCTGCTTCCTCATGCTCAGCTTATAGTGTGTTTATTTGTGTGTCTGTGTCAGTGTGTGTCAGTGTGTGTGTGTGCGTGTGTGTGTGTGTGTCTGTGTGTGAGTTTAACCTCCCCGGCGGCGGCGTTCAGCCTGCTCCTGTGGACTCGGGTCAGTCCAGGTCAGAACGGGGGCAACTGATACCTCAGCTTCCTCTCCAACTCCATCTCTGCCTCTTTGTCCTTTTTTTTTTTTTTTTTTTTTTTTTCAACCGTCCGCTCTCAGTCTCTTTCTCTTTTCTCTCCCTCCTTCCTCCTTGTCTCTCTCTCTCTCCCATTTTTCATCCTCACTTTTTAAATCTTCTGATCCTCTATTACTCCAAACATTTTCCTCTACTCTCTCTTGCTCTCCATCCTTTTCTTATCCCTTTCTCATCTTTTTCATCCCCCTCACTCTCTTTTATCTTTTTTTCCTGTCAATCTCTCTTTCTATGTGCTACCCTCCCCCACACTGATTTTTATCTTCACGTCTTATCTACTCTTTCCTCCTCCCTCTCTTTTTCCAATCCTCTCCTCCCATTTCCTCCCTCTCCATCTCTTTCTCTTCCATTGCTCATCTCTACCCTCTCTCAAGCCCCCTTTAATTCTCCTTCTATCCTACCCTCTCCATTCCTCCATTCTGATCTCGTATTTCAGTCCTCCTCTCCTCTGGTCTGGGTCATGGAAGCAGAGCTCCCCAGGGCTCTGGTTACGTAAGAGCTTAGCGTGTTGATGTGATTCAAAGGGAAGTGTTTAGGCGGCCGAACTGCTCAGACCCCCACCGTCAAACACACACCAACACACAGGCGCACACAAGCACACACGCACACACACACACACACACACACACACACACACACACACACACACACACACACACACCCATCTGCAAGCAGGAGCTGCATGCAAGCTGGCATTTTAGCATGAGTTATAGTTCTACGCAGACTTATTCTTAGCTGTGTGAGCAGAATATCAGAGTAGCTTCAACACACATTACACATTTAAACAATAATCCATGATGTCATTTTCACATTTTTCTGCAATCACTCATAATCAATATTTTTTTTCATTAACATCACTGTAGAGCTTCATGACTCAAATTCCTGTAATGTCACATTTCTGTACATTCACTATATCGTCAAAAATACGTGGCCAGTGGGACATCACACCCCTGTGTGATTGCTGAACATGCGATACCAAAACCGCGGGCATTAATCTGCCACCGCTCTCTGCTGGTTTCAGGCTTTCCAGCGGGCTGCGGGGGATTCGCTCCCACTCAGCCACAGGAGCTGACGTCGGGCGATAAGGCCTGGCTCACAGTCGGCGTCCCACTTCACCTCAAAAGTGTCGGACGGGGTTGAGGTCAGGGGTCTGCGCGGGCCAGTCAACTTCTTCCACAGCAAACGTTCAATCAATCGTCTGTAAAATGTCAGAAAATGGTTCATTTAAAAACCAAAAAGCCCGTCGCTATTTCCCAAAAACCCAAGGTGACGTCTTCCGCTGTCTTGTTTTGCCCAACCAGCCGTCCAAAACCCAAATACATTCAGTTTGTTATCATAGAAGACTCAGGAAACCAAAAAAATATTCACCTTTGAGAAGCTGGAGACAGAGAATTATGGCTTTTTTTTTTTTTTTTTCCTTTTAAAAAGGATTCAACACCATTGATCGATCATTAAAATAGTTGCTGGTTTTATTTTCTGTCAATCAACAATCAAAGTTAGGGTTAGGGTTCAATATTCACTGATTATTCATTGCAGCTCTAAATTGCCTTCCCATGCACACGTACTGTGTGATAATGAGAAATAACATTCACGACTAGAAAAAAAAAATCTGTTTCAGGTCCGATTCCCAAATGACTCCAGTTTATTGGAAACACTGTCGTAAAAGTAATTTAGTTGACGGAAATCATAAACCAGGAATGGAATGACGACTTTTGAATCAGTATTTCTTCACTATAATACAGTTCAGTTAAATTTAAAAACCTTTTCTTGTGTAAGACTGTCTTTGCACTAGGGTCTCATTTTAAAATCTTTACAGCACCATAAATTTCCCCTTTTTGGGGGGGGTCCATGGGTCCACTGCAGCAGCCAAACCCTCTACCTACCGAGCCGCACATTCCCTTTTAAATCACACAAATGAGACACACAAGCATGCGTGTAAGGAAGGAAGGGAATACTGGAAACCATGACTGAGGCTGCCTGGCGACCATACGGCCTCGATCCCACTCTAATAGGCCTATTAGTCACAGAAACAGACTGTGAGTGATTATGAGCAATCAGGTCGTACAGAGAAAGACCACTAAGGGAAATGGGGGAGCGAGGGGGAGGGCGAAATGGGAGAGCATGGAGGACGAAGAAAGAGGAGACGGAGAAAGGAAGCGGGGGGTAGAACCACGGGGAAGAGTAAAAGAGAGAAGTGAGATAGTAGCGTGCAAAAGGGGAGGCGGGCAGGAGATGGAAAGAAATATGGAAGATGGGAGGAGGGAGAGCAGGGTATTATCACCCTGCAAAAAAAAAGGTTAATGAAGTCATTCACACAGCAGAAGAATAAAACACGGACCAGGCTGGACGCATCTCAGCCTCCCACCATACATCAAACGAACCCAATGAGACCGGCTGGTCGCTCGCATTCAGAGGCAGACAATGCTAATAGGCTAATAGGCCGTGCCGCTAAAGACGCTCATTTGTCAACATCAGCATGGCAGGGCACTACAGATCCATCTATGACATGAGTGTGAGTGTGCATCTGAACAACACCGTTCTGCAGGAGAAAGTTCTATGATTATTTATCTAGATGAATGTAGGCGATTTCTACATGTATTCTTTCATCTATTGAGCAGCAATTTCACTCTCACCTCTAAATCTTGTATTTCCATATATTGAGTATTATTCATTTATGTCATTGTTTTGCCTCTGCATGTATGTAGTTACAAAATTACTTGCTGAAAATATAAATATTTCATATCATATATGTGCTTATCTTAAACGGCGCTGAAGGTTCTGGGCTCGAACCCCGGTTCGGCCGGGGGGGCCTTTCTGTGTGGAGTTTGCACGTTCCCCCCGCTCTCTTACACTGTGTATTATAAACATTTAAACATTTATCAATAATGTATTAATGCATGCGTTTAATTTAACCTCCAACCTTAACTTAACAGGCTGCCACTGAGCTCAAGAACCGTTTCATTTTTCTAGACAAGGAAACATGAATCATGCTAAATACAGACATTGCAGACAGACGACGCTGCACGTTACGACAACCAAATTCACATCTAAACTGATCAAAGAGAAAACACTAAACATGAATTCCTTCTTTGTGTTTTATAAACTGACAGTGCTTAATATTTCTCTTTTCAGAAAATCGCATGTAAAGACCTAAGCCCGGTATCTCTTATTCATCTGTGCCACAGAGCTCCATGGTTGCCCGAAACCTTGGATGACAGATCAGTGTGTCATCAGTGTCACTGGGTGACACGTTCCTTCATTAACACGAACCCACTCACTGTAGTTTGTTTTGACTCAGCACCACAGACACCGTCCTCCTGCCCCAGGACGGCGCCGAGTGTGGATTCATCCGCAGCTGCAAATAGTCCCAGACAGACGCACTGCTTCCTCCGCCTTGAGTCGCGTTTGATTAAAAACTGCAGCGGCCACTTGTTTTGAGAAACAACTGGGACATTTAAAAAAAAAAAAAAATGAAACCGTTCATTTGTGACCTGTTTTTAAAGACTCGGCGTCCGCACCAGAGTTTAAAACAGCTAGACTGCTAAAACAAAAGTAAAAGCATGACTGTGTTGCACCACCCACCTTGATATACGGTAACGCACAAAACAGACACGGTTTGCCCACAGTGATCAGACGGGAAGGTGACAGTAGAAACAATAACTGTGTGAAGCGGTTAGCGTCTGAGCTAATGAGCGTGCTAACTTACAGTTATGCCACGTTCAAGTCGCATGGGAATTAGCATGATTACCGGTTTACGACAGAGCTCACGCTAATATCCATGTCGTGCCTACTGGGATAAACTCCACGTATCAGACCTGCATCATCCGGGGGCCTTACAAGAGGAAAAAAAAATATGGATGCCTCAAGTCACCGGAGTCCATCGCTCAAGGTGTTTAAACCCAAATTTAATGGATACTGAGCTACATTGTCTAGACACATTATTTTTTAACCCTCACGCGACCAACTCTGCAAACACACAAGTGTCCCGAGTTCTCCGACGACGCCGACGCCTGCGGAGCGTAAACAGGGGAAACGTGGGACTCTCTCCTGTCCGTCCATCTCATGTGACGGGAACTTGGCATCAGCTAACCGCTGGCTGACAGTTAGCGACCCACTTAGCTGTGAGTTGTCACCAGGTCACCAAACTTCAGGCAGGAAACGATTTCGCGAGGGCACGTGCACGAACTCGATGACCGAAAATGCCAGGTGAGTCTGCGTCACATTTTAAAAAGCCATATTTTAACCCATTACTTCCATGGGTTTCTTTCTTTTCACTTTGCTTTCCGTTTTGCCCTCCTTTTTTTAATACTTCGTGGCTGTTAGGAACCTTGTGACTCAATCTTGCAGAATACAACGGTCAAACTCCCATTTAACCCGATCAAGGCGGAAACACTCATGAAACTTTAATTCACTCTCTGTCCTCTAGCACTCTCGTTCCTTTTCTCTCTCTGACAGGCCGCGGCGTCTGGCGTGACGTGGCCCGTTTCAGGTCGTCCGTGTGCATCTCTGGCGGTTGCCCTGAATTCGCAGCACATCCCTCTGTCATCAGTTTGTGCTGTATCACGCCGAGGGCAGTAAGTAGGCAGCGAATAATCACTGTAAACATGATCACAATAATAATGACGGTAATTGCCTCGGCTAGCGCTGCCAGCAGCTCTCTAAAGCCCTGTTTGTTTTCTGATCCCTCTTCACAGGAGTAATTTTGGTCTAATGGTCCGTTTAATCTCCCTCTTTTTCTCTTTCTCCTCCCTCCCTCTCCCTCCATCTCTGTTCCCTCCTTCTCTTTGTCTGAAATGGAGCGTGCGACACACTAAAAGGAGATAATAGAGGCTACATTTTGCATCTAAGAGGGTAATTTGCTAACTCTTTGAAAACATAATTCTCATTACAGCATAACAGAGCTGATTGTTCCTTTGTTACTCCATTTGTTTCAAGTCTAATTCAATAGGCCTTTGCTGTATATTTTAACTCTCTTTTTAAGGGGCCATTTTGTAGTTTACAAAAAAAAACAAAAAAAATCCTAAATGTGATTTCAAGCGTCTGAAAACATAAACACCTCAAAACGGTGACTGATCCAGCAAAATCAAAAAGAATAATAATGGTTTTTAAGTTTAAGAGAATAAGTGAAGACTCTTTTTTTTTTTTTTGACAAAAATGACAGTGGATAAACAAACTTTTAGGGATGGGATCCTGCTGATTTACTGACTGATGAACGTGATGTATTGTTTTCTTAACAGGCAAAGACACAAAGCTCTTTAGTTTGTATGATATTAATGCTTCGCTTGGGTTTGCAGGTCTGAAAGAAAAAAAAAGACAGTAACTGCACCAAAATGGTGACTCATCTGAATATAATAAAATTCAGCCCTCTGTTTAGCCTGCATTACTGCAGGTTCACCTGCTCGGTGTATGAAAGAGACTACTGGGGATATCCAGGTGAAAGCTGTAGACTCATTAATTATCTGTGAGCTCTTGTTAAAATCCACCTCCCTAATGAAGAACAGGTGAGGCGATTAAAAAGAAAAAGAAAAAAGAAAAAAAAGATTGTAAAGCCTTGATGATCCACCCATGCTGATGAATTTAAATCAAGTTTGTAGTGACTCTTAATTAGCTGTAAAGAGCAATAATGTTTATTTTCACCAACTCAAACATGCAGCTGCATTTACACTCGCTCATTTAGCCTATACTATTTATGCAGTGCTTAAGTGGATTTAACTGATAAGTTAACTGACTGTGCAAATATAATTCCTGACTAGAATTAATCAGCCAGTGAAATAACGAGGCGTAATATAAATCGTTCTCTCGTGGTTCTGAGCAGGAAGGCAAACTGGTATGAAATGGGGGGGATGGTGTCGTGTTCACTGGGGCTAGCTAAACGAGACCTCGTGAGGCAACAGTGCTCATTACACACCAGAAAAAACAAAATGGCTGCATGGGATGAAAATCGTCTTTTTTCAGCCGGACTGTGGGCCGTGCTAACTCTGCGCTCGTCGCCTCCGTTGTAGAAAAAGCAGAGCACTAAGAAAAAGAAAAGTAGACTCTGTTAACACAACATAAATCGGAGCAAGCAGAACAAGCCTCCGAAATCTTTCCAAATAAACTTTTAATTTTAAATGTCAGACTGAAAGTAGATACAGAAATTAGCCCCCTGGATTAGCTACTGTGGCTAACTACACTGGGTTGGACTTTATGGCAATTTGCTGGCTAACCAAAACTAGCTAGCTTAGACATTTGTGTGTGTGTGTGTGTGTGTGTGTGTGTGTGTGTTTTATAACTTACCTTTTACTCTTGTATAAGACTTTGATTTGCTTCTATATGAGACTGTGCTCAACAAATAAACTGGACTCTACTGTATATGTGGTTCTGCCGGAGTATGGTGGTTGTTGTTTTTCCTGAGCAGCGGAGGTGGTGAGTGCAAATTTAGCCCAGCACATAGTCAGACTGGTCACAATGATGAGAGTAAGACCTCGTCGATCTCCACGCCAGGCCACGTAACGTCCCTCTCTGCTCCCGTCGTGATTACTGGGGCCACTAGAGGTCGCCGACAGTAAAATGTTACGGTGAGTCGTAATAAGCTGCTTCCACAGACGACCTACGGAGTCGATCTTCATGGGAGGAAAATGAACCGCATGTTGCCTGCAATCATTTTCTGGTATAAACTGTTCATCGTAGGAAACTAAAACTCTCCACTGAAGCTCAGACTGGCGAAGGTTTTGGGTGAATTATATTTATTTTTTGGGTGGGTTAGAAGCTTCTGGAGAGAGGGTGACCCAAGCCACTGGAGTAATTGCACTGAGACTTAATTACAGACAACATAACTGAAGAGCTGAATAAATTAAAACCCCACTGTGATGTGCAAGATTTCCTTGTTGGTCTTTGAATGTTTTTCTGTGTCGGTTGTCGAGAGGAAAAGAAAACGACTGGCCCGATTTTAAATCAATATATTGGTCTAACGGCACTTGAGGAAACTGAGACATGAAATGCAAAGTAGAAGCTCAGTTTTCAGAAAGGACTCTCTAATATTCTGAAGACACGCTGCATCACTTCAGGGACGCTGAGCAGCGCTACAGGGCAACTGACAGACTGGCAGGCTGGTTTCTGTTTCTTTTCCACCCCAGGGAGGAAACGTGTCCCTGAGTCAAATGGGATCTTCTGACGTCTCCTCAGCCTTCCCTCTTGCTCGCTGTATCATTGGATGGACCCGCAGTACGTCCGAGGCCCCAGAAGGCGAGTCGTGGGGAAACGACAGAGCCCAGGAAAGCGCGCCGTCACAGATGGCGCCGCCGAACGCATCTGAGAACATCATGCTCTGCTGAGGAAGCTTCAAATTGAATTTGTCGGAGGAGAACAGGTGTGCTGAGTTGGGTGCTTTCGTTTTAATGTGGCTTTCTGCCTCGCATGTGCACACACTTACGCTCATGTTAGCACAGAGTTCATTTGGCCTTTTTCAAGGAAGTATCCGTAAAAAGCAATCGCGCTCAATTAATTGAACCCAAGTTTCTGCACTTTATTTTTTAAACTTAAAACCACAGTCAGCATATTGGCTACATTTTTGAGGACGAATTGGAGCAACGAGTGCCAACTGATACAGTATATATTTTTGAATAGTTATCGTTTGGTCAGTATGATAAAATATTAGTCATTATCAGTCGCCAGACACTCCGAGGTCCCCTGATCAGATTGTTTTGTGAGAATGAGTATATTTTCGTATGGAGGCAGAAGAAAAAAGAAGTGCGTTGACAGTCCCGCTTCTCAGTTAGTCAACTTCCCACTGGAAGACTTTCATTCATTTCAGTCATTCACCTCGACGAGCTCTCATCTAGCTCAGAGCTGAGGCCACCGGTGTGAAGCTGCAAAAAAACACTGAAAGAGACAGACGGTGAATGAATCCTGCAGGAATACTTGTGAGAAAATGACCTAACCTGCTTTCAGTCACAGCAACCGTAGGTATGACCAACCCTTAGATAAATACACAGGAAAACGGACACACACTCATGCTAAATGATGCTACAGATGTTAATATTACATCATGAGCATTTAATAGACCTAATTATGGCCAGTGCGCTACGAGAGCTTTTTATTATTGATTTACCTATATATTTTTACTGTGTCGTCTCGAATTGTCTAAACTAATGTCTTATAACCTCTGGATACCACACAGGTGTCCTGAGTTTGGATGGTCAGACCTTCTCAGTGATGTGCGGGACAGTTTACTCGACCCGGCTCAACCTCAGCAACGCCCTGATCAGCCAGAATATCAAAAAAAAACCCCACCTGCGTGAGCGCGGAGAGCCTCGAAAGGTGGTTCTTCGTCTGAGCAACAGCTGAGTGAAAATCAAGTCTGTAAAAAACAAATCTGAAGTAAGATAATCAAGTTTATCTTAACACCCGCGGAGCTGCAATGAAGAAATGTTATTTTTACATGTTAATTGAATTATTGTGGAAATGAATTTCCACAATGTATGCTAACATTGGCATTTAATTCAAAGCACAGTTAATGTTAAGTCGCTAAAGTTAGCGTGTTAGCATGTTAAAGTTAGCAAACCACACGCATACTAATGACTGTTGGAGGCTAAATTTAGCACGTTAGCCATCTGAACACGGAGACCAACCAAAATGTTCGACATTTTAGTAAATCCCCTTATTTGCTTTCTTGTCAAGAAAGAGATGACAAGATGCTTGCGTAACTTATCTGAGTTAAACAGGAGTCAGGACGTGTTTAGCCTAGCTTAGCATAAAAACTGGAAGAAGGGGCAAACAGCTAGCGTGGCTCTCCCCAAAGTGAAGTTCTACAAATACCAGCACCTCTGAAGCTCAGTGATTAACACAATCCTTTTTACCTCTTATAAATGTGTTAGCTTCTTAATTCTTTATTGAAACAGGTCGTCTCATTGAGACCGGATGGATCAAACTCCATCTGCTGAGTAAGACCCTGCGATGCGTTTGAAAGCACAGAAAAAAAAAGCCAGTAAGTTGATGTTGATTTTTTTTTTTTTTTTGGTCAAAGTATGGATTGCTTAGAAGATCTGGAAGAAATGGATGGATCTGTTGAAATACTGAGCTTGTATTTGAAGAGATCCATCTCCACCTCCGTCTGCTGGTGAAGACTGTAAGTTATGATCGAAAGCTCTGCAGTAAGTAAGCAAGGGATCCTTGAGTCCGGATTGTTTTGTCAGAGTACTGTTTCTAAGGCCATGTTTAAACGTTAATGCTCAATAAGAAATTAGTTGACATTTAAGGGAGAAATTACTGGTGGCATTCAGTGTTTTTTTTGCCAAGAGCACTAATTAAACTATGTAAGAAGAGACTGAGTTTTTTTAATCATCAATCTAAAATTAATCATCAAAACCAAACCATGTATATGTAATATGAAAACGCAGCCTTCACAAACCGTCCCTCTACCTTACACCTTGTTGTTATTCAGAGGATCTACCAGTTGGCTCAATACATGTCAAGATTAGCATGCTCCCGTGAGTCGGCCAATCACGGTTCACGGTACATGACTTGCCAAAATGAATCAGCCAGTCCCGAACGAGAGACGAGCCTGAGCATTGAGCGCAGCAGTCGGAGTCTGACGTTTCTGCATGTGTGTTTGTGTATTTTGCCTCCTCTGTGTGTTTTGTGCAAGTGATGTGTGTATGTGCATTTTTTAAGCCACCGAGCGTGTTTTGTTTTCGGTTCAAATTTGCATAAGTGCACTTTTTCTTCCCCCTTTCTACTCATTTCTTTGTGTTTGAATATTTTCTGTGTGAATTTCCTGGCTTGTGTTGTGTGTCTTATACATGTGTTAACGCATGAATGCAGGCTCGTCTCACATTTCCTGTGTGTGCGTAGCCGATCTTCTGTATGTGAGTCCATGCTTGCCGCTGTCTGGCTACAGATGGGAAGTGTCACATGCTGAGCGGACAGGAGTAGTGAGGCTGGGGAGGGGATGGATGGGTGGATAGGTGGGGGTGTGTGTGTTCTGGGGGGGGGGGGCGGCGGTGCACGGGTGAGGTCGGGGGAGCGTGGTCATTTTCACGTGAGTCAGCTTTCCTCTGACCTTCACCATACGACTGATGTCTGATGTAGCCGGAGGAGGTCCGCTTCAAAAGGCGTCATGAATATTCAGCGTTTCCTCTCTCCTTCCTCCACCAGGCAATCCATCATTCATAAACATGCCTTCACAGCTGGATGGAAGTGTGTGTGACTGTGGGACTGTGTGTGTGTGTGTGTGTGTGTGTGTCTTTCCTACTTTTGTCAAATATGTTCATGGTACGTCAGCGTAAAATATTCCCTGGCAGGGATATTGGAGAAGTCAGGTCATTTACTTGAGTAAAGTATTAATACCTCAGTGTAAAAACACACCATCACAAATGCTGCATTTCAAAACGGTCCCACTTCTAAAACTAGACTTTAGAAAAACACCACCTCCACTGCTGTGAATGTGGTGCTGGTCCTGCGCAGGTGCGTGGTAAGACGCGGCGCAACGGCAGCACAACGCCTTGCGTTTCACTACTGTGTAAACGCAACCCAGCTGACTTTATCCTCGTTCTTTAAACCTGCAACAGCTGACTTTTTTGCCCACTTGGGGGCTTGTTTTTGGTCTCCTGAGGGAAATCTCTGGCTCTTCAGCTGCTAAATGCTCCACTGTGTTCGCCAGCTGGTCTCCGACTGTGTCTGTCTGCTGTTTTGCTGCTGTGCAGGCAGCGGACAGCGGCTTTTTAAAGCTTTTTAAAACAGCTGCCTGCTGCGTCCGAAAACGACGCCGTGAGAGCGGCGAGCGGGAACCGGAGCAGTAAAGCTGTGGTCCGGACAGATGAACAATGAGCTGAGGCTCAGTGTAGATCTGATTCAGGTGATTATTCTCTGTAGGTTCATCGAAAAGACCAAAAGACCCCGTTCACATTGTCACATTGTCACTTTATTTATTATTATAAAAATACTGATTATAGCAGCTTTAAAGAGAAACTTGACTGTACTTTGCGGGGAGCAGGAGGCGCATTGAATGACTTTATCAGAGTCAACGGTTGAGAGATGACAGGAAATGAAGGAGAGAAAAAGGAGAGACGGGAAAACCTCATGTTATAAACTCTAACTGGGGACACTGCGATTCCTGGACAGTTCCAGCAGGGCACTCCTTTTTCAATTACAATATTACACCCTAACTTTATTATATTTACCAGTTAATTCTGGTCCCTGTCTATAATGCTCATTGCAGTGGCCGTTCTTTGCCTTTTTCATGACAAAATCAAGGACTTCTGTCCACAAGACCTGAACACTTAACACCTTTCCGAGTGCCCTTGCGGTGGAAACACAGGTATATCCCCACCTAACAGTTAACACAACGCACGTACGGAGCGTGCTGCTCAACCCACCGACCGAATCCCTTAAGCTTCCTGATCGCAGCGGGCAACACAACATATCCTGTGCCTCTGTCTGCAACATCACCAGTCAGCAGTTTCAAGACTCTGCACCTACCTGCCTTTGCCCCCCCGGCGCTCACCTTTCCACCAAATCTCAGCCATTCGCTGGAACAAAAGACTGGAAGCCTAAATGTTGAACTGTAGCCTGGAGTCGTTAGTTTAAAAGAGGGATCAAGAGAGATGAAAAGCTCAGAACGGACAAAAAAAACAAATGAAAAAATCAGCCTTCAGGTTCAGGTTTGTTGCTCAGGTGCTGGTTGAATCTCTCCAGTAAACCAACAATGTTCATATTGTGGTCTGTCTTTGAAAAGTCGTCAGGGCCGGTAGCTGGAACTGCTATTTGGGCTTGAGTCGCAGCTCCCCCACTTCCCCATAGAAATCCTGTGCTCTGCAAATGAAGACGTGCAGCACAAGAGCCTTGTTTTTCCACCACAGTGTGAACACACTGCTCGAGCGCCCAGTGTCCGGCGCTTCGGCGCAGCCGCTGCTTCGGGTGGCACAACATCTGAATACGTACAAGCAGCAGTGCATCGTATCTTACGAGTTTGTTGTGAACGTTATTCCAGTAAAATGATAAAAAAAGGAAAATCTGCAAAGTAACCAGTAACTCCTGACGTCAGATAAATGTAGTGCAGCAAAAAGAACTTGGAATATTCACTTTATTTTCTCAAAATGCAAACACATAAAGTACCGAATGGACACAACATTACGACAGTGTTTTTTGTTTATACTTCGCTATTGTAAAGCACCGACAGAATGTGTTTTGGTCTTAAGTAGACACCTCACAAAAGGCTGCTTCTTCTTCTACCTGCGGTACACGAAGCCAAAGATAACACACGCCAGCAGGGATCCTGACTCCAGGGTGTATGCCTTTTTAATTTTACATTACTTTGCCTGGTGAAATATCCTAACAGCAGAACTAACAGAAGTTTGTAGGAACTGCTTTTACTGCCTTGCGGGGTCCGTTTTTCAGCAGTGTCTCTGCAGAATAACGGCATGTGCTCACAAATGTACCAGTCTGGAGGTTTGTTTGTGTGTGTGTGTGTGTGTGTGTGTGTGTGTGTGTATCAGTGCAGTGCTGTATTTGCAGCATCCTCTTTCACTGCACTGAGCGCTGCTGCGGCTGATGTATTAGCTCAGTAAATCTTTGTACACAAACAGACTAAAAGGTAAATCTGTCCTCTCATCGGAGTAAACAGAGCGGGAGGAGGTGAAAATGCAGCTGCTTCTATCTTTGGTGCTCAAGACAGAGTCACCACACCAATTCAAAGACAATAATACCACTCTGTACTCTGAGATAAAAAGGTACTAGACTGAGGTTTGCCTCATCTTATTTTCGGCTGCACTTGATACAATATATTCGGGTTGGAAGTACATTTTTGGCCATTTGCACCAATTTTCGACCAATGTTTACCTGTAAGGCACAGGTAATGGCATATGCTTGCCATCCCTTGGTGAATGGATAAATCAACCAATTGCTGTGTTGTTACCTTATACGGAGGATGCTTCCCCTTAGAAGAAAAAGTAGGAAGAGAGCAGATGTGACCTTCAGTCAGTTGAGATGTGAGGTCTCGCTGAGGGAATCTACTCTCGGAGGCTGGTCTTCATCGGTTTGTGTGAGAATAAAGTCGTCGTCAAAAGCAATGTTGTTTTTACAGTTTGGTCATTTCCCTCATCATTTTCCAGAATTTTTCCTACGAAGAACTATGTATTTCGGTCGTAGCTCTGCATAAAATAGAGACGGTGTTCGAATAAAACGCTTCCAAATGAATAATTTCCAATTAATTACTGGCACGACTTCAGTCTAAGTCAGTGCACAACAGGTTAATTGAACCTGCAAAAATGGGGCAACTGTCTACAGGCAACAGAAAATTCATCCTATGTGGAAAATAAAATGTCCAACAGTAAATGAATAATGAATATTTACTTGGCCTTAAATGGAGCAATTCTTTCAAGTTACATAGTTATGTACTGTATTGCATGGATGGAACCGAAACTAGCTTCACGTTTTAGGAAACTGCAGGCTTTTTTTTTTTTTTTTTTAACTATAAAGCTGCTGTGATTAAATGTTTTGCCACGAGCAGGCAGAAAAACATCAAAGCAAGCTGACAGATACGCAGCCTCTTGTGTATTATGGCCGATAAAGTTGTTCTGGCCAACATATTTGCAAATAGTTCATTTGTGGCAGCGTCTGTGTCCATCTGATGAATGTAGGTCCAGCCCTCGCTCCCCTTTTAGCTCTGTTTTTGGTCTCCACCAGCTCCCGAGAAGAAAGAAATCTGGCTCCTCAGCAGCTGTGAATGCTCCACTTCCTTCACCAGCTGGTCTCTTTACCTGTGTCGGTCTGCTGTTTGCTGCTGAGCGGGTTGTGGACAGCGGTTTTTATCAGAGCTTGTTTGATGAAAACATCTGCTGCTGCTGCTGCTGCTGCTGGAAACGAGGCTGATGAGAGCGCTGAGACTGAACCAAACAGTAACCAAAAGCATTAGCTATTTATTTTTGTATATTTCCAGACACTATTATTCTATATCTCCTTTTCAATACACTGTATATATTTCCTCATTCTACTTTTTATATAACGGCAATGCAGAGAGACTGCAAAGTAAGAACTGAATTGCACAGTGTAGCTGCTGTTCTGTGCGCATGACAATAAAGTCTTTGAATCTTGATTCTAAAAGGAGATAAAAATGTTGAGAGTTGTGTGTCGATTCCTGTGTGGCACGGCAAGTGACCCTTACACTCTTGGCAGTATGACTGTTCGCTCAAGGTTTGGCCAACCGGCACCTGGCTCCAACTCACTCGACGCACAGACCTGAGCTTGGTATCGTCCTTCCCGTCTAACGAACGTCAAGGTGTAGCTCCTCAAATCTTCTGATTATCACGCTAACTGTTGCATTTATGGAATACAAAAGACCACAATGGCAGGATTAAAGTCAGACATAACATTATCTAGACTTCCTTTGGGGATAATATTTGAGCGAGGAAAGCTAAAGTGACAAAGAGCAGCCTTGAGAAACGACGACAAGAAACGATGAAAAAAACCCAGCAAAAACAATCTTAAATTCAGGGATGATGACCGATTTTTCCAGTATGGACGCTTCTGTATTGTACATGCATATAATACAATAACACACAGTGACAGCGGAGCAACTGTTGTTGATATGAAATGAAACCAAACGCAGCGTGGACGAGGCTTTAGCGGACAAACACGCGATGACGGAGCTGAGTCACGTTCTCGGTCATGTATGACGAGAGCGGACACGACTGCCGTTGCTCATGTCTCTTATGGGTTTGGAGGGTGGTGTGTTTTTACAGGCACATGTGGTCCCAAAAGAGGCTGCACTGTGTGTGTGTGTATGTGTGTGTTTGTAACTGTGTGTGACAGGAGATGAGTGTGTTTGTGTGATGTTTATGCGTGTGACATGGAACCGCGTCCGTCTCTGAGAATGTGTTTTTTATTACTGTGTCTGTGCATTTTTTTTGTTTTTGTAGCGTGTGTTGAGTTCCTTAATTTGTCTGTGTGTGTGTGTGTGTGTGTGTGTGTGTGTGTGTGTGTGTGTGTGTGTGCGCGTGTGCGTGACACGGATAGATCCTGACAGCATGCAGAGAGCTGGCACACGGCTGTCCTCTCCTCCACCCACAGTCCTGTCTGACATGGTAAACATATCCTCATTTTATGTCTGTGTTCCCCAATGAGACTCAGGACAACTGCATACACGCACGCACGCACACACACACACACACACACACACACACACACACACACACACACACACACACACAGAGTTCAGATGGTGCAGAGCCAAACGGAAACCCTGAGATGAAGTGACAGAGCGTGGACTGTAGACTGTCCTGTTCAATCCCAACACCGCCATCACAGCGGGAGAATTGCTTTAATGGAGACAGGCATTTCTAGTGAAAAAAACAAGAACACGAAAAAAAAGTTGAACTTGAAGTTGGATTGAGGAAAGATGGGATGACTTTTCAACCGACAGCTAAGTGGTGGCGTGCACAGACTCTCTGAAGAGGCAGGGGCGACAGGCTCGTGGCTGCTAAGTCTCTTATTTTCCTCCAGAAATCCACATTTTTCTTAACCCAATTCACAAACCTGTGAAAAAATAATTCATACAACCTCGTGCACAGTCCATCAGATGCTGTCTGTAACTATCGTCTTGATTTTCAGAGATGCGGTCCACACACTCAGTGTTGCAGCCTCCCAAAAAACTGAATGATGACAGACGACGACAAACAAACAAAAAGAAAAAAAGCCTAAAAATGGTTGAACTCAGTTAAGTTCATGGGGGAAGTTTGTACAAGGAGTTTGTGTGTCCATTTTTTAAAAGACGATGTTTTCCTGAGGCGAAGGAAGAAAAAATACACACCATATTCTTTGTTTGAGGTTCGTCAGATGATGTATTACAAGAAATACAAACTCTGACAAACTCAAACTTTCACTCCAAAGAGGCAGTTTGGGGAATACGGGGGGGGGGGGCAAACCACGGGGTTACTTAGACCACGTCCAAACTGGGCCTTCTCATTCTTAAAGCACAGCACGGCTCACTAGCATTTTCAGGTCCTTGTCATAAATCCTGCCGGTTATTCCCAAGCTGCTGATCCTGACAAAATAACGACAAATACAGGTCAGCGACGACAGCTGTGCTTCCTCACCCGCCACGCTATTGATGTTTAAAGTGAGAGATCACAGAGGAAGTTGGAGGTGACAGAATCCTACCACCACACAGCACCCGACCGCGAGCGGACAAACAAGCTGGCTCGAGAATTCCCTCAAGCCCCGTCCAGCCCAGCAGGGCACACGAATCTCGTACTCCCTCGACCGCAGTGGAACGCGCAGTGGCGCGGGACGTCAAGAAGCGGGAACTGTGCCGCTGTAAAACTGTCACGGATGTGCAGAAGATGAAGCTGTTCTTTTTGAAATTTAAATTCAACGTGGCTAATCCTTGGTTCTAATCTTGGGTTTTCAGAAACGCAGCTGTTACAAAGCATGTGGCAGTGAAAGGCTTGGAACACACCACACAAGGTTTCCATTCGCCTCAGACCCCACATGACACAAGTGCTCTCGGTGATCTTGTCTCTTCGAGTGAATCCTGACGGAGCGCAGACCCCAAACATCACATGACGATAAGAATCCCAGGCTGAACTGTTACCCGGTCTCGTGACGCTGAGGCCGAGCGAAAGACCTGAATGAAGCCGCGGCTCTGAAAACAAACCTGTTGCGCTTTTTGCAGACTGGACCGGAGATGGGCGGCGCGGCGGTTCTGTCAGCAGCCGGGAGTGGCCGTGTTATGAGTGAGGTACAGCACCTCGAACAGCGCGAACCGTCGTGTTTATCACTGACAGAAACATTAGAAATCAGTGAAATAACGTCGCGTACTTTGTGATGTGGCAGCAGTTCCGGCACAGTTCAGGATGCGGGACGGCAGAGGTCAGCTGCTGGCGTTTGAGACTCAGTTCTCGACTTTCTCTACATCAGTTTACTACTACATATATGTTTTAGGCCCCTTTAATAAACTTATAGACTGTTCATACGTTGGTAATGCTTTATTCCATTGGTCTGCGATTTTCTAGGAATGTTTTCCGGTACAAATTACTGGGAAATTATGAAAGACCTTGAAAGAAAAGCCCAGTTTAAACCCATGTAAATATTCCCTCATTACCATACACCACGGGAAAATCTATCCTCCGTATATGCTGCATGGTCATCTGACCTGCTGCTCCCCGACTAAACAATGTTGTGTTACAGCAGTGTTGCTTATTTTGGCATAAAGAATTAAAACCTGTACCAAAGCGATGTCTCCAGTGAACGTCTGTTTAATAATAATACCAGCTAGAACTGTTTGTCCAACAAGTTTATCAGCTCTGCTGTCACATATTCGCCAGCAAGGTGACGTGAATCGAAAAATGGTGAAGTCCGAACCCTCTGATGAAGAGCAATTAGCTGTCGACAAAGAAACCGATGAGCGCCGGGCAACGAATTCTTAGCTGTCACTGACACCGTCTTAGGTCTTCTCTTGTGTCTTTCAACGCAACAAGACATCAGCCAACAACAACTCAGGATCAACAGAGGATCGGCCTGACAGTATTTCCAGAACGTGGTACATTGGTCCTGTAATTGCAATTCAATCTCCTTGTGTTTCAACTACCTCAAGATGCCCCACCTTCCCTTTTCTACCGAGGTTAAATTGTGATTTCTAGACCTCTTGATTTTACATCTACTGCCAAAGCCCTGCAGGATGCCTTGGGTGTGGAACACACCCTAGGGAGTCGGCACCGATACCTAACGGTAGACGAAAGGGTGTGAAAACACACCCTTGGGTACGGGGCGTTTCCTCGGGTATAGATGCTTAGTTCTCCCCACGCTTGGGGTCTTTCTTCATTTTCGGCCGCTCGTGTGTTGATTGACCTTTTTCTTTGAAAAGAAAAGAAAAAACCTCGTCGGCCGGCAGAAGTCTCTGTTTCATTCTCGACCAGCAGCAGAGAATTTCCGTAACAGTCCAAATAGCTACTGGATATATGTATGTATACACATGCATAGTGTAGAGCTGCGCCGTTGCTGTAATATGATAACATGCTTTAGTGGCCGGAATCTGACAAGGCAGAACTAATTTCCAATTTCAGCTACGGTCAGGAAAACGCAGACACCTCCTGTGGTGTAACTGGAGACGCCGGCTTAATTAACTTGAAAATCGGATACGCGGAGCGTGGCCACGCGCTCCGTTCTGTCCCGTCTGTTTTCTTTTACCGCATATGTTCATTTTCCACTTCTCTACAGACACGCCGCTGCAATCGTGAAAACTGAAGGCCACGGTGGAATCTATCAAATCCTCTCAGCGCGTTCCCGGCAGAAACCTCACGACTTCCTCCCCCAAAACCAGAGAGGCAGATGGTACAGTGTCGAGCTGTTCAGTGGCTTTTATTACGGGGCTTCCAGTACGAGGCGGTATATTCTGGCACGTAAACATATGTGAGCTGCATATGTTTATATATAGTGCAGGAGTTTGTTAATGTTTCCCTGGCATGTTCTCCATTACGTTTTATCTGCACCACCGGGAAGTATTCAGTTCCGTCCTGCACTGTCAATTCCATGGTGTGTAACCGTCTCGTAATGTGTCCGCAATAATTAACCGGGCCTGTTTCTGCGTGCAGCCTTTGTACTCGGTGATTAAAGCGATTCTGCCGCTGATCAAAGAGGGAAACAATCGGGGAGGAAGAGGCCAAAGCACCGCACTCCTTCCTCTTATCCTCCCCTAAACTTCCACCGTTCCGACTTTCTGGGACAGCTGTTGACGGCAGATATTCTAAAGTACAAAAAGCTCTGCCCTGCTCAACCATGAAAATAAAAATCAACACTGTTAAGATCTTTTGGATAAAACAGCATTTGAATAAACCATTGCTGAGCAACTGCACACTAAGATGTTGGAGCTCGTAAGTGGCAGTCACGGCTCACAGTTGAATCTCTCTGCATGGTTATGATTCCTGACTAAACAAATTGCCTTCGCTTTTTCCTCAAAATTATGACGTCCAAATGTTGTAATCATGACTGAGCATCTTGTAAATGTAATTGTAAGATCTTACAAGAAAATGACTCATTATTTGTCCTTAAACCAACATTCTCCCCTAAAACCTACGTTTATTTCCTAAAATATTGAAAAAGCAGATGTGTTGTGAAATAACTGAATCCTGCCCAGATCGTTTTGGGGTTTTTTTTTTTCAGCATAACGAGGAAATGTTTTGAGTGAGTGTATCTGCGAAGAAGGACAAAGGTTCATGCGACGCATTTGCACAAAGTTTCTGGCGATGCGTTTCACTTGCTTCCCCTGACAGCGTCACTCACGGCACCTACTGTGTAAAGCACGATTCAAGTTTTTTCAGTGTTCTGGAAATTCAAGGCACTTTGTAAAGCGTAGGAGAAGATGTTGGCTGAGGTTAAATATCAAAAAAAGTGAACGGTCAGGACTGTTTACTTTTTTGATATTAACACACACACACACACAAAATCTTTTCCCAATTAAATGAACTGTTTGAAACTCCCCCTCCAGAATGAGTGTTTTCCTGTCTGAGGCCAACGTCAGCGGCACAACATAATCTCAAAATACAACCCGAAACCATCACTAAACTGTTGAAAAACATATTAATATGTAAATGATGGGGGGAAAAAAAAGGTTTTCTGATCTGACAAAACAACAGTTGAGGTTTGGATTAGATGTCGGCACAAGAATGACCTAGTCAGGTTCAGGGAAGGGTTATGGTCTGGTTTGAAAACACTACCTGGTTAAGGTTGGGGAAATGTGACTCGGGTTCAAAATGACTTCATTCTGGTTAGATGAGCTTTGTCATGGTTACAATAGTAACCGCTCGGTTGAAGCTGGGGAATGACTGCGGTCATGGTTAAAAGAAACCAGCGCTGACTGTCGCTAGGAACTGGGAAACTAACAGTCGACTCCTGCGGCTAAATCTGACATTTTGTTGACCCTTTCATCGACGCCCGCAACCTCCTCCCAGTCTGGGTTTTCGTGGCTCTGCAACAACATCACAGCATTTCTAACGAGAGTCAAGAAGAGTCAAGAGTCCAGACTGTTACAGCTGCTAGAGGGCTTTGCCACTTGAGAGTAAACATATGTTGTTCCTGGGCATCTGGAGAAGAAAATGTCTCCATATTCTGCTAATGGTCAAAATCTTATCAATTTGGCTGAGGAGTGAGACAAAACAACCTTTCGACGCCGCTGAGAGCGGTAAAAATGGGAGAACTGCAGTTATTTCCGTCTTCCATGCTGTAAATCATCTCTCGCTACCACCTTGTTAATTTTCTCAAGACGGGGGGGATTCCCGCAGTGAAGAAGAGAACTCAGATATTACGGTTCGGCAGCAATAAATAGAGAAAGAAAAAGAAAAAAAAAGGAAAGGTTTCTTCAGGACGTGGCAGTGTCAAGTGTTCAAACATCACTTGAGTGGTTTCGGCTCACATGTGATCTGCCGACTGAACGCTTTGACAGGCTGCCTGGAGACATCCGCAGAGTGAGTCGGAGGAGAAACGCTTTTCTTTGCTCTGTTATTTCTGACTTAAGAAGTGGTTACAGCACAATGTCATTTTTTTTTCTTCTCTTTTTTTCCCCTTACACAGCTGCTTATTAGCTACTGGGAGATGTTTGCCTGCCGGGGCCCTGACGGAGTTTAATCCTGCAGATGAAAACCGAATCACTCACCTTATAGAGACTGGCTGAGGGATCGCCGTCGGGCGGTGGGACGCGCCCCGGCCTGCTCGTCCCCCGGAGTTCAGAGAGGACCAGACCTGCCTGAGCCTGATGGTAACTAGGCCACTGGACTGACTCACTGAAACAGACCTGGGTGAAGAGCAGGAGCTGAGGGGGTGAGAGGCAAACACGGGGCACGAGAGAGAGGTAATGAGAATAGACACGGGGATGTGTAATTTTCTAGAAATTCACCATCCAGTTTTGAAAGTATGCAATATCCAGTCCATTAAAATAATCTTGGAAACTACTCTTATCCTGATTCTGTGCTGGTTTCGTGGTTTATTTTTTAAGTGGGTATTACATTTTTAGCTACGCTGGTGGCGTGGCTCTGGGGATGGCAATGTCGCCCGGTCAGTCCACCACTTCGGCACAATCTAAAATATCTCACCAACAACTGGATGGATTGCCACAGCTCTTGGCGAGTAAAAGAATTAAGTCTGATGCTGAACTTGCAACGTTTCTTCTAGACTGGTGAGTAAACAACCTGTTACCGCTAACGCCGGCCACGTAGCAATAGCAAAAACTTACCTGTAGCACCTTTTAACATGTTGCCATGCTATGGTTGGCATTCAGCTCAAAGTACAGCCTCAAGTAAGTACAGCCTCACAGAGCCTCTGTTGTGTACCTGTAGGGTTTTAATCCTGTTTTAAATGATGATAACTAAGAAAGTATCAAGCACAATGGAGCACAATGATATGAATTAATTTTTTAAAAGATGGGTAAACAAATTGCTGTATCAGAAAAGATAAAACAAGAAAAATCACCATAATAAAGAGAAGATGCATCAAAGGGAGAAAAAACTAAATCCATAAAGAAAACACAGGAAAGATTCTGAGATTGAGTGTTGGTAAAAGTGTGTTGCACGTTACGTGCAAAGGTACACTTAGCAAGTACAGTCTTATGCAACCAAAACCCTTGTTCATTTATATAAACCAGAGAACCTCTGATCCCAGGGCCGATTCTTTAACCTCAGGATTGCTGATGCCTCTAATGAGAGAGAATAATAAAGACGTGAAGAATTAGACCGGGTATTTCCGCACACAGCAAGAAATATTGTTTTTATTGACTAATCTAGGAACATTTCAGTAAATAAGATTTCTAATGGGGCTCCTGTACTTGTGCATTCAGTTCACATGCACCATCGTTTTACTTCACAGCCGAGAGTTTCAGCCGAGAAATCTGATTATGATGTGGGTGGGTGCAGAGGCAGGGTGGTCTGCTGGCTGGCTTAGCACTGACTTAGCACACGGAAGGGCAAAAGTTCAGCTACAGCAACGAGCAGCGTGTTCGGGCTTCAGCCCAAGTGTCTTCGAGCGAGGAACCGAACCTTTAGTGAGCTTCTGTGCTGCTCTGGCAGCGGCAATCTGGAGACAAAGCACCTATGTGGACACTGTAATGATGTTTTTCTAACAATGCACTACAGCTCTCACAAAGTGCTGGTTATAACAGGACAAACTTTCTCAGAAAAAAAGTTAAACATTAGTCTCTTAGTGTTTGTTATGAGACCAGGCTCCATTTTATTTCAGCCGAGTTGGCCCTCGTCTTTTTATTTTTATTTTCACATCATCCGCTGTGCCAGTTTGTCTTATTATCCCGCTGTTAATACCAGTTTCTGGACTCGTGTTTGTGAGAAAACACAAGATATTAGCCTCACAAGGTTTTCAGGCTGCACCAGCAGCAGGCTAATATACAGAAAGTACATTACGAGGAGGGAAGCTGTGTTTGCTAGTTGTTTACCGCATTACAGGCGAGGTAACTGAGTGTAGGAGGAAATTGTGTACCGGTCAGCTGCCTCGCTGAGCAGCGTGTGCTCCGACAGCTAATGGTGATTTAATTAAAAGAGGGAAGGTTACCTGAGGATGCAGTTGGACCTCCAGTCGCGCCGCACAAATAAGACTCTGTCATGTTTCTGTCTGTCTAATTAACACGAAGGTCCTCCGGAGGCCATGAAGGTGCTGAATTACCGAACTCAACTGTACCTCTCAGTGTTGGCTCTTTCAGCGTTTTGAGAAGACAACATTTTTCTTTCTCCTAAAAAGTTTTTCAGGCGACTGACTTCAACCACGCTGTCCTACCATGACCATAATGTTTCCTTAACCTTGACCAAGCGCGTTGATGTGCATGACGACGAAGATTAGATTTAAGAGAAAAAAAAAAAGGACGACGTTCACCGTTCTCCAAGATTTAACCCCGGTTAGCAGACACAGATATATTCCTGCACCGTTTGAACCGGAGCGATTAGAATAGAAGTGACGTAATGTAAATAATGTGACTGCCTTTAAAGAAGATCTAATAAAAGCATCATCAGAGCTGTAGGCTTCAGATTTGGATGCAGACTTAACATTCAGACGTCATTAAGCCTCCTCAGCGACTTGGGTTTGTCTTCAAGGACTTGAGACTTAATATGAGAGACTTGAGACTTGACTTGTGCTTGACTCAGGTTACTGAACACTCATCTGGGTCCTGTCTTAAATTACTTGCAACTTGAACTTGGACTTGTCTTACATGATCTGAGCCTTGACTGGAATTTGTCTCTAATGTCTTAACGCTTGACTTGGACTTGAGACTTGTGTCAGTCAACTATTGAACCAAGTCATGTCATGTCTAGTCATTTCAATGACTTAGCACATAACTTACACTTGTCTCAAATGACTCGTGACCTGACTGTGACTTGTATCGTTTTATTTCGACTGGAGACTTAACTTGGACTTGTCTCAATTGACTTCGTCTTGAGACTTAACACGGATTTTTCTGAAATGACTTGAGACTTTTCTTGATCTTGTCTCATTAGACTTTGACCCGAGAGCTTACTTGGACTTGTTTCAAATGAGTTGTGACTTAGTTTGGACTTGTCCTGATGGACTTCCGTGTTTACCCTGTGCTCTGACCGTGAGCCAAACATGTCAGATTGAGTGCGCTTTAAATATTCTGCCTCACGGCCCTCAGAGCTAGTGAGCGTCTTCAACTTCAGGAGTGTGTTTGAGTGTGTGTGTGTGAGGCTGATGAGGAGGGAGTCACAGTGTGAAAGTCAGCCCTTGTTTATTTTTCCTTAAAGGTGATAGTGTGTGTGAATGAGTGTACATGCGTATGTCTGCACCTGCGTCTGTGTGTGTGTGTGTGTGTGTGTGTGTGTGTGTGTGTGTGTGTGTGTGTGTGTGTGTGTGTGTGTGGGTGTGTGTGGATGTGTGTGTTGGCTGTCTAACTGAGAAGGACTCACAGGGCGAACGAGTCAGTCTGTGTTTATTTTCCTGTCAGAGTGACGACTCTCTCGAAGACGCCTTCGCCTTATCGCATGGTGACTCACGGTGCGGCCCGACCGCAAGGTGTTCCCACCTGGGTTACACACTCGCACACACACGCACACACACACACACACACGCGTGCGCGCACACAACCGCAACAGCCTTCAGACATGACACAATCACCTCAGCAGTTGCCTCTTTGGGGGAGAGGGGGAAATGAGAAAGAGATAAAAGAAGAAAGACATTTGAGGACACAGTCATTAGAAAGGAATGAATGGAAAATATTGTGTGTGTCTGTGTGTGTGTGTGTGTGTGGATGCCGGCTGGTCCTTGTCCATGGTTACGTGCATGGTAATTACCTGAGCAGTTCTGTGATTAGGCGCACAGCGGAGCAGAGCTCCACGATGGCAGCGCATGACAAGCGACTGGGACTTTTACAAACACTAATTCATGCAGGCACACAAACTAAAACGCACAGAATAGCACACTGAGGACTTTGTGTCCTACTCTGCTTTCCGTCAGCGAGAATAAAGGCAGCTTTTAATGGCCTAGACACATGAGGAAGTGGCAAAGCAAAATTCCTTTGAGGCTGGTTGCGATTACGGCTATATAACACGCTAGCCTGCCTGCCAACTAAAACTGAAGCAGATTAAAACTCACACGATTACACCATCGACTCAGTACTATGCCACGACTGACAGCAAACTATCCCACGAGGTTCTGCTGTCGTAGTTTTTGCTCGACAATAAATGAAGGGGTAGTTTCTCCCACAGTTGGTCTTTCAGTGCGCAGTGGACCGACACCAGCTACCCGCTGCTGCTGGAAGACAAGAGGTCGGGTAAGAGTGGTCTGTCTGAGCAACAGCAGTGAAGTGCCGGGATGCACAAGCGAAAACAACGGGCTGAAAGGTGCCATGAAAGTGCTAGGGCGCCCGAGGGAGCTGCAGACTCGGGTGATCCTTCTCTGTGGGTTTACTCCCACCAGTGGCACTTTTCAAACGACACACAGCCTTCTGATCCATCGCTAGCGGCCCTGCACACCCATGGTCCACCCACACAGGTGGTCCCACCTATTTTGTCTGATCAAACCCCTTCTCAGACCTGATTAGGCCTCTCTTAGACCTCTTCTGTGGGCATGTCCAGATGGTATTCGCCTGACATCTCCACTTAATAATCTTAATATTGTTATCAGAACGCCCCCTGACCTCACCTTGCGCAGATCGAAATGGACTGAGCTCAGTGTGAAACATTGCTGTCGTAAATGTTGGTGGGATGTACCCGTAGACCAGGCCCTTTGGTGTAAATAAGGTTTGTCAACAAAGGCGGGCATTTGACCGAGAAAAAGGCTTCGTATTTTGGCTTTGATTTCTGGCCAGGTAACATTCCTCTACCAACTGACCCGACTCTGCCAGCCATCATCTGTCATGTGATGGGTTGTGGTTATTAATGATGCGTGCAGTGTTTCCCTCTGTCTACGCTCGTCTCCGGCTGGCAAAGACGTGAGGGATGTACGAGGCTTTGAGTCGCATTGATCGCGCTGGTTTTCACTGACTGCGTCCGATTTTAGTAAGTGGAACTCCGACTGTATTTGGATTAATGCAGATGTCCTAATGAAGCTTTTATGCAGTCTATATTCTTTTGGTGACCCCATCCTAACTCTAATTTTTAAGCTAAATCCACAAACATCATAATCATAAACCAAGAATAAATTGAATTGTTGCCCTGATCTACAGAGTTTCAAATCTGAATCTTAGTCCTGGGCCAGTTCCTGAGAGTTTAAATCTGTAACATGTTTTTTCTTAATGTACTGTTGACGTATTTCTATGGTGGTAAATATACCCTGGTTGGAGAGACCTGGTATAATGTGTTTCTGAGAAATGCTGATAAGGTTTGGGGGACTGCACCCCTCCAGCTGATGGTGAAAGTGATGTAGAACTTCATAACTTGAGTAAACACGATTGCGTTGGCTGGACAGCCGATGACATTTTCACTGACTACCGACAATGACCAACAATGAAGAAGTATCTTCTTCTGCCACGTCGCCAGCAGCGCTCGGAAAGTTATGGATTAAAGAAGCCAATGGAAGCCAAAGTGGCTTCAATTACAGAAAACAAACACACAAAAAATGTTTTTGCTGCAAAGACATGAAGCATAGACTGGTTCCCACAAGGACAGAAGCACACACACGCACACGTAGAGCAGTTGGAGTTTGCAGTTTAATTGAATGGGGATGTCCTCAGTGTCCCATCGTACCTCCGCTCAGTGAAGTCAAACAGAACAACCCACAACAGAGTCCGAGCCCCACAGCATCTGTCTCCTGTGTTTATGGTAAACAAAGGCTACAGTGAGCCCTGCATGAGCCACACACACACACACACACACACACACACACACACTGGTCGCTCTCTCATCCACGAACAGATGTGGTCAGGATGAGTCACACACACAGGAAGCTAATTCTCTCCTACATTTACCAGAACTGCTGCGCTGTACCTTTTAGAACACATATTACATTACAATGATGATGGCGTGTGTGTGTGTGTGTGTGTGTGTGTGTGTGTGTGTGTGTTTCACCGTGTCTGTGCAATCTAATCAATTCAGCCTTCTCTTCTACACATTTAGTCGAGAGGCAGTGGCAAAGTGGAATTTGCTTGAAAAGTAAAACTACACCGGATTTGGTATTTTTTCTTCTCACGCCAACGACTGATCAAATTATCTGCCAAACATTTAATCCCGGCATTCCTCTTTTCAGTTGCGTATTTCCATCTGTGTGTAGCAGTAAAGCGTTGGAGATGAGGCAGCCGTGGTCATGTTTGAATATTAACTAGAATCAGCGGAGGCATAAAAATGTCAGCGCTGACGACCGCTATGAGGCTTAACTGTGAACCTGCTTCCATTTCTCTGCAGCCTGTGTCATTTTACACTTCCTGCGGCGGCACTTAACTTCAAACCGTTACCGGACATTAATCGGTAATGCAGATGTTTACCACAGCAAAAAAATCACACTGGATTCAGTTCATCTCATCTCTTCAATTTTTACTTTGATTTACCCTTTAGTAATGAGAGGGGGATGCGAATGAGTGAAAGTGTGAATGCAGTTGGACTCAGCCTCAGTTTTCTGGTGGTTTAATTCCTGTTACAGGTATCTCATCTTTTTCCTGCTCTGTCATCGCTATCATTGTGTTTGTGGTGTTTTAGCCGATAACTGTCTCCACAGCTTCATCATTTCCTTCGGAAAAAAAAAAAAACACCTGACTTTTTAAACCTTTGCGAGAGGCGTGTAAACCTTGCTGCACCGCTGTGCGCAGACACGCGCAGCGACGACGCCAGGGAAACACTCCCACTCGCGATGGAAGGAACCTCTGCCATCACAGGTGGTTTACAGCATTAGTCACCTGATATCTGATTTCTGATGAAAGGCCTGTTGTGTTGACAGAATGACACATCGGTCTGACGCTCATACGTCTCGGTTTATCCATCGGAAACACACAAAAGGGTTGCGGAAGTGGACGTGTTGTGTGTTGTGTGTTACCGTGGTTACGCGGCGGAGCACACAAATAAGTAGAAATGCACTTTTCACCGAGGAATAAATACATCGAGTATATGGTAAACCTTTATTTTGCATCTGCCAGTCATTGTCAGAGTAACTTAAGCTCTGTCTCTGCTGACAGGACAAAACATGTAGATCTGATAGCTTTGTGATGGTAACAAGCATCAAGAGACCACTGGCTTGTTAGCTTCAGGCCTTTAGTACCCACTGGGGACCCCGTGCGTGTGAGATAAAAATTAGTTAGACGAGATGCGATTAACTTTATTGATCCCAGAAGGAAAATTTGGTCATTGCAGCAGCAGAAGATAGACAAGTACATTGGACAACTGAGACAGGAAAGGTAATAAGGAGTGAAATATCAAACGCAATAAACCCTGAAAATAATCATCCTAATGAGAATGTCTCCGTGATGCTAATAATATGTTTCTCCCCGTGGTACAGGTAGCACTGGTATCAAACCCACTTAAAATCAATAAGACATCTCCTCCCCCGACGAAAGACTCACCGTTTCTCTCCGGACACATTACCAAATAAACGCAGAACAACAGGTCACAACAAAAACACAACATGCTGACCAACGTTAACTGCGTCTTAACTGCAGTTCCGGGGCCGTTTAAAAAAAAAAAAAAAAAAAAGTAAGGACAGGTGGATATGTGCCCCAAAATCCGATCGGTAGTTTCTGAAATTTCACAGTCTAATCAATGGGCAATTTATACCACTCTGCTACCACACAGGAGCGCAACACCCGGGTTTTGCCAATAAAGTCTTTTAATCTGCCAGAGTTAATCGAGGATTCCTACGGTGGAAGTTGAAAGGGGCCATGAATTTAACTCATGGTTAATTTTCTAGGCCCATTATCCCGACCTCACAAGATAGTGTCATGATGACAAATTGTTTTTTGTTTTTTTTGCGGTGCTCTCGTTTCATTTTTAAGACCGTGTCTCTCGGAAAACAATTTATCACCTTGTTATCAGGACATCGGTAGTTTTTTCTTGTGATGGTGACCAATTTTTCTGGAAAAAACTAACGGTGGTCATAACAGTAACACCGTGGACCCACTTGCTTTATCTACTTGCACTTCTGAGGCAGCATGTTATCTTGAGGGAAGCCTAGGGCTGAGAGGAATGACACAGTAAAACCATTATGGACCGTAATCATTCTGACATAATGAGAAATTTAAGCTGCAGTAGCCGGATGCAGTGTTTTTATTTCAGGAAAATTAGTTTAGTTGGTTTAAACTTTAAATACGAGAGCGATTTGTGGTCTAAGTTTAGATTTTGAGATACAGGTTCCAAGGAAATGAGCCAACAAAAAACAAAAAACAAAAAAACGACCCCAACGGCTCTTGGCCTCCATAAAATTTGACTTCTCAAAGCCAGGTGTCACATTAATAACGGCTCCGTTGCACTGGCCGGTACCAACGTCCTGCATGCTGCCTACCGACCTGAATGGAACGAAGCCACGATTAATTATTTCAGTTACACCTACGCTTTGCCTGCAATAACAAAGAATCCTGCACTGATAAGGTCAACATGTCCGCTGTGGAAAGAGGTCTGTTGCGTGCAGAGTCACGCTCGCCTACCCTTTGCTACCTTGACATTTTTTACCACGAGTGTATTCTCACACCATGTCCACCAGGTCCTCTACATTCCTCAGATGACCAGCTCATTATCACCTTTACATTCTCAATGTTTCCCCCGAATGTCTCCTCATCTGCCGCTCCCAAAGATCTCTAACCATGCAGAGGCGGCTGCAGCAGAAACTCTCGAGTGGAGTAGATCTCTGGCTCCTCCTGTCCACACGTCTAAGTGTCCTCGATCAAGACCCCGAACCCCAGAAGTTCCGAATGAATGTACTACAATGCTTAAAGGAATCTAAATATCATTATCAAAGATGTCATTTTTTACGACTGCACCATCAAACCTGATTGAAGGCTCTGAATATCCTTTGTCCTTCTATAAATTTTCGTTTGCAAACTTGACCTGGACTACGGTTTCAAATAAAGATATGAGGGTTAGAATATGCTTGGCAATTCAAAATGCTTAGTAATACTGATCCGCCAGGGGGACAGGTTAGTATCAGGGGTCGATTAACCTAAAAAGCAATTAGTTAAAATAGTAATGCAACCCAGGATGATCAGCTAATTTGGCTATAGCCACACTACACCTTATGTTTCCGTAACAAATCTTTACGGACAGTTTGGCCCTCTAACGCTGAGCCTCGTTCCCTCTGGATTATCCGCAGCAGCCTCCTGATTGGCCCAAACAAAACAGAGGTTTATCAGTGACTCTGCAGGGAGTTTCCATTGTGTCCATTCAACCCACTGTTGCAAATCCCTGCCTACATATGAAGCGTGTATATCTATAGCCGAGGTCAGAGGTCAGCCGGGCCCGGTCAGCTGGTCACTCTACCTTGTCCCGCCTCCCTTTGTCTCCTTCAGGGGCCTCCCGTGTTAAACTGACACATCTGTCGGGCCCCCGGCCGGGCCTCCTCTTCATTGGAGCAGCGGAGCAGAAGGCGGAGGAGGAGGAGGAGGAGGAAGAATGGAGCTCGTGCCTCCACACAAGACTCCTCACACACACACTCCATCTGGCCCGTGCCTCAACAGATGCTCCTGACAGAGACCTCCTGAACACACACACACACTCACACACACACACACACACACACACACGCACGCACGCACTCTCCTGATAGAGACATCCTTCGCACACTCGAACACGCAAAAATACAGGTACACACAGGTAGAATACCATATATACCATATATAGTGTATATACAAACAGACACAAACCGATACACACATTTTTTAAAAACACGCAGACGTTTGCAGGTGCACACACACACACACACACACACACACACGTGCACACAAACACACACCCTTGTAGCAGCAGGTCTGTCCTTTTCATACCTCATAAGTCAATCAGTTCCTCCCACTCAGCCAAGAAAAGCAATTAAAGCGATTCACGGTCAGCTCCCCCCTCCTCCTCTGCCTTTCACCAAGGCACCATCACCTCCTCCCCCCGGCCGCCTCCCTCCCCTCCCTTCATCTTCTCGCCTCCCCGAGATCGCAGGCATTATTAGAAACCAACAAAAAACTGCGATGCAAAGCCAGGGCCTCTCAGACACATCTGGTTATTATAGCCACACATGCTCACTCGCACTCATGTGCACGAACTCCCACAGTCGCTACTCAACTACTGAAATTTAAGGAAGGAAAACAAAAATTCACACACGGACAGCAGCATTAATGGCTTCAAACAGGGATGTGAAATCTCTTTTAACTTGTCAGATACGAGTCGGATAATTGTCCTACAATCTGAACAGAAATTAACACCCTGCATCCATCCTTATATATATATACATATATATACATACATATATATATATATAAACGAAACAAAAGAAACCATGTGGTGCAAGGGAGGAGATCCAGCGATGGAGCGAGATTCTGCACTCCGGATGGACTGGGCAGGTGCACCCAGTTGCACCAATGCAGACTCAGCCTACCGGGACCTGAAGGGAGACACAAAACACAAGCAGCAGCCAAGGACAAGACACAACCCTACAGGCCATGTGCAGAGCCAGAGGACGCTCACAATATATAAATGGGGAAAGCGGTCTCAGACTTTTCGGACCCCTCTGTGTATATTTATATATTCGGTGAAAATCTGCAAAACTGAGGGTAACCGCGACTACGAGCGTGTCAACTGCACATGTGTTAGAAAAGCGACGCGTGCACTTGTTGAGACGTCACCACCGCAACGGTCCCTGCGTGGAAATCGTGTGTGCGCTGGTTGTCCGTTTTGGATCAGCTCGGCCTCCTTGAGGTCACGCTGCACCTTACACCTCAGCGAAGAAAAAAAGTGATTTAAACCCTAGCGAGTACACAAACGAAACAAGCATTAGTGAAAGTACATGTTAACAGCTTTGTGACAGGATAATTATAAGGGTGATTGCTCTGCTTGCTCTTGAAGAGGTGAATTAGCTTGGAGCCTCTCTGAAACGAGGGTACATGATGTCCTCTTGGGGGGAACAGAGCACTGAGACATTTATCATCTCATCCAGCAGACATTTATCATCTCGTCAAAGACTTTGCCCAGATAACAGCCACTTTGAGGTCTATTTTTATCTGATATATTGAAGCAGTTCAACTTGTGAAACCGAGGGCGGTGACAATGATTTAATGTTCTTAAGTTGGAGTGCAAACAGGAGCCTCTGAAAAAGTCCTGGGCACGGGAAACTCATCCACCATATCCGAGCCGATTGAAAATAATCTAAAAGAGTGAAGTCCTGTTTGGTCGTCGCCTAAAGAGTTCAGTTCCCTGGGTAGCGTTCGGTTTTGCACTGGCGCCGCAACGATGTCCCACCGGGGCTAACCGTGCTGAAAATACATGCACCGATGGTACTGTCAAGAGGCTCAAAGGAGCAACAGCATGTTAGTGAAGAGCAAATTTTACGTCTGTGTGGCAGAGAAATGTAGGAACAAAGAAAAGCCTGATTTATAGCGAGGGTATGTCACCACTGTGGTTCAATTAGTGTGCTGCAGCAGGGCGAGCGTGAGGCTGTTACATGCTGAGCATCTAAATGTAGGAAATGGAGGCTTTGGAAGTTTTAATGGAGTGAGTGTGTTTGTGTGTGAGAGGGAGTTGGCTGGGGGGGGGGTAGTTGGAGAGATGAGAGATAATGCTGAGTCATATTGTACCGAGTCGCTCTGACCCAGTTCTCACTCACATCCTATTTGCCATCACAATTTATTCATTCGACACAGCACTGGTACTTTCTCCGAAATGCGGCTCTTAATAATGCATGTTGACCTAAAGGAGAATCGGGAAAGCGGAGCCCAGAAGACCGAGACATATTGAAAACACAACCGTTTCTGTTTTTTTCTACAATCAACTCACGCCGATAAAATCACAGAACACTGCGTCGGTGTGTGGAAATGTCTTATTCTGTGTCATAAAATGGCAGTGTTCAGGGTGTGAGTGGTTTGGGGTGTCACGGCTACGGGAACAAGGCCTCGCAGACAGCCCAACGCTTTTGACAGTGAAGTAGGAGAGGAAACTCTGCCTAAATTAAAAGAGTTTATCTTCAGTACAGTGGATGGAGACGTCTCAGACTCAACTTGTCAGACTCGTCTCAACTTTATTTAGTCTAAACCGTGCGTTGTCAGCCTCAGCCGCACCTGCGCTCACAGCCTGTCCGCAGAAGAGGAAACAAAGGAACCGCAGTATAAACTGTTTATATGCACGTGGTTTCACTTGTTAATGAACCGCTGTGAATATGCATACGGTATGACTAAGACTAACACCGCGAGTCTGATTGATTAGACGTGACAGCGAGTGCAGAGTGGCCTTAAAGACGCTCTGCCACGGATTTGTTGACACTGTCCTTTCACAAAACGGGAGATAGAATAGCTGGCAGAAATTCCCAGTGGCTCAGATTCGCTCTTAAACATAAACGTGGCGTTAGACTCAAGACTTAACAGACTTAACAGGCGTACGGTTGGTGTGTTAGGATGCCTGCGAACAGCTACTGGATGTTATCATCCTGATGTTTAGCACATAACAGCTTAGCATCCTGGCAGCCGTGGTTCACGTCATGTCATTCAGACCCTAATTACGAGCAAACGAGTGGGAAAACTGTAAACACCGGCCAAATAGTTGTAATTACGAGATGGAGATATTGGGAATTTCTGACAGCTATGGTTTAACCAGCTTGGAATAAAAAGTACAGCAGCTAACACTGAAAAGAAAAACAAAAAAACATTATTGGCTCTAATTCGGTCAGTCCGGTTTATTAAGGCTTTACGCCATTTGTTACTCTGGTGTCACTTAGCTAACAAAAATATGTAACACAGTAGCGAAATCAGCCCATGTACATGGTGTGAATACGAGGCTAGCAATGGCGGTAACCCATCCGGGAATAAAGGATTAATGATCCCCAGTCGTAATAATGGGATGTTTTACTGACATGGCATTAACAGCAGCAACAGCATGCTAATATGTTGACGTTTAGCAGGTATAACTTATTAGTATGCTAACAGGCTAACTTTACCATGTTACGGCATTTTGCGTGTTAGTGTGACCTCTACTGTGCCACGATGGCAGTGAACTCAACTGCCCATTCCTAACCACTGCTCCCTTTTAGCTTCTGTTGTCATGTCGGGCACCTCTCAGTTTAACAATAACTATGCCATTTAGACACCCACCGCAGTTGTAATGCTACTAGGCAGGCAATTACAATAAACGCCCGTTATTTAAACAGAAAACATGTTTTCTTAGTGTTACCTCTTAAAAAGACGATCCCCGAGTGATGGAAGTGATTCAGTAACAAGGACACAACTAGGACCTATTAAAATCATAAAGTTTTACTTAAAAATTCAGCCTTTTCTAACATTTCTCTGTTGCTTTCATTCCCTTACCTGATGCTTTTCTTACATATTTTCACTGTTTGGTAACTTTGACCCTTGATCGGTGGCTGCTTATACTGTTGACGATCCAGGAACAGGAAGAGCTCGTTCTGCTTTTTCCACCGAGCTTGAGGTATTCTGTGTACATGTGTCAGCTAAATGACTGCAGTGCAAAATGAATGGGGAGGAACTGGGAACATCACAGTGAAGTAAATCAAGAGGCTGCTGAAGAAACAAGACAGGCACATCACACGGCCGCTTTATCCTGCTTTATTGTTTTGGAAAGTTTGGAGAAGTACGTGACACCAGGAAAGTAGGATTTGAAAACTTTTGGGATTTCACATTAGAGTCAATATCATCACTTCTCGACCTGCAAAGATGATTCTACAGAACAAACAGGCTCCAGTTAACTGATTTAAATATGTACAAGGTATGAAAAATGAAATAGAACTAAATTTTTAAAAGGAAACTCTGAGGGAACTCTGACCTGGACCTCAGAGGCTCCACAGAGATCTGGATGGTGGTGTTGCTCTAAGACTGACCTTCACTGTAGAGTAGGCTGGAAATCGGAGGTTACATGGGGAGTACTTAAAGAATTACACATTTGCGACCTAGAGCCTATTTTTTTTTTTTAGCCATGTTAGCAGAGATGCCCTAAGGAGGGCAATGTTGGCTGGTTGGTTGGTCACTTAAGTCCAAACTAAACTATATCAACAACTACTGGATGGTTTTGCGGAGAAATTCATGGCGCCAAGAGGACGAATCCTACTGACTTTCGTGATCCTCTTGACTTTCCATTAAGTGCCACCATGAGGTTGACATTTTTGGTTTATTTTTTTGTGAAGAAATTTCAACAACTATCAAATGGACTGCCATAAAATTCAATACAAATATTCAAGGTCCCCAGAGTATAAATCCTATTAAGTCTAATGATTTGTGCTTTTTGCCTCAGCAAGCGTTAAAGGGATTACCACGAAATTTGGTTAAGACGTTCATGTTTTCCCTAGGATGATTTGCAATCACTTTGATGAACCCTTAAATTTTCACCTAGCGTCGTTGTCAGGTCAGAATTGCAATTTCTCCAATACTTTGGTTAAAACCTGCACATTAATCACATTCCCATCAGCCTCAGCTGTACTTTGTGTTTGGTGCTAGTTAGCATGCTAGAATGCTAAACTTAGCTGGTAAACATTCCTAGCTAAACATCAGCGTGTTCAACATTGTGAGCACGTTAGCGCGCTGAGTTTTGCATAATTTCGCTCATTTTTTTGCCATGTTAAAGGACTTTGGGTGTCTTTCAGTTTTTTTATTTTATTTCTTACCTACCTCGTAAGTGATCTGCCTGGGACAGTGCTTCTGCACTTTCTCTGAATTATTTCTGTAAATTTGCTAACTAAGTTGTTGAAGAAAAACACCATCACCTACGAGACGTACATCCTGAGATTTTCAGTAGCTGCGCTGAAACAATAAAAAGACATACAAGAAAGGAAACAATAGTCCTGTTGGAAACCCGGACTTGTGATTACAGAGGTCATCCTGTAACTTGTGACGGGTCTGATCCAAGCAAACCGCTCACTGGTGTCCATCAGCAGCTCTCTTCGCCTTCATAAAGATCCTGCAGCAAAACGCTAAATCCCTTACCTGCTTAGGCTGGATAACAGCGTCAGCCAAACGCTTAAAATGTAAATGTGGCTCTACCATGTTTTCTACTCCCACCAGTGTATTTTTTATTCATCAGCTCCCAGCTGTTTGCTCCAGGCTAGTGGGGTACCTCAGAGGAATTGGCCAAGTACCTCATAGTTTTGCTGCCTTTGGGAACAGGAGATGTGCTTATTATAGGGGCCTTCAGAAACTTTGTTCAATAACATATTGTGAAATATTTACTTAGTAATGTAAAAGTCATGCCGACTACCCCCACAACTATACTTTAGACATCGTTTAAATTGTGTGGAGGCTGCTTTAAAAAGCTCGGACGGTTCTCGGTGGGGCAAGAAGTGTGTTTATGTTGTTAACGTCATTTAAAAGGCACTTTTATAACTTTTTAATGTCTCATTTTCTTGGTTTTCTTCTCTTGCTTGCTCCATACACACTGAGAAACTGGTCAGAATATTTGATTATGTCTTATTTATGATTCATGTTGGTGCCTGTGTGGAGCAGGATGGGATCTGGGGGCTACAGCTTGAATTTCATTGTGCATTTGCAACCTGCTGGCAAAACTCCTCACTGACAGGTGAGAAGACAACTCCGAGCTCCACCAAGCAATTTTTCCCCAGCCATCAAAATTTTTTAATATTACCGCAGGGCTCAGCAAAGTGACACAAATGGTTTCTCTCAAAAGTCGGCAAATTCAGCATTTTCAGGTCACGATAATGATTGGAAATCTCTGCAAGATCTCATTGGGACTGCCATGTGTATTGGAGAAGATGTGTCCCTCTATTCACTTCTCACCAGACCAAAAGTGGACCTAGGACTGAATTTTTAAGAATTTTTAACAGGTAAAGTCCTTTGCGGTGATACTTTGGCTCCACCAAAGTACTGGGAGACCAGATTGTTAAAAACTATGTCCTGCGATGGTTGCGAAGCTTGCGTATTGCCAGACTTGGGCTGAGAAAGTCCTACGTGGGGTTCAGTGGGGGTCACATGTCAAGTTACATTCCTCTGGCTCTATCTCAACTGAGAGATGTTGGAGATAGATGTTTGCTCTGGAGACCTGTTCAGCTGTGGCCTGAAAACAAGGCGTAAGGAAAACACAGTGACGCCTCTGAGCTTTCAAGTACAATTTATCGTTTTATCCCGCGCGTAGCGTGCCTTCGTGGGAGAGTCTGTGAGTTGGCCGCCTCACAACAATTTAGAAAGTAAATATTTAAAAAAAATGTTTGCACTGAATGTAAAAAATCACAAAAAACCCCCACGTTGAACATAATCTCATATTTGGCAGCATTGTCTAATACTGACGTTCTTGTCTGGTAATAAGTTTGGCCCAGACACTTTAGCACCTCATGCAGGTCATGACAGGCCACAAATGAGTTGGGGTTCGACGTGTAGTCTGACACGCTTCCAGGCCAAGTGGCGGCAGGCGCCTGATTACCCCATCTGACATAGTGACCATCTGGAAAGACACAAACGCTGTGTAGTCTGATCCCTGGATTTATGGAGTGACAAGTCAGGAGTAGAAGGATTTTGGAAAACCTGTGCAGCTTTTGTTGCCTCCTCTCTCGTTTTCTTTTCAGTGCTGCTTTGAGCTCAGCGTTCTTGTGTTGTGGAGCTCGTAGCTTTGGTAAACTTTTCTCTAACCTCGGTCCTCTCTTTTTTCTCGCTCATGGATTTAACCTCTGAAATCAATCAGGGATGACAGCCTTCAGCGGGATTCCCCTGGTCAATGTGTTACATGAGAGGAGCAGGTGTTCTTTATGTTTTGTGTTCTCTCTCGTTAAAGCCCTCTTTTTTGTACTTTGCAGCTTTAATGCCTGATCAAAAGCGATCATTTCTCTCTTAATGTTTCTGGGGGTTTTCTTTCTTTTGTGTCTGTGTGTGTGTGTGTGTGTGTGTGGTGAAGCAGATCACAGTGCAGACCCTTTGTACAAAAACCTGCTGTAAAAATAAAGTTTGAGTGAAAGTTGTGACAGCCTGCCCCGTCTGGTTCAGCTGGTTAATATTCATCCCTGGATCTGACCTGTCAGCACACGCTCAGTGGAGGCATCATCTGATCCGCCTCCATGGCAACTGAAGATTCAGACCTATTTAAGCATGTTGGGTTGATCTGGGATACTCCTATGTGAGTAGATGTGTGTGTGTGTGTGTGTGTGTGTGTTTGTTGTGTGTATGCGTGTGTGTGGGAACCTTGTGTAAGTGCACAGCTTTGCTTCTCACAGTGGGTCATAAATCCAAGAGATGCCCCCTCAGGCCTAATTCATGACGGCACACTTGGTATACACACGTACACACCCCGACACACACAAACACGCACACACACTCGTATGCACTCTCACGGTGCGTTGTATGTGACCACACTCCCTCCCGTGGACGCACGCAGACACACACGCACGTGATCTCGAAAAGAAAGAGTTCAGGCCGCAAATGTCTGTTTGTCTAGTGAATGTGTGTGTGTGTGTGTGTGTGTGTGTGTGTGTGTGTGTGTGTGTGTGTGTGTGTGTGTGTGTACCCCCTGACCCCATCACACATCCTACAAACACACACACTTTCGCCGCCCGTAACCCCAGCTAACCTGTATCACACACACACACTCACACAAAAGCCAGCTTCCTATTTGGGTCACTAGGTCCCAACAGAACTCTGGTTGAAGGTTCAAGAATTTTGTCTTCATCGTTTGAGTCGTTGTTTTTCTTTGGACCTCATTTGCCAGCTGGCTACTTGAGCATGCATGCTCTCATTTTTAGGAAAATTTCGATTTACTCAAACTAAGGCTGTCAAAATGAGGCTGTTTACTAAAATTTGTGCCAAAAAAATGTCAAAATAAATTCCAAATTCCAGACTTCCTGTCCCAAACTATCTATCTATCTATCTATCTATATATAAATATAAATGTATAATATGGTTGCAACGGTTCATCTTTTTCCCTGGATTTGGGACTCAGTTTGTGGCTCAGTCCACTAATTTAGACTGAAATATCTCAACAACTACTGGATGGATTCACATGAAAAGTGCTTCAGACATTAATGTTCTCCTCGGGTTGAACTGTGATGAACTCTGGCGATCCTTTCACTTTTCGTGTAGCGCCATCATCGGGTCGAAATTTTAACCCGCCCAGTAATTTGGTTTATGCCCGAGTACCTGCTTTTCAGGGCACAGATTTGATAGGAGCTCTGTCCGGCGATAGAAATAGGGAAAACAGAAAATGATACGTCTTAAATTTGTTGCTCTAAACATGAAACAAACTGCTTCAACGTATGAACATCTAGTGTTTTGCGATGAAACACTTCAGATGTGAAGAGAGGATCCCTTTTTCTTTCTTTACACCTACATGCATGCGTACATAACATACAGTATGCTGCACATATGCGTGCATATTTTTTCATTCGCTCTCAGTCTCTCTGACTCTCTCACTCTGACACACACACACACACACACACACACACACATTTAAAGAGGTACTCATCTCACACAGAAGAGTCCTCATAAATACTAAATCAGAAAAACCCACGTACACGTGTTGCTATGAATATGCAGAGCATCGCTGCGGGGAATACGGGGGTCATAGTGCAAGTGATGGTGTGAGATAGATACGTGTGTGTGTGTGTGTGTGTGTGTGTGTGTGTCGCTACACTCATTGGTGAACTATGAACTTTCATCTTGCGGTATTGCCACAAGGCAAACAACCTATACCACTAAAAACATAACATGCTGTAATTTAGAATCATTAATGTTTTAGTTCCTTGAAGAGACTATTTACCATGCAGCTCAGTTCGCTACTTCGTGTGAGATGCACTAGAATTGTTGTGAATTATTAATCTGTGAGAGTCAACTGAAGTCTGTTTATTTTTGAAGACCATTTTAGTGTGAATCATGTCAAATTTAAACATAATGAGCGTATTTGCTTCTTTTGACCCGCAGTCAACAAGTTTCACATTGGTTTTCTCCTCTTTGTCTTTCTGATGTTTGGTGTTGTACGTAACGGGGTTGAAGGGTTTTTTTTTCTCCTCACCATAAATAAAGGTCTGACTTTAAATGAATATCTGCATATAATTGAACATAAAATGGAATTTATTCCAATTTTCCAATGTTCCAGATTTTACACACGTTAGATTATACAGTAGTATTATCAGCAGAACAGCAATTTTTAAGAAGCACCTGCCTGGTGCCTGCGTCAGGTGAGGGCCAACTTACAGTAGGGTCCTGTTGTTTTGTCTCGGGTCTTTGTGTTTCTTTATGTTCCCCGTACCTCAATGGATCCGAGCGAGCGCTGATCAGAGGGTAAAAACGTGTTTTCTGAGGCTGATGTTATGACCCGTGAAGTTCGGAACGGACGCCATGTGGTTCTTCTCGACCAGGTTGAACGGACATTGTGGGTCATTCACTCTGATTGTCCCTCCAGTCCCACTTGGATGAATTTTTTTTAAAATCGTTTTTGTATGCTAGGTTGTGGTAGGTTTTCCATCGGTCCGTTCAGATCACATCCAAGATTTTGGGGGATTTTGAGGACTTCTATTTTAAAACTGAACTCCAGCATTTATATAGTTTTCGGAGGCATTTTTCTCGAGAAAACTCTTGAAGATTTTGGTGAGAATATCAGGGCAATACTAGGATCTCGGTTGACGGTATTCAATGCCTGTATATTCTGTACTCAAGGTTCACGTAAAAGCTTTTTTTTAGTGGACGGCCGAAGGAAGAAGATCAAGGAGGTTGACCGCATTACAAGCCAAATACCTTCCCTGAACAGAGACGGGGCTTACCATCTCCTCTCCATGTACAACTGTTTGATATCATGTGACCAGAGTTCCATATTTATGTCCCGTGATGACACCTGAGCATGTTCCATTCACTAAAGGCTGCTGTGAGATATATGACTGAGAGCCCTGGAAAAAAAACGAGCCTTGAGTTTAGAATAATGTGAAAAAGAGTAAATCCTAGTTCTCGAACCTTAGTATATGATCATGAAGTCTGAGAATGATTGAAAAAAAAACAAAACAACATCCCTGGTATCAGTCCTCTGAAACGGGTGATCGGTCACACCTTGCACCCGCGCAGCGTTCATCAGCCTGGCCACACGCTGCCGCACATATTTCCGTAAACTGTGGGCGACCATCCTCAGCAACCCTCAACCGTTGTGGGTGATTACGCGGCCGTGTTTTGAACCTGCAGAAGGTTCACCTTTGTTAGCCGTCAGTCCTCTGGGGGTTAATGACCCAGAATCCGTCATCTTCTAATCCTCCTCGAGATGAAAAGAGACATTGTTTACATACATCTGCCTTCAAAGGGGAAGGCGCCGAAATTAGAAGCAGCAAGTCAAACAGTATGCAGATGAGGCAGCTGAAGGGGGTGAATAGACGACTCCCGACTGGAGGCATGCGCGCCTTCACCGTCCTCGCCTCTTGCCTTCATCTCTCAGTCATGTCCTGTGGGTGAGGATAGAGGGCGGAGGGAGGGAGGGAGGAGGAGAGGCAGGTGCTGTCAACCACCCTCCAACCCCCACCCACCCCCACAGAGCTCCTTCATTGTGGTTCCTCTCAAAAAGCACAGCTGTCTCGCACCCCCTCCAGTGTTGGCTGTCATGTGCATGTTGGCACGTGTGTGTCTGGATGTTTATCAGTGTGTGTGTCTTATAAAGTTCATGTTTATTTTCAACAAGCTGTTAAAGAACTGAGGTGCCGTCGTTTTTTGCCCCGAGCTGTTTGATTCTGTTCTGGTTCTCTTGTCTGGAATAATTGCTCATTTTCCAACGTCTCTCTTCTGCCTCTTCGCCCCATACTTTCGCCTGTTTTCACTCATTCCTTTTGATTTTTGCTTTCTCTTTCCACCAACTTTCTTCGGCTGTTTTTGCTTTGTAAATTTACTTTATTTGAAACTTTTTCTCAGAGGCAGAGCTCTTTTACCGGGGCAGAAGTAATCTCAATGCATTCGTTTTAAAAGTGAAACCATTGAAAAAGACAATCCTATGAAGTCTGTCTCTCTTGCTGTGAACTATACGGGACCAGTAGTGTCCCAGTGTCATCCTGTATTAAGTAAGTATGGTATTTACCTTAATTCTGCATTTTTTTGTCTAGCTAATGAAAAATTACTGTACTAGATAAGAGGAAATAATGTAAGGTGTACTTTCACATCTCCATCTAATTTCAAACTCTAAACCTTCCCAGATAGAGACACAATTAAATGTCCAAGATAAAAAATTTTAAATTTCACTTCTACCTGCTATTTTGTTACTTGTTTCCAGCCATGGTCTGTTGCTCCACTTCTGGTCCATGTTGCATTGAGAGACTATCAACACTGCAATCACAAACGGAGTGAATTTATGCATGCTGGAAACATTAAGTGTACAGTGTAAATAGTCATTTTCCAGTGTGAATGTATCAGTAGCCCAAAAAACTGTTAGACTTAGCATATCGTACGTAGTGTTCAAGAGGCGGACGTTGCAACTTGCTCCTTATGTGACCAAACCAAAATTGTTTAAAAGCAACCAGCTGACCAACAATGACACCATTACAGTCCCACACAAAAATAAAAATAACTTTGTTAGCTAGTAAACTCTGACAGCTGAAACTAAGCATGGAGCTAGTTTTAAAATTCAACCTAGTGACCTGTCGCACCCCCTGCACTGATTGTTATCTGGCTATCTGGCTCTCAAGCTGCTAGATGTTTGGTGCTGTGCAGGTCCTGTACAGCGGGTTTATCAGAGCCTGTTTGCTGATAGTAGCTTCTGAAAAACCGGGGTGAAATGAGGGCGCTAAGACAGAATCATGCGGATAATGTGCCACAAAACCAAAACAATAAGCTAAAAGAGGCTAAAAAGCTTTGTAGAGCGGCAGCGTTGGTGATGATTCTCTGTGGGTATGTCACAGTAAGCAATCCCTTCCACATTACGCAATCAGTTGATCCATTGTTGACATAAAAATATTGATTACTGTTGCTTAGATATTCATTGGCTTTGCCCAATCTGTCTCTGCCTTTTTAACCTGCTCTAGCCCCTCCCCTCAGCAAATCCTCATTATTCCCTCCTCTGTCTCTTTTATCCCATCTTTCCCTCTCTCTTTTCCTTCTCCCGTGTCCTTTGAAAAAAAGCTTTGGGGGTAACAAGCGTGTCCGCGGTTCAGATGGGCCCCCGTCGGGCCGACAGTCTGCCCTTTTGTCTCCACCCAGAGCCCAGATGCCTCCGTTCGCCCCTCCAGCTCCCTGGAATGACCACATCGGCATCAGAGGAATGGCACCAGGAATTCTTTTGTGTTCGCCCTGTTTAGCCTCCCCCATGCTGGCAGCCACCGGCCTCAGCCCTCCACCCCGCTAATTTAATCAGCTCAGGGGAGAAAAACACGGAGCCTCGATAAGAACTTCATTGTTTGTCCCAAATCTGAACGGACAGCTGATGAGGTAATAGTTACATGTCTGTGGGAATGCTTGCGTTGTGTTTTTTTTTTTTTTTTTTTTTTTTTTTTTCAATGAATTGATTTTCACCACACGCCTGCCCTCACCATGTGAAGTGATGAATGGGCGGATGAATTAACGTGGATGCCGGGAATACGGAGCACACACATTCCTGATGACCCGGAAGCCAAGGTGAGAGGAAGTGTGCGGCGACGGGGCGTTACGGGGGAGGGCAGGGAAACACAAAGAGCAGCACCGGCATTATAGTGTGATTTACATTTTTAACGTGTTTGTTGTTTTTATTGATTCAACAGGTGGAGGTGCAGGGTCAGGGTCTGTTTCCGTCACAGAAACACTCCTCTTCATACAAAGTATGACGTACAAAATGAACAATAACGTAAACCTTTTTCATTTTCTCCCTCCCACACTCTCTTTGGATCGATCCAGAATCCTTTACCCGTTTCCGTTTCCACTGCACCTAAACCACTGTGTGCGCATGATCCTTTGTGTCCTTACCGGAAAAATGACAGCACTGGTCATTTGTCCCGATGCTGGTGATGACCGACATAGGTTTATTTCTTTACTGCCCTCGCCGAAGGCTGAAGCAGCGTGACGTTGTTACTTCCCCGCCGAACCTGTTAGGAAGCAGGTTGCAGCGGTCGGTCTGTTGAGGTTCCTGTCTGTCTTTGAGCCAAAGTTGCTCCCTTTTAACCATGGAGTCGACCTTTCTCTGACTTTAACCAAACAGTTTTGGTTGCCCACACACTACCGAGACCCTAAAACTATCTAATCTAAAGTCCTTTTTAAATGTTTAGTTTGCACTTTAGCTGAACCGGTTCATTTTCTTGAACCAGTTTTTCTATTAATACAGCACAGCTGCTGATAGATGAAAATCCCACACTCTAAGTCCAATTTCCAATTTTCAAACTTTCAGTTTTAATTTGACTGAGAAAATTCTATAACCTTTGAGGTGGGGAAACCTTTTCAACACAGGTACGGGTGAGGTCATAAAATATGAACCAAGGATTTCAGTTTGAAGACTTATCAGACATGCCGATGCAATATTTTCCAATATTTTACCTGTGTAACTCTGGAGTCGTGGTAGAAATAACATTCTTGTCTAGGTGCTTGCGATGTAAAACAGTAAAACTAACAGTAACGCCTCAAGCTGCATGCACAAACTATCAATGCTTGCATGTATTGGATTGGCATTGCCAGAAGTCAGTGCACTGAGCTGTGGCAGAAGCAAAGATGAACTTTTTTTTGCTCGGCAACTCTGAGTTCACTCATTTATTTATTTTTTGTCCGAATGATACTGTTGTTCTTTTACTGTGGTAACAGCTACTTACAGTAGAACAGCACAGATCATTTCTTGGAGCCTGAAAAAAAAAGGCCACCTAACAGATTCAGGTTTGAGAAACAGGATTATAACTGGTCTGTTTGCCGTCTGAATATGCACACAGGCTCCAGCAGTCCTGGAAGTGAAGGAGAGGTGTGTGTCCCCCGTCATTAACGACAGTCAAGGTGCCCTTGAGCAAGGTGCTTAACCCCCCACTGCCGCAGTACATCTGCTCAGTGGTCAACACTACACGACTTTGGCTGTACTGGGCAGATCCCAGATGTGGGTGTGTCTGTGTATAAATGACTCTAATGAGCAACAACACCACAGTAATCTTTTTACAGCTACGAGGCAGCGGAGGAGCCCATCAACTAGTAATACTGTAAAACAAAAATAAAAACAGCTGCGGTCTCTGCAGTCAGTTTTTGTTGATGCTTACAGCCATTCCACTCTCAGTTTGACTCAGGGGAAGTTATGTATTAGTCAATCATGCAATAATCAGCTATTGCTAACAGACTGGGGACCCAGCAACCTGGAACCCAGATTTAGTCTCTTTATTTATTTATTTATTTATTTATCTTTTAATTTTATGTTTTTTTCTTGCTTTTTTTTAACCGTCTGTGTCATCTCTTGCATATTGTAATGATAACATCCTCAAATTCAGCGAAACACGTACACACATTTTCACACATTGTTTGCTTGTCCCGTCGAAGTACTTGTCAGAGAAATACTACGCCTACCAGACACCCACAACTCATATCCTGTTTTTTTACGTAAATATATTGCACCAGTGTATGTTTTTTGTCTGAAAAAAAAAAAGAAGTTAGTTAAACCTGCATTAGTGGATTTTATGTTCCCACTTGGGGGCAGCCAATATAGCTATAAACACAAGACTGACATATCATCACCTAAAAAAGTTGATAAGGCTTATATGTTAGCATACAATTGCCTATTTACACGCTAAGCAGAAACAGAGCAGTGTTATTCATTTGGAGTCATGTCTGTGTCCACCTGAGGGATGTAAGTCCAGAATTCACTCTCTTTTTGCTCTGGTTTTGGTCTCCAGCTGCTCCTGAGGGAAATCTCTGGCTCTTTAGCTGCTTAACTCTCCACCGTGTTCGCCAGCTGATCCCCTGACTGTGTCGGTCTGCCGTTTGCTGCTGAGCAGGTAGTGGACCGTAGGTTCATCCGATCTTTTTCTTTGAAAACCGGAAAATAGGGAGATTGAACCAAAAAAAAGTACATTTAGGGGTCGAAAAAACCAAAAAGACTTTAAAGCGCTCCGTGGAGATAAGGGCAACTACAAAGTTGGTGGTAATTCTCTGTGGGTTTGTCCCCAAGAGCGACAAATTACACATACTGTAGTCATTTTACCATTTGTTAACATAAAGTACTAATCAGCGCAGCTCTAAGTTAGTTTTTATGTCACAGGAATGAATACATATTGCATTCATTTAAAAAAAATCTGCTCTTGTCTGATATGGAGCCTGATACGGAGACTGTTAAACTGAAACAAATATTCATCAAATCTGACAGCATCTTTACGTCGCAGCCTATTTTTAGAAACTCCAGTCGACGTAAAGAGTCCGTTCCTTTGTTAGCTCTGGTCACTGTAATATTCTCCCTGTCCTGTCAAGACGGGGATTCAAGCGCCTCCTCACTGTGTCCGCTCTTTCCACTCTGCTGCTTGTACCGACTCGGACCAAGAGAAGTCGACACCGTGGGAGACGATTGATGGGGTTCAGGTGCCGCTCTCCGTCTCGCTTTGTCTCCCCTTTGCCTCATGACCAGAACTCCGCCCTGCCTGTTCCCCACAAGGGTACAACATGGATACCAGCTGCTTCATTAGAATCAATCATTATTTTTCAAGGTCAGTAAATGTAAAAAAAAAAAAAAAAAACGACCTCTGAATGTTTCCTGCTGGAGAAAAAAACTGCAGCTTGAGTCTGTGCTGCCTGGGTTCAGCCCCGGACAAATGATGAGCAGATTATCTTCTGTGAATCAGCAGCTGAGATTTAGATCAGTTGTACAAGCCAATGAAGAACGACACTGTTCCTACAAGTTGTTTTTGGACTTGTGGCATTCACCTTTTTTTTTTTGTACTGAATTTTCTCATAGGTACAAATTAAATTCCCAAGTGGGGGGATAACACCTGTTTGCTTATACAGTTTAGTAGTTGCTACAAAAATTCCTCCAACATCCGCCTGGGGATCCAAGTCATGGACGGCTCTGCTTCAGCGACACCTTTTGTGGCAACTAATGTCATATCAGACCATTGATTCCTCATCTCTGTCACAACACGACTCTACGATGACACAGCATTGACCTTTATAGTAGTAGCTTCGAATTTCCTCTGTGTTCCCCACTGTGCTTTCATCTGCTGATGTTCATTAACGGGACTAAAAGCCTAGAGGGACTGTGAATAAAACTTGTCCACAAGTGGAGTGGAACAGGTAGCGTTACACGGTACCGAAGCTGATCATCAAACCTCACGTACGAGCACCTACGAGGTGGTAAAATGAGACGTTTAGCACGAATATGAGCAGTTGAGAGGGTTGCTGAATCTGACTCGGAACGAGCGCGAGTGCCATGGAAACAAGTGAGAAAGGTTTGGGATGAAGGTAGCTCACAGTTGGGGCACTTCAAGGCTTGGTTGGACATGAAACTCCCCTGGTTAAATCGTTAGTATAAAGGATGAGCACCAGTGTGAGTAAACATCCCGTTCTTTGATTAGAAAAAAAGTTATGTATGTGGAAACAAAAACCTACATAGAGACGTTCACTGCAGTATGATTCCAAAAGGGCATTTTGGTGAGAAACATCCAATCACCAAGCTGAAAAGTCTTCAATCTAGAGACTGCACATTCCGGAAAGACGGTAAAAAACATTCAGCAATTTCAACTGGTTCACTTTCGGATTCAAAAACTATACGACCCCGGAATTTTCTTCCCAATTCCAGCGTTTAAGGGTTCTGAATCTGCTCCATGATTTGGTTTTTGTTGACTGGTTTCTTTGAGCCAAGGCTCATGAGGATCACAGTTTGTAGAGCCAGCTGCTCCGTGGTTTCTATGCTAAAGAACAAGAATATTGTTAAAAGAAATGTGAAATCTATACAAACTGAATTAAAAAATAAATAAAATGAAATCGATATTGATTGATATTGAACATTTTAATTGATGTCAATCCTAGAATAGTTTCTGGCACATGTAGGAAAATTCGATAGTTTAAGAATCAATAATGGACAAAATGACTTGATAAGATGGAGATTTTTGCTGTGAAGGGCTGTAAGGTGGCAGAGGAGAAACATACCTACTGCATCTCTCTTTCTTTCTCTTTCCTTCCTCTTCGTCTGTCACGCTCTCCTCCTCTACCTCTCTCCTGATGTCAAATACCTTTCTATTCACCAGCCCCCCCCCCACTTGCTGTCCTCCATAAATTCAGGAAGATTAATATTTCATCTGTCACTTCACAGCGCTCTCCGGCAGCGTTGGGAAAGAGGAGGAAGGTTGGTGGAGGGGGGGGGCACCACCTCTTTAGTCACGTGGTGTCATGTGCAGACCCAGTCATCACTCACGTGTTTTATTATGCTAATAACTCAAGAGACGACATTCTGCTTTCTCACTGTGCTCGTGACGATTTCAGGGAGTAAGTGCTGTATGAAAAGTTTTCCCCAAAGAAATATTTGAACTGGGGATGGGGCGATTATGATTCGGTGTTTTTTTCCTTTTCCGGTCCGAGGGAGGCCCCTGCACAAGAAGCAAAAAAGGTTCAAGATGACAAAACAGCTTGTCCGATAAACTTTGTTGTGCAAACGTGTTTGAGAGAACTGTCGAAAAAGCATGAATGAAACAAACGGCCACAGCCCTAACGTATACTGTGGTCATGTCACCTCAATAGAACAGTTTTACTTGTGTGTGTGAGGATGGAAAGGGAAAAAGATGGAGGTAAATACAGATGAAATAAAAGTCTTGTTAAATGAATGGAAAAATGTAACAAATTCTGCCAAGTGCACTACATGATACCGTTAAACAAGTGCAGTTTTTCTCAAATGCCTCGGCACAGTCGCTGAATGAAAATCATGATTCTCAAAACGCTGTGCAATTCTCAAATCTATAATTCATGTACTCACAGCAGTTTATGCGTTTCTTGTTGCACCCAAACGTATAAGTACGAATACTCTTCAAATAATCCAGTGATGCATTGTGCTACCTGTGTTTTTAATGACCCGCGTAACTCTCAGATGCGTTCATCCAGTTTAGTCCGACCTGCGGGTGCAGCTCCCCCGGGCTTTTTTCTCAGAACACATTTACGCCAGGAGCAGGGGGACAGCAGCCCGCTCATTCAGAAGGGAGGACACGAGAAGGACACTGAGTGTGTTGGTTTGGTCAGAGGAGACAGAGGGAGCTATAAAACATCTCAGCAGAGACATGCAGGAGGTGCAAAGAGGGGGGGCACTATAAGGCCAAATATCAGAGGAAATGCTGTGACCAAACTGAGATCTTGGAGTGAATTTACATTATTCTCTTCATTTCTAAAGGAACTTATTGTATTTTGTACATTTTTTTTTTTTTTTTTGCACACTGGAATTTGTAGTTACCTTCTCACCTCATGCGTTTATGCACACAGTCCTGTGCCAGAACCGTGAGCTAAAAGATCCTAAAAAAGTTCCTTACAGCTGTAGAATTGTTGATAATTCCTTGTGGAGCCCGTTCATGCTGCATGTGGTCAATTGATTCAATGTTAAACTAAAGTAAGGATAAGGAATATTTTAACCTTCAGCTAAAGTAAAACATAACATGTTACAGACTTCGAGTTCCAGTATTAGGGTTTTTTGTTTTTTTTATATATACTGTATATATATATATATATATATATATAATGGCAGTGATTACAGAAGAGGCCTGGGTTGCTCGCATGTGTGGAGCCAGAGAGGAGCGGATTATTCTGTGTAATTGAGTTAACCTGGAACATGAGAGTGAGGTGTTATTGAAGATGGAGAGACGAGGAGGAGGAGGAGGAGGAGGCGGGAGCGTGAAAGGCTACATCGGGGTTTTTTTGTATTCCAGAAAATGCAGCGAGAATCAATCTCTCCTCTTTGAGACCACGGCCATGGAAGAAAAAACCCACTTATTTCATCATTAAGAATCCAGGGTGTTTCTGACTGAGTGCCCTCCGATGGGCCAAGAGCCAATTCCACGCTGATATTATTCAATGATAATGTAGAGCTGTAATTAAATTTTCAGCCCGGTCCAAATATTAACACAGATTATGTTTTGTTACTATGGAAACGCAGATTCCAGGAGGTACAGTAGCTATTGCATCACGGTATTTATTCTGTGTATTTATGTTTTAATGATAGCATTGTGGTCTAATAATTAGCAAGCAGTGCTAAACAGCAGGACACGTTATATTTTTATATTTCAGACGACAGGAAAAAAACGGTACCACAGTCAGATGTACAAATATTAAGCCAAGCCCCAGGATGGATAGGATATAGTTTAAATGATTTCATACTTATTATCTCGTGGTGGTTTTATTTATGATACAGGATAATTTGTCATAAAGGCCTGAGGGAACAGGCTCAGTCATTCATCAGTGAAGGAATATACACAAAACAGTAACACAAAGCATTGCAAAGTTAGATGGGAGGATCGATACAACTCTCAAGTCCGTAAAACAAATGTGTGGCTGGAGCCGCCACTTGGCGTAGCTCAGCATAAAGGCTGAAGACAGGGGGAAACGGCTAGTCTGTCTCTGTCCAGAGGTAAGCAAGATCCCCCTACCGGCTCGTCCAAAACCCAACGCTCACAGCTCTCCGTGACTTCCCAGAGTCTGAGGTGACGGCCGCAAAATAGTCAAGCGTGTAGCCCGACGTAAAACCAGAAATCGTTGTTTCTATGAATTTTAAAATGGGAATAAAATCCTCCCACCTTCAAGGAAAATGGTAAACTATCTGGCTGCTAGATAGTGTTTCCTTATAGAGTGTGAGGATCTTATAATGTTGTTTTAATCGTCCTTCTGTTTCATTAATATTTGCATCTTCTTTTATCAAGGTGCCGGTCAGAGGGTTTTGCTATCGTCGGACGGAGCCAGGCTTTGTGCTAAGCTAAACACACCCGATGGCTGTGGCTTCACATTTACAGTGAGTGAGAGCGTCGACAATCTTCTCATCTAACCCTGCAAGAAACGCGAATAAGAGTATTACCCAAAATGTCAAACCACTCCTTTAATAACAACCAAAGGTTTAGGTTAATATTCTTTCATTTCCCATCTTGTTCATCATCTTGTGACCCCTCCGATTAATCGCCTGATCCCTTTTTTGGGGGGGGGGTTCCTGACCCACCAGTTGCATTTGGGTAAGGTATAATCGCAGGTAGAATGTGGAGTAAATGACTGGGTAAAAGGTTGCGGAGAAATGATTTGTGGGTAAGTGGTGCCAGGGCGAGATGCCTTCCCGTCTGAACATCTGCTACAGTTTTAATGGCAGTGTGACGACAGCAGCTGTAGTGTGTAGTAGCAGATGTAAAAAAGTAGTAGTAGTAGCAGCAACAGCTTGGTAGGAGTAGTAGCGCCGTCAGTGGCGGTAATAGTTTTCACAGCAGTAGAGAGAAAGAAGAGTGGATTAGGAGGCTGCTCAGGGTTTTTTATGATTTAGCTGCACGGTGTCGTATACATCACCCACTCCTTAGACCCTAGAACGAGATGTGACAGCGTACTGTGAGGGCAGAGGTTTGTCCAGGGTCACACTGGAGACTTTCCCTCCGCGATGCCTTATCTCACACCTCTTTGCCATTTCAGAATTCAGTTCACGAGACAAAAACCCCTGGAAACATGCAGGTTCGGGATATGATTTGCCTTTCAAAGGATCAGGAAATGAATATCATCATTTGCAGCATTAGTCCAAAACTATCAGTCTCTGCATTCAAAATCGCTGGTCGGGACCGGAGCCACGTACGGTACTGGGAGCTTTGTTTAATCACGTCGTCCTTAAATAACTGATGAAGTGAGAGAAACCAGCCTCCATGATATCAGCGAAAGGGAAATCTGGTTCATCATCTATGAACGATGAGTCCCCTGTGGCTCTTTGTGAGGAGAAGCAGGAAGACAGCTCACCTGGGCGACCCTGCAGTTAAAGATCATAGATGGTCAGTCGGCGCCGTTCAGTGGTGGAAAGACAACACTGCACCCTCTCTCGATTTAAAATAACCCCCCCCCATGACTTAAAATCATGCTTTTCTTTGTCTGATTCAAAAAAAAAAAAAAAATCTCAAGTTCAACATAAAACATGCTTTATTTTGCAGGAAGTGGTAACAGCCACCGTTGCAAGGGAAAATATACTGTAAGACACAATGTATGTAAAAGAGATAAGATCCTTCCAGTCACTCTAGAGTCTTATTTTCTCCTCTGTCCTCCGCCTTTTCCTCTCTTTCCCTCACCTTCTCCCAGACGGTGTCTTCCCCATTTTCTGCTTCCCCGCTGCCTTTCTTTTCTGTCGTCCTTCTCGCCATCTCTCTTTCTCTTACTTCGACATTTTCCCCTTCGTGAGATCTCCCCCTTTTTTTCTATTTTCCTCCTCTTTCACTTTATCACTTTCACCCCCCACACACACACACACACACACACTCTTCTCCCCTTTCTGTCTTTCTTTCTTTCTCACCCTCCTTCTCTTTGTCTTCGGCCCTACTCCCACTCTTCCTCTCTCTGCTTGACCTTCCCTGCCCAGTGTTGTTCATCCTCCTCCTCCTCCTCCTCCTCCTCCTCCTCCTCTCTCTGTGAATACTGTATATATCAGGAGCACTCAAGCACCTCCTCAGCCTGCAGAAAGACCAGTTAATTAAAAACACTAATAACCCTTTCTCTGCTGGTGGGGAGAGCATTTTCCCGCCTCATGCATTATTAACGTGGCTCTGTATGATCGTTTGCAGGTTGTGTGTGTGTGTGTGTGTGTGTGTGTGTCTATCTATGTATGTCACTCCTAGCTTAACAAGTGCAACTTTGTCTGATAGTGATTTTCCCTCAACGGTGCTCATTAGGAGCTGACCAGCTGAGACTGAGTGAGCGAGTCGGTGTGTGTGTGAGTGTGTGTGTGTGTATGTGTGTGTGTGTGTGTGTTGGGTAGTTTATGTCATTTGCAAAGTAAGAGGTTTGCCAAAGCGTGTGTGTGTGTGTGTGTGTGTGTGTGTGTGTGTGTGTGTGTGTGTGTGTGTTGGGTAGTTTATGTCATTTGCAAGGCAAGAGCTTTGCCAAAGCGTGTGTGTGTGTGTGTGTGTGTGTGTGTGTGTGTTGGGTAGTTTATGTCATTTGCAAGGTAAGAGCTTTGCCGAAGCGTGTGTGTGTGTGTGTGTGTGTGTGTGTGTGTGTGTCAGCTCTCGTTTAAGGGGCCGCTTGGATTCATCGAGGAGGCGATGCCAGGAGGTTAATGAAGAGCTTTTCCCGCCCTGATCAGTTTGTTTTGATGTATTGTTTGAAAAGAGAAAAAAAAGCCCACTAATGAGGACGAGGCGTAAACGTGGACGAGTCTGCTGGCGCCATATTTTTTACAAACGAAGAGCGAACTATGATATTGGACAGATACGAACTGACTCAACATCTCTCCGGCACGTAAACGGCCTCTTCCCCCACGTCTCTTTGAGTTTCCTTAAAATGAGCGAAACAGCGCCCCCCCCCGGGCCCCGACGGCCGGCGCGCGGTCAAACGCGGGCATTGCCACCCCCCCCCGCCCCGAGGTCAGGGCCGCGACTCCGCCGAGGGCAAACACGGGTGAAGCCGGCACCCTTCGACCGGAAATGGGAGGTGAGGGCGGCTACCGAATTAATCACCGGGTGGTCGGGGGAGGAGGCGAGTGGGCGCTGCGGCCTCACGACAAACGGTGCGAAGTTCAAAAAACAGCGTCTTGAACGACGCCGGTGTCAGAGTTAGCTTGACCCCCCCCCCAAAAAAAACCTAGTCTTGCTAATTCGGGTGGCTAACTGTTTTTGAAGGACTTGTAAGCTAGCAGCGGGGGGAGCGAGGAAAGAGGGAGCCGTCAACAAACGAACTGGAAGTGAGCTGGAGCATTTATATGGCGTGGGTGAAAGGCAGAAGAGTGGGCTTCAACAATTTACCGTGAGTTAAATACGTCTTTTTACTGTTTCTTCCATCTCTTTCTTTGGTCACTGGTGCTTAAATGTCTCCCCCGGTAGCTCTCAGTGTTTTGCCATCACCTTTGCCTCAGTTTTCACAGCAGAGTTTAAATATGCAAACACATCACGTAGTAAGTTTCCCAGAGCAACGTAGACACTATATCACTGCATTTTAATCTTCTTTCTTTTTAAAATAAAACTGTGACAGTTACTAATTCCTCACAAAGAGTATGTAGTGGCCAATGCTATGAGATTTTTTTTTTTTGCATTTGTTTGTATTTGGAATGATGTAAAGCCACAATTACTTTCATAGTATTCATTGATTATGGTGTATTATTGTTTAATATGGATAATGAATTCTGATTTTACACTAAAGGGAGTCCGATATTCATTAATTCTTATGTTCTGTCTACCTCAAAATGTGTTTTTAGTCAAGACACCAAACCTTTCTGATCTTTCAATAACTTGTAAGTTTAATTATCCACAATTCAATAAGCTACAGTATTGAAATTAATTAAACTACAATTTACACTACTGCAACATGCGATACATTGCAACATTATGAGAGTAATTAAAAAAGAAAAGAGACTGCATTACTTAGTTCTTTTATAGACATTAGCAATTATATTGCAGTGCAGCTCACAGGGGTAACATAGATTCAAATAAGTTCAGCCTGTGCTGTCTGGAGCAAAACCTTGTGGTCTCTTTAAACCTTATTACTAGGTTCACATGAGGTGCAGTTTAAACTGCACCTGTAGATTATTTGTATTTCTGTGTTCAGTAGAAATCATCTAAACTCCACTAGAGGTCATCCTATCCCAGTTTTAAGGTTAACCAGCTGCAGACCGGGTAGTGGGCTAATTTCTTTTCTTTTTTTGGTATACCAATGATATAGATATGTGTGTAATACATGCCATTACACTTTTGGATTTGTGAACCTAAGCTTTTAAATCTGTGAATGCCATTGCTGATTGATCTTACTTGCATTTCCTTGATTAACTGAACAGTTTGGTCTGTAAATTGTCTAAAAATTATGAAAATCAGTCAGTGGGACTTCCTTAAGCCCAAGGTGATGATGTCAGATTGCTTGTTTTTATTCAACCAACTGTCCAACACCTTAAGATACGCAGATTACTATCACATAAGAAAAAGAAAAGCAGCAGGTGTTTAAAAAGTTAGAAGCTGGAACTAGGGGATACTTGATATTTACGCTTGAAAATTGATTTTAAAGTTTAATCAGTTATTAAAAAAGTTGTTTTCAATCGAATGACTAAAAGATTAATCAACTAATCGTTTTAGCTGTAATTCAGTACCGATCTGTACCTGTAAGAGTGCCCTGGGTTCGGAGTTAATTTAACCGATCCCTCTAAAAGAAGATCTGGCCCCTGTGGTTCAAATGGGCCAAAGCCAGGATGTGACCACAGCTTCTAGGCCTCCCCTTAGCAAAGTTGAGCTGTTGCCATCAGAGAAACTGTCCACACATGTTCCCCTGATCCGTTTCATGCACTGTTCCAGAAACCAACCAGTATTTCTACACTGATATGACAGTTATTTTGTCATAATCTGATATACATACATACATTTGTTAAGGACATGCAACACGTAAGTATAATGTCAACTGAAACAGATTTTAAAGGTTGTAGAACTAGATTATGATTTTCTATAAGACCAGGCCTTAAGATTGGATACAAATTTAGGAACCACTTTAAGGATTTCACCATTTCAGGTTTTTTTTGTGCTTTTTTTGGTGCCTATTTCCAAACAAATTTGTAATGAATCAAATTACCATAAAGTAACTGCAGCACAGAGAGTTTGGGGTGTTTTGGTCCCCTGAGGGTCTGGGGCTCTGGGGCAGTTGCCCACTGTACCCTGCTGGTAATCCCCTCTAGACCAGAATTTATTAGTGTAGATTCTGTACTGTTTTTAGGGGAAAACTCTGTATCTAACCATAAATCACAAACTGTATCCCAGTATAATATAAAAAATAATCAAGTATTTCCCTCAAGGAGTGAGTAAACTGCTTAGCTTGCACTGTTAGGATACTTTTCCCTTTTCCTCCCCTTCACTCGCCTCGCTTTTCTTAGAAAACGCAGAAAGTGGTCAGTTAATCTTGAATATCCCCCTTGAAGACGCTGCCAGTGTTCAAACTGTGAGTCAAGAGGACATCGAGGGAGCCTGAAGGAGGCTTGTCTCATCTCTTCTCCCCCTCTGAGTCAGACTAATCCAATATGACTGCTAATTAAATAATTCAAGTGTCTACCACCCTGTCTGCAGCTCAGTACCGCATTACCAATACCTGCCTTAACTGTTTAGGATGAGGGGGAGCGTCTGAGACAAGACAGGAAATGGGAGAGATGAGGGATGTCTTTGAGGCGAGTCAGGAGCTGCAGAAGAGGGGGAGGAGGGGGAGGAGGAAGAAGAAGGAAAATAGTGTTTCCTGGAATCAGATGTCGTGAGGTTGAAAATCAGGGTCACATGATGGCTGAGAGTTTTGAAGTGAAGATGGGGGTCTGTAGCAGTTTTACAGCAGTCAAGAGAGTGAGGGTCTGAAGTGTTCATCAGAGGCTGGGGAAAGATTTGAGGTTTCATGTCAAGATGAGTCGATTCAGTGATCCGCCATTCTCTTTGGTGGTCTGTCGTCAGATTATTCGCCTGAATAACCCAGGAAGGGGTTTTGAGGTGCTGAGTTTAAGGTTTGATTGTTAGGTGATTTGAACCCCTGAACATAGTTTAAAAGTAAGCGATTCACTAGGTTTTTTTTTGTTTGTTTTTGTTTTCCCCCTTAAATAGTCTTAAAATGGGACAGATGATCTTCTGGAGATCTGCTGTAATCACATATACAGTGTGTTCTCTTATCAGCGTTTTCCAACTCAAAGTTGCATGTTTTCAAATTGTGAAATAGTCAAACCCATGAAATATTTCAAATGGGAATTTTGTAGATTTATTGTGTATAATTTTACCAACAATTTTTGTCTTAAAGCGGTTAATGGCCATTATGGTTATTTTTTTTAACCTGATATCAAAGGTATTATTAGGATTTTTTTGATATTATTCATGATTAAGCTCATTGACTGGTACTCTTTAGCATGATACAAAAAGGAAAGGAATGGATTAAAAGAAAAATCAACATCGCTTTGTTATTCTACATAACAGTGATTCTAAAAATGTGGACCTAAAGTTAAAGCTGCTATCTGTAACATTCATAAAATCCTTGTTGTTAATGACCCCGGTGGGCGCAGCGTGAAGTGCACTCGGTCTCCTGTTGCTCGAGATCGTGCGCATGCTCGCTCTCTGTAGGTAGGTGCAAGCGAGCATCCTGGGCATCGGCCAGAACACGGGACTGAGCATGATTGACCAGCATCGAGGAAGTTCGTGTTCACGATAATCTTATTTCAATCAAATAAAATTGAACTTGGCTTGTTTTGTCACTACGTTCGACCGATGCCATGAATGATTTCTAAAACTTAAATTGGTTTATGAGGGGTGGGAAACGTGACATTTTTTTTTGCCATGCCAAGGGGGTCGTGGGACCTGCTCTTCTCACAAACTTTATCACTAGTTCGCACTAGTTAGTTCGCACTATTCCGACAGATGAGTAAAACCATCTGAGACTACTGGAGACGAGAATTAGAAATTATAAAATTGAAATAATAAAATATTGATAAAAATCAGGAAAATGGATAAAGACAAGAACAAATACACTAAAATAGTTAAGCTTACTGTTTGTTGATATAGTTTACAGTACTTTACATTACTTTTTAGAGGATTGTAATAGTAGTAGTAAGAGTAATAGCAGTGATAGCTATTTGTGGTAATGCCAGCAGGTGGCACTGTTGTTTAGGCAAAAGTTTTCAGGTCAGGTGCAGCCAATTAGTGTTTTACTTTATTCAACCTCTGAGCCTGTGTGTATTGGGGACACACACACACACACACACACACACACCTTTACACACACTGCTTGCTTGTTGTCAGGTATCAGGTGTCAAACTCCCAACCACAAACATTCGAGGGAGTGTCACCACAACACCTGAGAAGCTGAGAAACCCACTCAGAGAGGAGAACGGGACAGATACTACTGTAATGACAATAATATACTCTACTTGTACAGACTTTTTTGAAACACTGTCACGATAATGGTAATGATGATAAGATAAAATTTTAAGTCCAACCTCGATTAGTAACTATATCTATATCTATAAATGCTCAAAAAATGGCTTAAATGATAAACAGATGATCAAAATGGTTGCCAAATGGTTTCCTGTCGATTTGACTAATTGACTTGCCCTTTCAGCACTAGTGTTGAGGAGTAGTTTTCCATTTTCATTCCATGCAATATGTTGTTCAGTGAAACACGTTTTTTTTCAACATGGATGATGCACAAATACTGAGTTGGCTATTCGCATACGAGGTATTTAAGGTAGTCAGATTCTCTGGAGAAAACCCCCCTGATCACAATAAACTTTAGGCTTCTCTCTCCTGCTATTTGGGGCAAATTTATTTGAAATTTCTGCACACACAAGCATTTTACCTGAAAGCATGTAGATGTATGTACAGTATAATGTCATGATTATTTTTTTTCTGGAAGATGTCTTGTTATATTTTTGATTTTCGATATGTAGTAGTGTCTTGTAATCCCAGTGGGCATTGAACAAGTGTTTGGTCCATGCCACATACACAGATTAATCTGTTTTGTGTGTGTGTGTGTGTGTGTGTGTCTGTATGAGAGTATGATTTCTTGCTGGTATGAATTGGCGTGAGTCTATACTGTAATTTATTCACCCTACTACTGTTTGCCACCACATGAAAGGTAAATATCCCTAACTGTTTGAAAAAGGACAACAGAGTTAATCTCATCCACTCAGGCCTACCTGCTGTCGCCGGGCGAACACTACAGCGAACGTACTGATTGGCTATTGGCCTCCGGATCCATTGTTGTGTCCTGGCTTCTGTTGTCCCATACCTCAACAGCTGTAATGAGAGAGGGGAGGCATGGAGGGGGAGGTGGGGGAGGCCTTTCTTCCCTCCTGTAGGGAAGCTGTTGAGCTTAATGTTTAATAAGCCACTGGACACAGAAGGGAACCTGATCCTCTCCTGAGAGGGTAGCGTGTGTGTGTGTGCATGTTTGTGTTTGTGTATTTGTGTTGTTGTGTATTTGTGTGTGTGCCCTCTTCGTGCATTTGTTGTTTGAGTATCCAAGCGTGCTGCATGATGCTCTGGTCAATGTGTGAATCAGATACACTGTGTTGATTGGGATCTGTTGTAATCGACTCTTTATTCAGCTGAAGGCCGCCAAGTGTTTCTCCTCAGAGCCCAGCTTCAGACGAACGGCTCTTCATGTCACCTTGATTTTTTTAATTTTATTATTATTTTTTCATTCAATCACATGGCTGTATGTTGTGAAAGCTGCCGTATTTCGTTTTAATGAACCCACAGAGTTCTCAGCCAGGTGTGTTGACATCTGTACAATTTGACCACATTCTTAATCACCCAACTCTGCTTCTACGGTCCCATTTAAACTTGTTCCAGTGTCTCATATCCGGATGAAATCCACTTGCGGTTTTAATACACTTTCATTTACACTTCGCAATGTTTAGGAAAAAAAAAAAAAACAAAAACAAATAAACAAAAAAACAAAACAATTAATTTCGTGTATGGTGGCCCTTCCATTGCTGTAGCTCCTTTTTTAAAGTGGAAAGACAAACAAAACAAAAACAGGAATACAGAGCAAATACTACACTGCTTAGATTGTATCTTCTTAACAGGATACAGCCACCAGGCTACAGGCGATATCCTGTTAGGATAAAAGTGAAATGAATGTTCTTTTCCAGCATCTGCGGGTTGACTCATTATGTTTATTGTTTTCCCATTCATCGCAGCCCCGCTGCACCTTTTTTACTTTATATCTCACTGAAGCCTTTTTTATTGTTTCATCCCAAACAGTGGAACAACCTCCTCACTCCAGATGAAAGACATTTGCTTCCTTTCTCCTATTGAAGGATTAAACGTAATAGCCATCCTTCTCCAATGAATCATATCCGCTCTTTTGCATCCTTCTTCGCTGCCTTTTATGTGCTTGAATTAAAAAAATGGCTGCTTACAAGTCTTTCCTAAGCCTCACCCTTCTTTAGCTTCAGCTTCCTGGCTAAATGTAACACCATGCTGCTGTTAAGTAAATGCAGTAAAATCTTAACCAGCTATGTAGCATGCTCTGTTAATGAACTTGTTTTCGAGTGCCACACTTTTCTGTATATCTTTTAAGTTAACCTAAACAAGCTATATGTGCCTACACTGAGTCATCTGTGTGACTCCATGCATTTTAATAGCTGTCGGTTGGTAAAACTTTGCCACGGCACCTTCTGTTTCACACTGGCAAACCCGCCAAAGACTCGCAACAGGATTTGCAAGATTTGCATTTCCATCCTCCCGCTAATTCGAAACAAGACATAGATCTATGTCAAATGTATTCTGCAACTTGTATAACTGAATCATTCATGTCAAATCAAATAAATTATGGAATGAGACATTTGTGAAGAATCTTTTCACTCAATTTATCTAAAAGACTTCCAAGTCCACCAAAACAATGAAGCAAAACTAAGGTCGAGGGGACCCTTCAAGGGGTACCAGACAGAGAATAGCCCACTATATGATATTAAATCATATTTCTAAATATGTTTTCCGCCTTATATAAAACAGGAGAGCGTTTTAAATCATTAAAGAACAGTAAAATCATATTTATGGTCAAAAAAACCAAAGCCAGCGTAGGGTGTGATCTTATGGGCTCCTTTTTATTGGACCTCTTTGTAAGTGTGGGCCCTGGGTTGGCTGACCCCCTGCCCCCCCCCCTTTACAACCCTACTAGATGATAATATCTCGATCCTGTCAGTGGGTACTTGGAAAAATAACACATTAAGAAACAAAAACTTGCCTCAGTGTCCAGACATACATTACACTGTAAAGTCACAGAAATTCATTGAAACAGATGACAGGAGGACCTCACATGCAGTCCAAAGTCGCAGTTCCAGACTCTGAACAGGTCTTGGATCACACACATCGCTCTCCCTCCACAGCTGTGTGCGCTAGAGCAGCTGGACGCACACTGAGGCTACAGTTGTGGGCACCAGCCAGTTAAGCATTCATATCAACCATATGGTGTTTCACTGGCGGTAATAATACAGCTCTTACTCATCAACGGTCACACTGAATGGCTATTCTGCCATGGTCACGTGTCCTCTGTTGGCTTAAGGCGCAGGCCTGCCTCCTGTCCTGGGACTTGGGTTGAGTTACAGGGCAGCTAAAGCCTCTGATCTATTATTCATCTACTCATGTCAGATATTACAGGGGAACAGGTTGATGTGGGGAGAGGGGTGGAATGCACTGCTGCACCACGGGTCAGGAAGTGTACACAAACATGCTGGCAAGCAGACAGACAAACAGACAGCCAGGCAGGGGCTGTAGGGCTCTGTCCCTTATGATGCATCTGTCACAGCATCCCCGGAAACACTGTCGTCCCTCTTCTACAAACGTCCCACCTGTTCCCCTGTTGTTCCCCTCAGGCTCTCTTCTCTTTACAAAGTCACTGGCAACTTAATTTCCCTCAAGCCTATATAACCATAACTTTAACAAATCAAAAACAAGAACATTTTTTATTTTAATTTTTTTTATGGTGCTATAGGTGTGATGGGTCAACTCGGACCAGGCTCCGATTTGGGCCAGGACCAATTTATATTCAGTCTAATTGAGTTGGACAGAATCCCAATGTACTGCAGCAGATCCGTGTTTCAGCATATCTCATACCCAAATGGGTGGGATCTGACTCACTCAGCTCTGATCATGTGGTGTGTGATCATTGTCTTAAGGAAGAAAATTAGTTTTTGATGCAAAGCAGACTGTGGAGTGTAGGAAAAATGACGTGTACTGTACTCTATATCTTTTCAACTGTGACTGTGGTGCATCACGCTACCGCCAGTGTTGATGTTCTCTATTGGGTTTCATTATAGCCGAATTATGTCCTTGGTCGCCGATCGGAGCAGATCTCTTTTGATTATATTTTTAATTTGTTCATCCATGTCAGGTTTGTGTAGGTTTTGCACAGGTCCATTACCGATCGGGCTGTAATATTTGACCCCTGAAGTTTTCTGCTCTCTGCAGGGCAATCACAAAAGTAAGTCTTGCAACAGGCTTCACAGTACATATGCTGAAGCCTGTGACAAAACATGTTGTTGGCACAGTTGCACAAAACTGTTAAAGTATATTTATATGTGATTCACTATTGGCCCAATGATGCTGGATTTTTGAGGCTGCAAATGATATTGATATATTTGAGATTTATAAATAGCTAAAAAAAAATTGCAGTCCAATAAAGACCTCAGGACTTTGGTCCAATAACGGGCCGGGCCAATCACCAACCAGACGCCCCCTTTCTGTTCCCAGTGAGACCTGAAATTAGCAGAGCGCCCGTTGACTGGTGTGATCCATTACTCTGTACGTACAACATGTGGAGGGTAAAGAAGGGAAAAAAAAAAAAAAAGTCAAAACCTGACCCTGTCCCTGCACACAAAGCCTAGGGGTATGCGAGGGGTATGGGAGCAATAATAGCCCTGCCTAAAAATAAAAGGGGCAAAATGACAGTGGAGGATACCGTTACAAAGAGCCATGGTGGACAAATAGGAGGGCCAGCGCTTTGAAGAATTTTTCACAAAAGACAGACCACACACCCCCTCCGCCCCCGTCCGCTGCCCGCTATGCTCTCCCTCCGATCAGGTTCCCATTATTGGCGAGGCCACACGGTGGAAGAGGGCAGGAGGGGTTTGAAATGCCTGTCAGAAGCCGCTCATCTGTGTCCGGCCTCCACATCTCCTGTGAGGCACGCAGGCAGCAGAAGATCACACACACACGTACATTTTCTCTCTCTCTCTCATGCACGCACGCCTACTAATTCTGTACTTTTATAGTAGTATACGTATAATCTAAACCCAATCCTTACTTAAATCGTAGCCCTTTCCAAAACTACAGCGGGTCAAGAGTAGGGTTGCACCTAATGATTATTTTTGTTATCAGTCAATCTGTTATTTTTATTAACCATGCTAGCAGCATGGCTCAAGGGATTGCAATGTCAGTCGGTCACTCCGCCTCTTTGGTTTAGACTGAAATAACTCAAAAACTATTGAAACCGATTACCTTGAAATTTTGCATTGACATTCACAGCCCTCAGACAATAATAAGAATTTGGTGATTCACCACAATGAGGTTGACATTTTGTGGTTTTGACTGAGATGATACTTTTTCTGGAAATGAGGTTTGAAAAAGTGGCGGTCATCTTATATTTGAGGACGAGGCAACATCAGATATTCTTTTTGAATGTACATAGTACGAGTGTAACTATAGTCTTTTACAGAGTGTTGGGTTACGGGTTATCTGTAACCTTATTATGTTGCTAGGCTATTGAGTGTTTTCGAGTCCGTCTATAGTGAGTCTACAAGAGTTAATCAGTCTTTCGTTAGTCCAGTTTAACCTGCAGGAGTTGATGAAGGCTCATTTAACGTGTTTTGCTGCCAAAGAGGAAATAAGTTCCTGACAAGTGAAAACAGGTTCAGGGCATTTCCTTACATCTTTACTGCAGAAATGAACCAGGGAGAAAATCAGCTGACCAGTGGCTACACCCACTGAGAAACTGACCTGCTGGCAGATGTGGGAAATTTTTGACAAGTGGCCAAATGCTATTACATTGTCAAATAGCTACGGGAAGATGAGAAAATCTCAGTTCAAATCCATTCAGTATAAGCCTTGTTTTACCAATTTTGTTTTGTATGCCGCACAGTGCGATCATTCATTCGTTCACACGCACACATGCACACCACCACAGCACCTAAGCCCTCATGAAACCTTGGGAAAATGCTGCATTCCCTTCTGGATTAACGTCATTGCGCCATAATTTTAATTTGTTCAGTACTTTGGTTTGTGACTAAATACCTGCAATATTAGCCATCAGAGAAAAGGCTCTGGAGGGGGGGAAAAAACCTGCACCATCTGTGACTGTTTTTTACTTTCTTTTGGAATACAAAATGTTTTTTGTTACATTATACACATCTGACTTTGTTCGATTCGATCTTAAAGGAAAACTGTGGTTGATTTTTACTCGGGTCCTATTTTCGTAGCTCCAGCTATTGATTGTATCAGTTCTGATAACTCTGTACTCACCACAGAGTCAGTGGCATCACACGAGTCATTAGGCTTCATTTTCTATGGACCATCAAAGTCTCTACAAATTTTCATTGCAATCAAACAGGTATTGATATATAATTAAGTCTTGAAGAAAGTGGTGGACCAACCGGCCAACACTGTCATCCCTAGAACCATGTAGCACTGAAATGTCCTCACAAATTTTCATTCTTGTGGGGACATTTTGGAAATCTTGCAAGTACAGTCTGTCACCTCACAGGTTCTGAGCAGTTTCACGCTAAAAATAAAACCCTCTTGTGCCCCATTAAGAGTTCTGTCAAGCTGAATTAACTGCAAGTGACCCGACTCTCAGAGCAGCTGCAGATAATTCTTACGGTTAGTCTCAGCAACTAGTTTAGGACCAGATGGGTGGGAATCACAGTATGTAAGGCGAGTTGTTACGCGCAGGAAGGTAAACTGAACGTAAACTGAACAAACAGAAACAGTATTTTCCTGTGATTTTAACACTTTACTGCCCATTGTATTCTCTAATTTGGTAAACCACACCCATGTAATTCAAAAGGCACAAATAAAACACAGAACTTTTCATACTCAAAGACAGGGTCACTGACAGGGTGGTTAACTATAGTGACCGTGGCCCAATTACAGGTGTGTGTGTCAATCGGGGACCCCAAGTGTTGGACTAGCTCCACATGTCCAGGCATATCTCCCTCTTTCTGTGTCCCACAGTTGGCCTCTGTAATTAGGATCTGAGACGGTGATGGCCCTGCTGCTAGACCGTCCAACTCTCCCACCACCACTCTGGCATGAGGAGGATAAAGTTTCCTCCAGATGCTGATGGAGCACAATATGTGATAGTAAGAACATCAGGATCAGCAAGTGGGTGTCGTCAGGTTTCATGTTTTGTTTTGTTTTGACGACATCGTGTGAAATTGATGGAAGTTCTTCAGGGGAAAGAGTTGGACAACTGAACACAACAACTGCAGATGTTATTAATGGACCCTTTTAAATTATGTTGTATTAATTGTGTTTACTGGAACAGTCTATTTGAATGACCAATTCCATGCATATCGCCTATTCAGTTTGCCATGTCAGATCTATCTCTCTATCTACCAGTGACCATGTTGCTTTGGTCAAGTTGAGGTATAATACTGTGACTGTTTTAAGATAGTATTAAATTGGTAGTTTATCTACCTTAATTGTTGGACTTGGGCTGATAAGTTGAGTTCGCCTTGTTTGTTTGCTTTTCAGACACTGCTTATATTGTCATTTAGTATTACACATTGGCTGTTTACATGAATGATATTCACAAGTCAGAAAATGATAATTGATGTATCTTAACACATGAAAGGAATCCACACCAAGAGGTCTAGCTGTGTTTTTTTTTTTTTTTATTTTCAATTTTGTATTATTTGCACTGAGCTCTATGAGATCACATCACCGTGTGAGTGACTAAAATTATTTTACTTGATTTTTCGTTAACAGGTTGCAGATTAAATGACATTTCAGTCTGTGACTAGAAAGAATCTGTGTGTGCACAAAGTTTAAACCTGCAATATCAGATTTTTTTATTTGTTTATTGTTTTGGCCACTTGAGAGCAGTGGAAAGAAGTTGTGAAACACACTTACATATCCTCACCATTTAGGATGATATGGCTACTTTGTTAGCAGTATGCTGGAGCAGTCGCCTATTTACACATCCAGCAGTTATGGAGCAACCTGATCATTCATTTCGAGTGGTGTTTGTGTCCTGTTGATAAGCTTAAGTCCAGAATTCACTCTCTTTTAGCTCTGTTGTTGGTCTCTACCAGCTCCTAAGTCAAGCAGTTGGCTCTTTAGCTGCTAAATGCTCCACTATCTTTACCAACTAACTGTGTCTTTCTGCTTTTCGGTGCTTGGGTTTTTGGAGCTTTTTCTCTGAAAACAGATGCCTGCCGTGACTGCACACGATGCTAAGAGCGCTGGGAGTGAACCATAACAGCAAAGTTGTGGACCAGACAGCTAAAGAATGAGCTGAAACTCACTATAAAGCTTCATAAAGACAACAATATAAAAAGATGACAGTTGTGTTGACACTGTCATTTATAATATTATAAAAATAGTGATTGCAGCTGCTTTAAACTAATGCAATGCAGACCTTCTCAGGTTCAGTTAAATTAGCAGCAAGTTGTCTCCTCATGAACAAGGGAGTATTTTCTTCAAGCCTCCAACCTGTTGATCTGTTCTTAAGCAAAACACTGAATCCCCACCAGTGTCATATCCACAAGTATCAGTATAATCATCTCTCCTGACTTGGTTCTAGAGAGAATACAAAGACACTAGGACTTTATTAGTTCACTCGTAGTTTTAAAAGTGACATTTATAATGAGGTGTGGTCACCGCTTTACATATTTGAGTTTTCTTATTTTGTTCATGTATTTGAAGGGATGAGCCAACGGGTGATAGCTCCCCATCCTCCCCGATTCCTTATCTCCTGTTCCTCCCTGTTCTCTTCCCGGATGCATTACTGATCCTTTCGGTGAACTGTCTTTTTGGAGTAGTTGCTCATGCACTACGCCTTTTTTTTTTATTATTATTTTTTATTTTTTTATTTTTTACTGTAGGTCTTTACATCTCTGGAGTATTTGCTGGCAGGTGACATCATGCAGGGTTGTTCGGGGTGTTAATCAGAATAGTCCGTGCCGCATTGCTCCCTTCTTCTCGGCACAGCCTCGTAGCAGGTGCTTATCAGGCTCACCAGCCGGACCACTCCTTCGGCTCGGAACCAGGCCGGCCAGGGGAGGATAAAGTTGCCCACTCCCATTTTCAACACAGCATTGTTGTGCCTGGCAGCATGCTCCACCAGATTGAGATCTTGCTGGAGAAAGTGTCATTTCCTTCAACTAAACCCACCCGCCCGCTGCCACCTTCTTGAGAAAGCCGGGAATGTACATTTCAAGCTCGTCTGTCACTCAAAGCAACACAAAATGACCATGTATTAACAATGCTGCTGCTCCCTGTTGAGATCCTGGCCAGCACACATGCACACACCCATGAACACGTGCAGTCACACAGCTTTGGCTTTTTGACCTTCAGCTCCCACAATTTTTTCTGAAATCCTGACTGTTGTATTTGTGTTGTGTTGTGTTGTGTTGTAGTTTTAAGAGACAAATACTTCTATCTTTTGTCTTTTCTGGGGGGTTCCTGTTGGAGGAAGAGTAAGTGTAATAGGGAAAAGTCACAGGGAGATGGTGAAGCAAAAGAACCTCAATGCAGGAACTAAACATAAAGAACAAGATAGATTGTAATTGCAAATTACATTACAAATTGCAAAGAATGCAGTGAACTGCTTCCCCACCCACTGATTGGAGCGGGCCTCAGCAGCAACTTCAGATTCTTTTCCTGGCTCGAAATGAGGATCAGGAGGTGGTCCCATCCTGATCATGTGCACGCACGTGCATGTGGACCGTGCCTGGCTCTAGCAAACACTTTTCACAAGCAAATGCGTCTTAGGAGCTCTGATAATTGAATGATTGAAGAAAATCTCAACTATCACATTGAAGCATATATTAGAAGAAGTAGTTGGATGTGCTTGGATGCAAAAGAAACAATATTCACCTGTTTGAACACCAAAAACATCAAGGCGGCACCTGACACATCCTGCTGTAGGGAAAAAAACAGATGCTCTTTTGTGGAACTTCTTTACGGAAAGTTGCAGCTCCTTTCTTCCTCTGGTAGTTTTTTCCCTGGGGCACTGTGCTTATTACGATACAGCGCCACCACATTGGCAAAATTCCACAATTGCAGTTACAAATGATAGAAATTCACAGAGTGCAATGTTTGTTAGAAAGTAGTGTTTTTTTTTTTTTAATGTGAAGTCACCTGTCAGAGTTTTGTTGAGAGCTGGAGGCGGCATGAAATTTGACGGAGGCAGCCATCTTGTAATTCTCTATGCAGGACAAAACCCTGAACAATGCTGTGGTCTATCACACATCCTTGAAAAGTTAACATTGTTTTTCCGTGTAGAACCAGTAAATTTGTTTATTTTTTTTTAAATTTTAAATTTCACATAGCTATGCCCAGACTGGGAGCACACCTACTATCAATATATCACAACCTAACGGGGATTCAGAGTCACAATAGGTTGGTATAGACCTTTATGTGGGGCTCTCCTCCCTCCGAAGAGACATATTAACAGTCTTCTGTGGCTAATGGAATGTAGTGCAGTCTGATTTAAAGGAGGGAGGGTATCAAATCCACATGCACACAAAGACATTAAAGGAGGTCCTCGGGGAGGCAGCAGAGTTTTGATCTCTGTCGTCTCTCATGGGACGCTAAGCTGTTCATTATGTCAGATAAAAACCAGGACACACAAAAAAAGAAAATACAGTATTCATTGCCTCTAATGTCCCTGTAATTTATCGAACGATACACAATGTCTAGATTGTCATCGAGTATCATGTCTCAGACAGGAAGTGTAGCAGGTTTGTGTCTGTGTGTTTTACTTTGTTTTTGATGTGTGGTTAAGTAGATTATGGCCCTCAAAGAGAGGAGGGCTTGAGAGAAATCAGTCATCAAATAATGGTGCCATTTTGAGCTTGTTTTCATCCCATTTATAGTACTAGTAATTCACACTTCCACACTCCTATGATTGCAGTTCAGCTTTGACAAGCTGAACTGTTTGCATTGATATCTGCTTGTAATCTTAACTATAAAAGATTTCCTTGCTTTTCTACAATGGCATCTCATCTAAATAACTGTATACAAGTGTTAGTTTGAAGGGTTAGTTCACCCAAAAAAGCCTTATCCCAATTAATCCCAATTTTGATTTCATTTTATTTATTTATTTTTTTTTAATTTTTTACATTTTTTTTAACCTTCATTGCAAAAAGCTTTCCAGATAAAGTTGTTTACAGAAAAGCAGTCAGTTAGCTTAAACAACCAGAGGCCTCTCAGTACAGAGTACGCCACTTTCCATCTTGTGTTCCTGGGTCTTCAAACGTAAAACTTGGGTCTTAGATCCTGAGAACAGGAGGATGCAGTATGCTTAGTTTTGCACTTGGAACTAACATCTTTTTGCTGACATCACCAGCAGCTGGGCTCGAGTAATACACCTAGTTTGATTTTGTCAAATAAATTGTGCATGAGTGTGCAGATGTTTTGATAAGTCGAACAATTTGTTTGACAAAATGATCTTTTTTCATTGCTTTGTTTAGCATCAAGCAGATTCTTGTATTGTGGTAGTAGTAGCAATAGGTTTGGAAAGTTTTTATTTTTGACAACAACCTTTTGTTTGACCAAGTCTAAACTCAAACACCCGTTATCCTCACTGAAATGTATATACAATAAAACAAATTTAACATTGTATGTTGGTCAAGATGCAGAGGCAGAGGTTAATTCACCAATATAAACATCATCTTTACTCTTAGAGTAAAGCTTATCTTTGAATATGGATTACATATTATCTTTAAAACATAAAACAGACATTTGTGCTATTGGCAAAATTGCAGGAGGGCTTGCAGACTTCTTCCCAAGATGACCAGCCAGTCTTGTCCAGGTCCCATTATTTTTGTTTGATAAATCTTAAGTTCGATTTCTCAGCAAAGAAACAATCCTCAAAACTAAATTTGATTACCGGAATATATACATATGAAACTACCATTTAATCACTAGTATTGCTGTAATGTACCTGTTTGGACGCTTGTCCATTTGGGGTTCGAGGGGAAGAAACCTGCACCATCTGTGACTTGGTATGTTTTGACTTTTTCGGAATACAAAAGGTTTTTGGTTACATTATACACATCTGACTTTGTTCGATTCGATCTTGAAGGAAAACCGTGGTCGATAAATACTTGGGTCCTATTTTCGTACCTCCAGCTATTGATTGTATCAGTTCTGATATCTCTGTACCCACCACAGAAATAAGTGAGATCTTGCAATGCAGCAACGTAACATAAAATAGGTCAACAAGGCAGCGAACATGAGTTGCCAGACAATCAGAGCAGATAGATTGGTCAGGTTAGCTATGACGACATTTTGAGTTAAAACAAAAAGTGAGAACACCTGTAATGTCGCCAAAACTCATTTTACTGCACATGAAGACTGTGAGTGTGCACGACTACAGTGAGTACAGTAGGTTAAAGGTGACCCAGCAAGTCAATCCGCAACCTGTGATGAACAGTCTGGGTAATGATTTTATAGTTTATCTTTGTTTTCTTCTCCAAATAAGTTTTCCTAATCTGGAGGTGTGATTACGACCTGATGATCATCTTCTTTTTGTGTGTAGCCATGTGTTGTGTTAAAACCCATGTTGCGACAAAACATGATTTTCCTTTTTTTAAAATTTGCTTGTAAGACGGCCTTAACTCTGGTGGATCAGGTATACACATTCAGTATGCTGCATAAAAAACCATGGATAATATACATCTTACTGCTAATATACACTGCACTGATGGCAGCTGATGTTTGCTGCATTTGGCTACATTTGCATATATAGTACATGACAGTAACTGCGCCAGGCCCATATTGTATATAGTGATGAACTCCTTCACACAGTATTCTTGTGTATAAATGCATGTGAGTGCCTGCGTTTTGTGATACACAGCATGGTGTTCAGTACAGTGATTTGTGGGTTAGTGCAGCTATGACTTTATGGTTTAATTGCTCCTCTGCCCTGCTGCTGCTGTCGACAGCAACAAGCCCAACCCTTCCCTCTGCACGTCGCAGTAGGAAATTTTCACAGGAGGTGGGCACCTGCCTCAGCTTCCTCACTGATTGTTTCCAGGACCGGGGGCCTCTATAGTCCTGACATTTTTTGAGCTGAGGTAACGTTTCCTTGCATTATGGTCGCAGAATAGCTCCCCTTGTCCATTGTGCTGCATGTTAAAACTCCTTATGGATTCGTGAACACTGATGGGGAAAAGTGGAAGGAGGGAAGGGGGGAGATTCCGGGGAATTCCTGTGGCATTCCTATCAGATTGCCTTCCTCACTCTTTTCTTTCTTCTTTCAGCATAATCATTGCAGCTCGGTGGTGTCAAGGCCATTCCAGAGCTCTGAGCTTGGCATGTAATATTAACAAGAATTTGCATATTTTTGCAGCATAAAAACAAGCAGTGATTGGGGAAACAAGATACAAAATTTAAAGGTTTTTTTTCCCCCCCAGGATTTTTTAGTAGCAATAAAGCAAAATCTTGAAACAAATGTGAAGATGATGTTTGATCCACGAAAATGAGGGAAATGATCTCATCCTGGTTGAACATTTTCTTTAACTGAGTAATTTAATTTTAAATAAATTAAAGTACTACCGCAGGCGTAGGAGCAGTATTGAAAATTTGAAGGTGTGAAGAATGGATTACTCAGAGGAACAAGAATATTTGCTTCTGGCTTAAAGTATTTTTTAAAAGCAGAAGGCTATGAGGGTAGCTGCCGCATCGAGTTTCAGAGTGATTAACCAGAGAGTCCTCTAACAAAGTGCCCACAAAAAGTCCCGCTTCTCCCCTGGAGATCATATTATCCGAAGAAGAAAAGGCAGAAGAGAAAAAGACAAGTAAACAAAATCACAGCTTGAAAAGACTCCTTATCTGTGTTGACTGTAAACAGAGACCAGAGAGTGTGCGGCAAGTGGGGAACAGCGATGGAAGGTCAGTCTTAGTGCTGTTGGTCGGGTCGATGTGTTTAACCTGGGGATGCTTGGTTTGACTCGTAAGCCTCAAAGCCAAATCGACCTACTTGTCACTGTTCTCTGATCATTCAACCATCAACCCATCCATCAGTCCTAGTCAGTGGTGGACGAAGTTTTCAAAACCCTCACTTAAGCTGTGATGCCAGAATTTAAAAAAAAAAAAAAACTCCTTTTCACAAGTAAGTCAGTATCAACTGGAAGTCGTAAGCAAATTTTAACATTTAAGTATCATTAATAAAATTACTGATTATGTCGAAACTTGGTGGCTGAGAAAGTTCAATGCACAGAAATCTAAGAAAAAGATGCACATAGATTAAGTACCCCCCCGTATAGCTTCTGTTAAGCGACGCAACTCCCCGACTGCCACCTAATTGTTTCCATGTCCTTTATTAATCACAGAGAAAAGCTATTTAAGAAATAAAAAACAGGCAGGAAAAGTGTCTGTCTTTTTATAAGACAAGTGCCGGATCAGGTCCAAGTTCAGGAGGAAGGTTGGACAGAGGGGAACGTCAAGTGTTTTCAGGAGAAGTGGCCCCCGTTTGGATCAGCTCCAAAGCTTCAGGTCTTTAGTTTTCCTACAGAACCTATGATGTTAATCACTGGAGTCGTAAATCATCTTGGCATTCACTTGTTGTTAGAGCACTTTTCTAATTAGTTATTGGGGTTACTTGTCAGGAGTAGCATGAAAAGCCATGACTCAAAAATCAAATCTTGTGTTTTGCATCTGTATTTAATCTATATTTTGTCTGTGTGTAAACCATGAAAGTTTGAGATGAGATGTCTTTTTGTACAGTATCTGTGTCTGTGGGCCTACTTGTAAGTCCTTTTCTACATCTGCATTGTACGTGTTAGTGTATTTGTGTGTGTTCGGGAGCTCCAGATAGCACACAGGAACATTTTCCCACTGCTCCATGGAGCCGCCGTTCTGTTGTCACGAACCCGCAGCCGCGCTGGTCATTGTATTTGTGTCCTGTGTATCACTTCCTGTGTCAGATTGTGGATTGTTAGGGGAAACAATGGTCTGTTTCGCCTTGAAAGGACACCTCAATCATTTACCACTAGGCTGTAAATGCAGACGTATACAGCACTGTTGCTCTGAGACAATATGTATTTTCCCCCTTGTGCTGTCACTTGAATGCAGCCTGAGTCGACAGTCAACGTAATGAAACATAATTTAGATATGAGCATGCCCTGAATTTTTTTTTTAATATAACATCTATGTACAATACAGTGAACTTCAACCTGCATTCACAGTGTTCCCCATCGAACAACAGGGCGCCAGGTTTCTAAACCCCTCCCTTTTCTGTTGATAAAAGATAAAAAAACAAAAAAAAAAAAAAAAGATCATCTTAAAGATAATGCAAGCATCAATTTATATTCCCCGTGGAAAGATTTACATGTTGTCTTGGTGTTACAAAGGAGCCTGTCTTATTTCCTGTAAATTCTACCAGTGTGGGGTATCACCTACTGTACTTAACCCGAAATATTCGTGTGAGCCAAGGCAAACATGCCCACCTCCACAAATATGCAGTCAAGCACACACTTGTCGCTCCTGGTTGTGCTCGTGGTGATGGCGGTGAGAGTGAAGCCTCTCCCGCATCGCCTCCCACCAAGGATGTTGTGTGAAGTAAAAAAAAAAAAAAAGAGAGAAGAAAAAACAGAAATCAAAGCAAAAAATAGAGACCAATAGAATTTTTTTTTTTTTTTCAGAAAAACTGACATGTTTGGACTGACTGGCATTCTTCAGGTGAGGAAGTCTGCTTTTATTAGGCTCTGACATGTTGGTGCTTCTGCTTTTGCATAACAGCAGTCAAGAGATGGAACGTAAAGTAACCCAGTACATTCTCGAGTACTGTGACTTATTTGACTATATTCATTTTGGAAACTATATTTTTTACATGTATTTCATGGTTGCATTTATTAGACTTTTTGCAGATTTAGATTTTTACAATGTGGTGTAAGCTCATATGTAAGCTCAGCAAATATTGGTATTTCAAATGTCTCAGTTTAGCTTTATGACAAAAGGGACCGAGACACTATGTAAAAAGTTTCAGGACAGAATAGACAGAGATTGGAGAATTTTCTCAGCTTCTCAAGTGACTGATCATTATTTCTAATTTTGGAGATGTTCATAGCTCTCTAGAAAGGACCATTCTTTCCATGAGATTTTTACCTTTTTAAAAAAAAAAAAAACACAAATGAAGATCTGATTTTTACAAATCAGTTAAACACATAATGGTGATAAAATGAATTAAAGACTGCCATGTGTAATGCAAACATAGTAAATTAAACCATGAGACTTTGCAGTAAAGAGCACACTTACATTTTCTGTTTCACTTTTTCTTTATCTTCAGCCACAGCCTTTTCTGAGCTCTGTCCCTCAAGAAAGGAACAGAGCTTATATACAGCAAACTGCAAAGACTATTATCTTTTGTGAAAAAAAATCAATAAAGGTTGAAAACAATGGACCTTAAATTTTGACTGATTTTCTTAAATCAATTTTGACTTAATTAAATTTAAACTGGTCACAGATAGTAGACTAAAGCTTTATTCCTGTGGAGCAGCCTCAGCCCATTTTTCAAAAATGAGTATTAATTTAAATGCAATCCACAAAGACCGCCTCCTTCACCTTTTGAGGTTACTCACAGCCGTTCTGCATCTTCATCTTTGCATCAAAGAACATGTTCATTCACACTCACGCTGCATAGCAGCGAGTGGATAACAAAGAGAAAGTGGTGGTTTCCTTCTACCACTATCTGCTGCCACAGCAATGGGCCATCAGATGAACAGCACAAAGACCGTGAGGTGATAAAAGACATTAGTGAGATATGGAGGATATGTGCCATCCACTGGGAGCGATTGGAATATTTTGATTCCTGAAAGGAGATTTTCACTTTTTAGGAAAAAAAAAAACTTGGACTGGATCAACTATATTTTAAAACTGCAGAATCAGTCCTCTTATGTACAAGGCATTCACGCAGTGTTTTTAAGTCCGCAGAAAGTGGACAGGGTGCACAGTGGTGGTCTCACAGGCATCAGTTTTGATTTAGCATGTTTTAATGCTTTTTTTTTTTGTCACGACTTTCCATCCTACTAAGCCCTATTATCTAGAGCTCCCAAAGTACCAAACTGCAAGTAGCTTGAATGTGGTATCCTAATATTTTTGGCAGTCTGGTGGCCTTAAAGTTTCGCCTTTGACCAACACTTTGGTCCATGACTAGGTATCACAAAAAGAAATGGATTTCCTAGATGAATCCCAATCCTAATATTTTTGGTGACCTCCTGAATTTTAATCTAGGGCTACCAAAATTTCTAAGTGTACGAAAGAAATAACAAAATGTAATGAACAGATTGCCATGAGAGCACATTAAAGCAGTGGGTGAACACTCCTTGTTTCGGACACTCCATCAGCTATCCAATAGAATTTTCTCATGTTATATTTCCTGTTATTCCTATAGTTCATAAAGTGTTGCAGATATATTTGTACAAGATGTTTTCATGAGGAATTTGTTGACTTTCCTATTAAGGGATTGTTTTGTGTTTTAACAGCAAGTACAGCAACGTTTTATATTAGGAGCCGTATGTGTCACACGAGGGCTGGTGTTACGTCGTCTTCTTGTTCTGGACTTTTTCCTGAGATGGCAAACATTTTTTTTTCAGTCTGTTTGCTTTTGGTGCTTCTGCAATACATGATGTCAAGTATAAAGTCAATGCATTGATATTATAGGCGTTGCACGTTCTGTTTATGGTAATGCATACATCTGTTAATTAGAAGACAAGTTTGTCAAGATGTTTGTAGCAGGGCTCGCATGTAGCTTGCTGTGAAGCGTTTCAGTGGGAGGGAGGATTTTGTTCAGGTGGTAAAGGTGAAGATTTGACACCTTCAAACTCCCTCTCTCAAACCTCCAGACCTTTGTGTTCAATGTTGTCTCCTCTGAGATCCCAGCATAGACACTCAACAGGTCACTAAGACCAAAGTCCTGATCTGTCCTCCCCCCCGCTGTTGACCCTTTGACCCATCATAACATCCATACCTGGTTTGAAAAGGACCATGAGGTGTATTTCTTTTCTCCGGAAGTGACTCTACGTCTCTTTGTTTTTAGTGTCTTCATGTGTAGAGTCATTATTAAATTATGTGATTAGACAGATTTTCAGAACATAAACCTAAAACTTTGTGTGATCTGACTTCTCACGTAGGCAGGATGCTTTCAGACTTCACAGAAAGCCCCTTGAGCTTGTGCAGGTATTAATTTGCAGTGATTACCTGTAGCTTCACAGGACCTGCAGCACCTCCAGCCAGCCAGCCAGCAGTCTCAGACAGGGGCCTAATTGACACTGTCTGAGGGGGGGTTCAGCTGTTTTGTTCCTTCCTTTTTATGGCTGAGGGCTCCCCGCCCTGCAGAGCTTAATGAGATGTTTACATGGAGCTGGGTGTGGGAACCGGGCCCCATATGCTGCCGTGTAAGATGACAGGGACCTGCTTTGTGTTTTTGGCCTTGTTAAGAGGTTTTAGAGCTGAAATCAGAGCCTTTGGCCTCTCCCGACCTACAGCAAGGTGAGAGACACTCTGCAGCAGATCTGCTATCAGACCAAGCGTTAAAACATAATAGAAGAAAAGATCTCTTTATGAAAATCCACCTAAACCCCATGTGACAGATTTCAATTTGGCTTTAATCAAGTAGGCTTACCCAGTAAGTTTCCTGAGGTACCATCCTGTTTATTGTGTGAGACAACATAAGAACTGTGTGTGTGTGTGTGTGTGTGTGTGTGTGTGACAAACTCTTCTTTTTATATGGGTTTTTACTGAAGTGTTTACTAAGGCTGGGTATCATAATTTTAAATTGAACTTGATAAATTTTTTATTTTTATTTTATTTTTTCGTTGAACTGAATTTGGGACCGATTTCTGCAAAATTTGAAAATGATCAGGAAAGGTTTGATCACAGGTTCAGAAGACAGGTAAAAATCTGATTAATCACTTTTGTGATCAAACTTTTGTTACTAGACAGTTTTTGATAATTGATACTATGGACACATTTGAGAAAAATCAAATCACTTGCAAAGTGGATCCAGTTGCCACAAACGTTGATGCCATAGATGTCCCCATATTAACAGTTTGGTTTAGACATTTTTACAACCACAGAAACTGACAAATTGAACCGACTTACAAATATTTTAAACTTAAATATGTGTCCTACAAAGAAACGTGATCTTGGCACCCTGATCTGGCCGTCCATGCATCCATTTTTGATGGCTTATCTGTGTATGGGTCACGGTGGCAATAGACCTAGCAAGGAAGCCCAGATGTCCTTCTCCCTAGCAACATGCTCCAGGTTTTCCTGGGGGATCCAGGATGTTCCCTGACTAGTTGGGATATGCAGGTGCCCGGTTATGTTTGAAAAGAACTACTTTTTATGACGTGTTGTCTGATCATGTTGGAAATTATTTATAGTTGTTCTGAACTGCCACACTGGAAGGAATGAAAAGCCGGCCATCATAGAGAGGGGGGAGACGTGGCAGGTTTAAATAATGGGATATAATGATCTCTCCATTCAGTCACAGTTTTTCACTTGAAAAAAGCCAGAAACAGTTGTGTAACAAGTGAAAAAAGAGTGCTTGAGAAAGAAGTTGAAACCCTGTCTAGTTTCTCACCTCCGGGTGCCTGGCCACTCATTGCATGACATGGATGTCAGGTTGTCAGTTTTTGTGAAATTACAGAAATTGTTGGTCGCAGCTCCCCAATACCGACGTCTGAAAGGTGTGGGGAGAGGGTTTTTCTGAAACTATTCCACCAACTGACAAGCAGTTCTGACAGAGCATACTGGCACCTTAATCCCTCAAGTGTCGATAAGCCCATCATTGTCAGATGCCGGAACCACCTTAGCCCAACTCCTTTCAGTGCCAGCGGTTCTACTCCGGGCTCACTTCAGATGTCTGAGGTCCTCGCCCTGTCACTAAGAATGAGCACCGCTGCCCTTTGAAAGAAACTAATTTCTGCTGCTTGTATCGCCGGTGTCATTCTTTCGGTCATTACTCAAAGCACATGGCCATAGGTAAGGGTTTAGAAACTAGATTGACCAGTGAATCGAGAGCTTCGCTTTGAGGCTGAGCCTCCTACTGAGTCCTGTACAACTTTAGCAATAATGTGGGCGCTGTCCGCCTTTCAAAATCACGCTCCATCTTACCCCCTCACTCATCAACAGGAGACCAAAATATGTAAAGTCCTTCATCTTAGACTTGGTGGTCCTGATTCTTGTTGTCCATGCTTCACACTCAAATGCAATCCAGCCCATTACAAGCAGGAGGTTGCAGTCCTTTTATGTGGATAATAGGTCGAATGCAGGACTTTTATGTGGAGATTTTCCCACTCTGTTGTTGCTACTTTTAATTACACTGAGTAAAAGGGCTTTCTTTTAGTTTTCTTCCTCCACTGGTCCAGGCTGTTCATTATCAGAGCAACTAGTCATTAACATCCCTGTCAAGCCTGCATTGCATACCATTGCCCTGACAAACTGATAAGACAGACAGGCATTGAGACAGACAGGTGTAAAGGCTTTAGTCTCTGTCCTCCTGCTTGCTGTTGGTGATAAAGGCAATAAACATCATGGCTCCAGTGTTATCAGACGCACACCTTTTTGAGCATCAGCAGCAGGTGCACCTGCTCTAATCCACACACTGACCCCAGCTCAGAGGAACTGAGTCCACCCATCAGCAAACACCTGCTCACCTGCCATCTGCCTTGCATGGGCGTTCGTGTGTGTGTGTGGGTGTGTGGGTGTAGATGGCGCTGGTTTGAGTGGAGTTGTCAGATTTGTGTGTTTAAATCTTTGTGTGAAGGTATTTTGGAACATGTGCATTGTTTGTAGTGTGGTGGAAGGGTTTTATGGGTTGTGGGCTGGTTGCCTTAGACGTCAATTTGAGGTTAAATATAATAGCCCTGTGAATTCCGCAGTGATGCTGTACCGCTGTGCACAGGAAAAGCAACAAAGGCACACTCCCCATGCCACGCAGAGTTACCTACATTCATTCACACTTACATTTGAGACTTTGACGCTCTGATTCAAAATTGTAATGTCTCAAACCACATCAGTAATAAGTGTTAGGTCATAAATCCTCCAGTCTGTTGAACCACTGCTGTGAAAAACAGTTCCGGTGAATATATCAGAAACCCATATTACGTGCAGGGAACACATTCTGATTGGCTGATAGGTTTCTTCACACTTAGTTTAGTTTTGTCACATCATATTAGAAATTAATCACTTTAAACTGCAGGTTACCATAGCAACAGTAGCGTTATATAGCGTTTTTATCCAAAGCGCTTTACAAGTTGCCTCTCATTCACCCATTCACACACACAACGATGGCAGTAAGCTACCATGAAAGGTGCCGATGTGGTGTTCGTTGTCTTGCCCAAGGACACATCGACATATGGACGGTAGTAACTGAGTATCGACCCGCCAGCCCTTTGATTAGTGAATGACCCGAGCTAAATTGTGAGCCACAGCGGCCCTGCCATTACCGGTTACAAACCAAGCCACTCACTAACCGTGGGTTGAATTGACTAGAAGCACGTTTTAAAAGCGGAAGGTGAACTGATCACCGCTTCTCTTTTTGCCTGTCATTAAGTGCCCATGATTTAAGTGCAGTAATACACTTTTAGGTGTTCTTATATAGAAAATAACAGACTTGTTGGAGGAAATGACCTTCACAGAAATGAGCCGTGCCTCAACCCCCACAAAATAAGAAAAACCTCAGCAGAAGTCTGTTCAATGCCTGTGTAGTCTATTAGCGGAGCTAACTTTCTGCTGTTAAACTCAGACAAAACTGAAGTTATCCTGCTTGGCCCCCAACACCTGAGAAACAACTTATCTAATGATACACTTACTCTGGGTGGCTTTGCCCCGGCCTCCAGCGCCACCGTTATGAATCTCGGAGTTCTCTTTGATCAGGATATGTCCTTTCAATCTCACATACAACAAACTTCAAGGACTGCCTTGTTTCACCTACGTAACATTGCAAGAATCAGGCACATCCTCTCAAAAAGACGCTGAAAAACCAGTCCATGCTTTTGTTACCTCTAGGCTGGATTATTGTAATTCCTTATTATCAGGCTGCCCCAACCAATCTTTAAATACTCTCCACCTGATCCAGAATGCTGCAGCGTGAGCACAGACAGGAACTAAGAAAAGAGATCACATTTCTCATGTGTTAGCTTCTCTGCATTGGCTCCCTGTAAAATCCAGAATAGAATTTAAAATTCTCCTCCTCACCTACAAAGCCCTTAATGGTCAGGAACCATCTTATCTGAAAGAGCTCATAGTACCCTATTACCCCAGTAGAACACTGCGCTCCCAGAACGCAGGCTTGCTTGTGGTTCCTGGAGTCTCCAAAGGTAGAATGGGAGGCAGAGCCTTTGGTTATCAGGCTCCTCTACTGTGGAACCATCTTCCAGTTTGGGTCCGGGAGGCAGACACCCTCTCCAGGTTTAGGAGTAGGCTTGAAACATTCATTTTTGATGGAGCTTACAGTCAGGGCTGGCTCAGGCTTGTCTTGAACCAACCCCTAGTTATGCTGCCATAGGCCTAGACTGCCGGGTGACTTCCCATGATGCACCGAGCTCCTCTCTCTGCCTCTTCCTCTCCATCTGTACACATTCATATGGCATCAATGCTCGTTACTAACTTGGCTCCTTTCTCTCGTTTAGCTTTATTCTTTCTCGTCTCTCCTCTCTCATCCTGTCGCTTTTTGCAGGTACTTCTGCCCCTGGTACTGTGGAGTCTGGTTCTGTGACTGCAAACCACTTACTGTCCCCATGATCCTGCTCAACACCCACGAATTCAATTATTAGTATTATCATCTATTATTAATTATAATAATATCAATAATTATTTAGTTATATAAGTACTATTATTCACCCTATTATTATAATAATTATTTTTTATTAGTCTCATTATTGTTACACATCTTTATGTTATACATGTACTGTGCTATTATATTTGAGAATTTTTCTTTTAGGTCATTCATATGTTTTCCGTGAAGCCAGGCGCATGTACACTGTGTCTTTTAACTCCATTGAACCCCTTATAACTCATAATTACCATTAAATCCTCTACACATTCTCCCTGCGGTTCTGCAACTTAACTTGACTTAACTTAACTTATTTTGCTTTAAAAGACAGGTTATGTTTTGTCCCCTTGTTGCTGTGCTTGCATTGCCACATCACTACACATCCTTCCAAAACCTTAAAATTCCTCCACAGAACACATCCGTCACAACTTTCCTCCAGGTTTCCTCACTTGTGCTGCCGATGTTACCAGACTGCCATTGTAGAGTAGCGGCAAAAGAACAGTGGAAGTGACATGAAATGTGGATGTTTGTTCAAACTGAGGACATGTTTTGCCACAAATCACGTCTACCAGATTTATCTCCACAAAGTGAAGTGGCACACGCTAGAAAACGTCAGTCACTATGCTTTTTTTTATTTTGTTCGTGCTTTGATTAAAGAACAAAATCCCTGTTTTTTATATATATATATATATATTAAAAAAAAATACGATATGAGAAAAATCTGATTTAAAGCCTGATATGAAACTGGAGCCTTTGGATGAGCCCGCGAGCAGTTGAAGAGTGAGGTACCATCCTGTTTATTGTGTGAGACGACATAAGAACTGTGTGTGTGGTTTGTGTAGGAGAGCAAGAGGAAATTTTATAGTGGTAAATAATGCGCCATTCGGAATGCCTGTTCCAACAGTTCACTTAGAAATTTGCATGTTCGTGTGTGTATCGGTATGTGCAGAGGTGGAGGGTGGGCTTCAGCCTGTCAGCGAGCTGTCAGGTGATTAAACGTTGTTGCCTCTCAAGGTGTGAGCCTTTAAAGCTCAAGCGGTGAGAGGAGGAGCAGACCGAGGTCAAACAGAATTTCTGCTCTCTTGACCTCCTGCTCAAAAGTGCTTCAGCCGAGTGGATGCTTGCTTAGCACGGAGGCGTGAGCCCCGTCCTCTCAGGACAGTCTCACTGCTCTTAGCATAATCAGTTTGTAACCCTCCAGTCCGCATAAAATGCTACCTCATGCCTTTTTAGGCCATGACTATAGAGAATACAGAAAATAGAGCCTGCTTGAGCTGCTGTTTTCTTGTGAAGCCAGCAATGGCACGGAACCTTACAGCTGCACTACCTTGAGCTTTAAGCACAACTTTGATTTCTGCTCCAAATTAAAACAATTCCAACTTTAACCACATTTGCGTCTGCATTTCAAAAATACGTCCAAACAGACTACTGTTTACAGATTTTAAAAACACAGTAAAAAGTTTCTTGTCAGTTACTTGCTATGTGTAGAGAGCTTAAGGCTAGCACCTTATGATGCATTCCAAAAGCTGTTTCCATTGGTTTTTTTTAGATTTCCATCCACCTGTTTTTATGCACATTTTAAATTTAGACATAACATGAGTGTAAATGTGGAAATTTTGAAAAGAGAGAGAACCTTTTTTTGTTTTTTTTTTTTTTTTTTACTCTTGGCTGGTGTATTGGTTAAAAACAAAATTTAATCCCTAAAACTAATACATGAAACAAACATAAATGCCATATTTCCATCACGTTCTACTGTTTGAGGTTTGACTGGAGTTTTTTTTTTTTGATTACATCATTTGGTTTTGTCCTCCTCTTCTTAATGGCACCCTACCGGAGACTTTGGGCTACCAATTGTTTTATCTTGAATTACCAGCTCAATGTTTCTGCAACAGCAGTGAATGCATCCCACATGAATTTTCTGTTGGCCATTTTCTGCAAGTGCGGTGAAAATTTGGGCTGCATTTGGATGGAAACCTGACTTATGTTAGGCCTCTCACCATTGTGGCAGCATGATGTGCATTAGGATACACCACCATCCTATTTCATAGGTTTCATGCATGTGAACACTGAAAAAAAGAAGAACTTCGCTTCCCTGATGTACACATCCTGACCACTGTACCTTGACTAATTCCTATGTATGTATGGTGGGTCTGGAATGTGCAACAGCAATATTTCCCAAATCCTATAAATCCAGGGCACTCCTTCCAGGAGGGTTTATTTTCATGGCACCCCCAGTTTCTAGATGTGGGCAGAGATTGAAGGGAGGGCAACCTGTAGGTGTGACTCCACTGGAGGTTTCTCTGTTTTTTTTCTCATACACACAAGGAACAAGCAAGTTAGAGACAAAGACACATGGACACAGAGCAGACAGTGTTCCTGTGTTTTTGATTTTCCTCCAAGTCTAACAACATTCAAGTTTACTGGAGCTTTGCATCCAGGTACTGATCCACATCTCAGCACATTGCGCTCGTCTCGCACTGCCTGATAACTGACCTGACACAACCTGAGGACTCCTGGCAGGGTTAACCCCACCTGTCCGCTTCTCCACACAGCTCAAAGCTACTATTTGAACCAGACGTTCACCTCGCTGTGTGATGAGAAACGGGGAACTGTCACAGGGATAGTCACTACGTTGGGAATTGAGCATCACAAATTTCAATCCCTGCTGGGAAATTGAGTGTGATTGACTAACTCTCCACTCCCTTAAAAAAAAACATCAACCTCACATGCTCCTGAGCAAGGCACTGTATGTGTGAATGTCTGTTATCCTTCAGGAAACTACCCTGAGCTATTCCTGTAAACAAGAATGCAAGATGTTGGGTTATACAAGGATTGAGAAAACTAAGACAAATCTTCCATTCCGATGAAATGATCCTCCAGTGTCCCGTATTAAGGCTGAAAGACCACACAGGCAAGCTGCAACAAGACTGTCTAAAGTTTACTCATTTGTCAGATAAGAGCTCTCCTCAGTTCTGTTTGCATTCTTCAGGACGGGACTTGTAAACGTTTCTATGGCAGCTCTCTCAGCCCTCGGCCTGTTTGTGTGCCATTGCACTCAAATGTTGTGTGCAGAGGCTTTGGGTGAAGGTGAAAGCGACTGTGTTTGTGGGCATGTTCCTTTCTGAAAACACTTTGATTCTCAACAAGATCTTCGAAGAACAGTAGCTCATGAATCATACAGAAAGAGACAGAGGTCAGAAAAATGGGGGGGTTTCACAAAGACAGAAAAGCTAAAATGTGAAGACTGAAGAGCCAGATTGAAACAGAAAGTGAATGTCAGAAAGTGATATAATTTTAGAGGTATGAGTGGGTCAACAGCAGAGCCTTGCTTTTAGAGTTTGGACTGTATGATTAAAGGGGGTCAATTGCATTCATCTCTTTTGATTTCCCATTGATAAACAATAGATGTTTATAGAACTTCAGTGTCAGGGGTGCTTAACTAGAATTTTCTTGTTTTAATGAGATTGTTTTCACGTTAAGATATTTTCCATGTTTTATTACATTCTGTCATGACTTATTTATTAATTACAAAATTATCCCTTATCATATCACTTTATCTTGTAATATACAAAACTTTCTTGTTGTAAAATAAACTTCTCACTATCACTACATGCAGACATTTTATGTTTGTTTTCTGTTTTTAGCAAGATATGTTTATTTAGAGTAATAAAGACAAAGATTTGTGATATAACATGATAAAGTGATATGCTGTTATAATAATAAAAATGACTCAGCTAAACAGAATAATTTGGTATGTAGTAATAAAAAGGAAAGCATGCCATTACACTGAAAAGTATCTTATGTAGGTTATATCTTACCTGCAAAGAATCTCTCTAAAGCAAGGAAAATGTCTTGTTTTAACAAGAAACTGGCAGGATGATTTGACTAAAATCTGTTGGATGGGAAAAAATTAAATTAGCAAGATTTTGCTGGGAGCCTGGTATTCACACCATTGAACTTTTTAATGGTTCAGGTGCTAGTGGGAAAGTCGAACATCTAGAAATTTGAAATTGGCTGGTAAACACTTGTATTTACATTCTATTATTGTCAGGAAATCAAAAGTTGGAGGGGTTTTTTTGTTGCCCCCCCCCCCCCATTAATTGAAGTTAGTGACGCTAACTTTGATTGATGCCTTCTATCTTTTTTCAACCATTCTTTACACTTGCTTCTTGATTCTTGTGACACCGAAGACTGGGGGTTTGCATCCTGCATGCGTTTGGGTTACTAAATTGTTTTGGTCAAGGTTAGGGAAAGATTGTGTTGCAGGTCAAATAATAAAAAAGTAAGCGTGTGTTCATGCTCAAAGTCAAGTTGGACTTTAATATTTAAAAATATCAAAACCTCAGTCTTTGCTGAACCTTAACCAAGTGCCGTGAGTTGCCCAACGTAACAATGGCATTTTTAAACATGCTTAAGTTGCTACAAGTGGATACCATTAACAAAAAAGATAAGAGACATTGTCATTGAACATTTTGCATTTTAAAAACATTTCCTGGTTATGTAAACGAAAAAATGTCCAGGAGGTTTTTAGTTTATTTCGAAGCATTTTTTTTGGTTGCAAGTTAGTAATATACAAATGTAATTTTTAGGAGATGTAACCAAGCGAAGTCATACGATTAACAAAATGACTCCTATTGTGCAGGCAGGCACACGCTGCGCTGTACTCGCCTACAGAACTTACTCAGGACTCCTAACAGCGACAGAGGGATATTTCTGAATATTTCATGTCCTCTCATGTCATTAAAGGCTCAATTACATTAATCACCAAGTGTGATTAATGTGCAGGAATTTGCATCTGTTAGATCGGTGCAGAGACAGACCCGAACTTGTAAAGTTGTGCTGGACAGACACACAATGGAAGACGTGTTATAGTAGACAGTAGAATATAAAAATCGATTGGCGCTAAACAGTGCATATAAGGTAAGGGTCAATGACAAACAATTACAAAGGAGAAACCAAGGTATTTCAAAACAAGATTAGGGTGTGTGTACAGTCAGATTCTCAGTTTTCTTAAAAATGAATAAATCTTAATATATTAAAAAACAAGATTTAATTACCTTGTAGGAAATTCTTGTGGATGGCAGCAGGGGTATAATATGACATGGTGCAGCGCTCAAAAACAGCAGTATTATATCTGCAGTGCAGGACGTATCAGATCAGTATGTGTAGACTTCAGCAGGACTCTTGTTTAGTCTTTGTTCCGCATTAGAGGCCCCAGCAATGTGAGATGGGACTTTATCGCCTGCTGAATTGCTTAATCCTTCAAACATTCATCTCCTGACTGTGAAAACACTTTTTTTTTTTTTTTTAAGTTGTACTATTCCATTTCCAAACCAAGAGTCAACATGCACAGGTCTAGAGACATTGTACGGAACATGGTGTGATAATCCTTTTCTAATATTTTACGCTTGAACTACTTCATTAAGAGTCTGTCTTGATTTTATGTGAGACTGGTACTGCGTCCTCTTAAAACTGAACTGGTACCTTTTCTGTGAAGCATGAGCCAACTGGCTTAATTGGAAAAGACAAGTATCCTGCATGACCATGCATGTTTTTGTCAAACTTCATAGGAGGGTTGAGGTTTTAGCCATGCAAGCTGCAAACATTTAGGAATGGTCCACCACTATGGCCCAGACTGCAATATCTCAGCAACTATCAGATGGATTGCCATGAAATTTTGCACAGACATTTATGGTGCCCTAAGGATGAATTCTGCTGACTTAAGTAATCCCCTGACTTTTAGTCTAGCGGCATGAGGTTGAGATTTTTGGTTTTTAATGGATAAACTCAACTTTTGGATGGATTGGCATGAAATTTGGTACAAACATTCATGTTCCCCTCAGGATTTATTGTTATAACTTAGGTTATCCCGTAACTTTTCATCTTGCGACATTTTACTTTGTCTACAACTTTGGTTTATGACCAAATACTTGCTGGTTTTAACCATGCTAGTGTTGTAGCTCTAGGCATGGTAATTACAGTTGATTGGTTGGTTGGTTGGTCATTCAGATTGGAGTCAGCTGGTCAGTTGCTTTCTGCTACTGGGGCAATGTAATTTCTTGGAAACACTCCATAGAGTAGAAAATTTCAGCCACCCCTGTGGACATAGGACACTGAGTATTTGACAAACACTATTGAATGATTCTACTTTCTGTGTAGCAGAGATGAAGCCTACTTTCCGTCATCTCCATCTTTCTCTTTAAATGCAATTTTTGCTGTCAAAATGGCTGATTACGCAATACAATAATTGGCATACGCTTATCTTTTAGGGAAAGAATGAAAGAATTAACAAATGAAAAAGGAAATAGAGAGCGATGGTATTAGTTATTTTATGAGCTCATCTCATGATAGATATAAAATATTAGTCTGAAAAGCCAGTGTTTGTCAATGGAGTAAATGCTTCCATCCAGTACAATACTTCCCTCTGAAATTTTGCAGGGGAGCAGTAGACTATCAGTGGTCTCTCAAAAATGGACATACTCCCCTAAAATCACACAATACCCATACACTTAGAATAGTCATCATATAAAGCATATAGTTAGGCCTAACTGAGCTTACATTCTGAAGTGTCCAGTGATCATCTGCTAAGATAAGTCCAGTAACTTTTACGCAGCTAATTAACCTGAGCTGCGTTTAACATCCTTCTCTTATCACTGCTGATAAGAGCTGTCATAAGGAGATGAACATAAGACGTTTGTGTCTGTGTGCAGGCATGTGAATGAGTCATATGTACACAAGTATGTGCAAATGACAAAATGTGTATGTGTGCGCCTGCACCTGCTTCCCTGGGAGGAAACATCTGCTGCAGGGTGTCAGAGGCCACCTGTTGGACTCCGTCCTGCAGCCACTGACTGACCAGCCTGCAGAACTGATCTACTGTCTGCACAAGCTCAAGCTGCAGCAGGAAGATCTGTATGAGGAGAGACAGCTGTCTCATTAGACCGTCCCATGGCCTGTCATCTGAGACGGTGTCGATTCACCCCGTTTGCCAAAATGAAAGCTGTTTTGTCAAATATGAAAGCAACAGGAAATCTTCTCTGCATGCTGGAAGTAACGGATTGACAGGGTTTTCGTGCCCGCTGGAAGGCTTGCGATTCTTAAACGCAACTTTCCAATCTGAGAAAGGTCTGAAACATGCCAAAACTGAGAAAAATATCCTGATTAAAAACACTACTCACTTGACAAGTAGAAGATTGATAGTGGACAATTATGCAAAACATTTTTGATTTACAACTTTTTTTAACATTCAACTCCAGACTGAAATATCTCAACATCTCCCAGGTGCCTTGGCAACAAATTTTATCATGCTGACTTTGATGATCCCCCGAGTTTTCCTCGCGTGCCACCATGAGGTTCACATTTGTGGCTATGAGTGAAATGTTTCAACAGCTGTTGGATGGATTATCATGAAATTTAGTTCAGACATTCATGTTCCCCTCAGGATAAATTGCAATAACTTTGGTGATCCCTTTGCTTTCAATCTAGCGCCACCCTCAGGTCAAAATTTATGACCAGATACCTGCGAAACTAATGACATTCAAATCAGCCTCAGCTGAACTTTTGCGTGTAGTGCTAACTTGCCAGTGTTAGCATGCTAGCATTCTAGTCTTGTTTGAGCTACACTAAATGTTTCGTAGCTACACTCAGCTGCTGTTTTAGCCATGCTAGCGTTGTGGCTCAAGGGATGGTAATTACAGTCGGGTGGTTATTCAGTCCGCCGCTTCGGTTAGTGTAATATCTCGATTGTGAACATGGTAAACATTATACCTGTGTAGCGTCAGCAAGTTGGCATTGGCATTCATAAGTACAGCCTCACAGACCCTCTAGCATGGCTATAGACTCTTAGTATTGTTTGAAATGTGTTACCTCTACCTAATTCAAGCGTGGTGTCTACACAGGGGTGAAGGCGTGGTAAAGATCACACACTTAAAGCAGTACTCCACCTATGTTTTGAGTATCGCGCTCTCATTCCTTGTAGGCTTAGAAGTTCGTAGTCCGCTCCTTCGCGAAGGATGGCAGCTGTAGTCAGCTTTGAATCACATCAGTTACAACTGGTTCCGAAAGCGGCCCAGAGTCACGGTGAAAAAAAATCGAACTCCCATAGAAAGTATCCTTTTTGCAGCTAAAATTTCATTGTCCAGTGATATGCTAAGTTTGTTCCTTACCCTTACAGTTTTGCAAAAATATGGCTAAATACACGTTTTATTGGTCAGTAGTGCAGCTCATATTTTTATGAAAAGAAAAGTTGCTAGTGATTTTGTACCGTTATTAGAGGGGTGACAGTGGAGGGAAGGACGTCATTGGGAATGACATGCAGCAACCAGGGACGTTGCAGTTAATGGTCAGCACCTTAAAACCTGAGGCCATCAGGGAGCCCCCAGACATTTTGATGTCTGTGATTCACTGTGAAACTGGGTCTCCATTGGAGTCCCCTGAAATTGCTCTAAACCTAAGCCAAGCCACAGCTGTTGTCCTCCTTAAAGGCATAAGACAAAACATTTTCAGACCCACCTTTCAAACCTGTGGTGGACTATTCCTTTAGGGACAGAAGTCTTGTGGTTTTTGGTTCAAGACGAGGCACAATTTTTCTTCTCAGGCATAAAGTTTATCGCTTTCCTTGCCCATTCATCGCCCCAGCCTACACATCATTATTTTTCAACACAAATCGTAACAACAGTAAACCTTCATCTACTGGTACCGAGGGTCGGCCTTGTATGTAAATTATGCGTCGAAGAAACGTGCCATATGAACATGATTCCCCAGCAAGAGCAAAAGGCCGAGTTGCTTGGGATTGTGACGTTGTAATAAGATTTAGGAGTGTATTATCACATTACCCCCAAAGTGTGTAAATAAAATTGAGGCTCCAGGCTCTGGGCACACTGAGAACCACTGTGCTGAGCGTTTTGGACTTGCCGTACAACATAATTTCCAAATTTCTGTCAACTGCAGAGAAGCTGCCATAATTTGCATTTCGCAATGTGGTACTAGTTCCAAAAATATAACTTCACAATCAAGTTAAACAGTTCAGGCCAGTCACCTTCGCGTCAACCAGTGATTCAAGTTTTTGAGAAGACTGTTAAAAACTTGATGATTAGATGGTTCTGAAGACTTATGAGCTTCTCTTCTAAAACCTAAGCCTCATACAGACTTTTATTTGCTGGCATTTCATTTGTTTCTAATAACTTGGCCCTCTATCTTTTGATAAAGGGACTGTTTTCTGATTCTCTCATCAATTCGTCTTTCAGATTCTGACTGACAGGGAGCGGAGGGTTGTCGCTAGCGGCTGTTTTGCTGAAACTACAGATACCGGCACAGGTTCACCTCGAGTGCTCGATGTTCTTTATTTTCCATCACGTACACTGACACTTCCAGAAGCTGTAAAGACGGCAGCTACTTCATTCAATTGTGTATCGTTTGTGTTGTGTCCTTCCAATTTTTGTTGAGTGGCGCAGTGGCAGTTTTTAATGGAATCTAAAACCAACGAGCTGATCATTGATCACTGAACAGTAACGGACAACACAGAGAGCAGTTAGTATGTATTGTTGTGTACATTGCTTCAAATAATTGAGATGGGGTGTAAACACAGAGATGAGTGCATTTTCAGCTAGTGCTGGCGTTTTCATCAGTATTTAATTTCCAGTCTTCAGTCCATTCTTTTCTTTTGTGACGGTTTCATAGCTCACAATGCGTACTTTATGTCTACCTGAGAACATATAGACAGTAAATTTTCCTTCCACTCAATGCTTTACAGCATTTGAAATGGTTCATAGCTGTCATTTAGATGTTTATGTATCAATGTTTTCCTTGAAGTCCCCATACAGGTTTACAGTATTCCCCCCTGTTGATTGTACCACATGTGTAGTGTGTTAAATCCTTTTTAATTTTATTTTAATCTGCAAAAGAATTATGAACAAGTGGGTATAAAAAATGTCACGCAATTCACACGCCCCCAGGGTTGACCTTTTTAAGTGTTAAGGCTTATAAGGTTTCTGTATTCTGGTGTATTTGGAGGGCTTTGGATCAAACTGGATGGACGGATGGATGGTTTCACTGATCATAATGGAAACCATATCTTCATCCTTTGAGATTATATGAAGAAAGAGCAGAAAATATCTCCTCTGAAATGGAGTGCAGTAAAAGTGGAAAGTCTTTTTTTTTTAAAATTCCTATAACGGAAATACACAAGTGAGCTCAAAAGCTACAGTATTTGATGAGGTGCAGTGGGCTTCTACCTCTGATCACATTCATATCTGTGTGCTGCATCTGGGTCAGTAGAGGGCGCTAACAGCCACGTTTCCTCTGCCTGCAGGTCAGTGAGGAGCAGATCGGGTGTCCTTCGCTGAACACAACACGTGCTACACTCCGCAGGTTCTTTCTGATCATCTATGGATCAGATTTACAACACAAACCTTTAGTTTGATTGTCCCTATATTAAACAATCGTCCGCATTACAGTTCTACATGAAACTTGCGAAATAAACACATTTTAACTGGCATTTATTAGGAAAAAACGGTTATTTCGATGTAGAGAGACACGTGTTTTTAATAAGATGCCATTTGACGGTGTGAGTATAGTAAAAATACAAATACAAGCTCCTGTGTGAGCAAACTTGAATAATAAATCCATCAGCTGTCCTCCTCCCGCCCCTCTCCCCGGTTGGCCCTCGGTCGCCAAACGTCCCGCCCAGCAGGCCCGCGATTGGTCCGCCGGGCCGTCCATCAACGGGGAGCGCCCGACCTCGGCTCCGGGCAGCAGAGACGCACCGCTGCGCTCCCTCTCTGCCGTTTAGTGCGTCGAGCGGCGGAGGGAAGTAGAGTTTACGCGTCTTGTTGTGCGTCCCTGGACCAAACAGGAGCAGCGGTGCGCTTTTCCTCCTCCTGAGCCGCAGGCATCCCGGGGATCAGCCACGCCGTGCATGCCCCGGACACCGGGACGAGGAGGATACGGGCTTTTTTTCATCCCCCTTCTTCTTCATTAGTATTTTGACAGATTGAGACACACATATTTTGCATTTCCCTAATGGTAACCAACACCGAGCAGCCAGAGACATGTGGAATAATCTGGGGAAACTGCACCGCTTCTCGCTAGTGTGTCTTCTCCTGACGCTGTGGGCTGAGGTGAGAAGTTTATTTGATTCGTCTCAGAGGGACATTGTGTATCCGATGCTGGTTTAACTTATCAGTGGACGGGGGGGTTAGATTCCAGCCCTAATTGAATTGCCAGCTCTATAGTTGAATCATGTGATCTTTGAATTACTAAATACTTCTGCTAAGACACTAAAACACCCGCCGTGCCACGAGCTGTCCATTTGTGTGACATAAACCTAAATCATCTCTCCTGTGATTTGGTGAGAGTCTTGTGTTTGTCCGTGGAGTTTCATCACCGGGGGACCCGTGCCAGTGTTAAGTGCGTTAATTGGTGTTTCACGGTGACTCGTAAAAGCTTGGTTGCGCAAAAATAACTGGGCGAAATAGTTTTTCACGTTTCCAGTACAGCTTCACCTGCTCGGAAAAAAAAATTCCCCGGAACAAGTCGGATCTTGGCCCTATCTTCAACCTTGTGGTTGAGAAAAAACCGATTTTGAACTCAGACTCGGGGCAAAGGTCTCGCTAAGGCGGACTTGTCCCCGCGTAAAGCTGCAGCCTGATAGGCAGAGCGAGCTAAATTGGAGTGCCGGGTTGCGTTATCCGGCTCGTAAGTAGAGCTGTGCCAAAATGTACAGTAGTGCGGGCTGTATGGCGTCTGTCCACTGCACGAAGCAGAAAACGCGTCTTGCTCCTTAGACCTGCTCGGAGGGGGAGATAATCCCATGTGCTCCCGAAAGAAATGCATCATTGTCAGAGCAGCCCGATTAATCGAGGAGCGTTTTTCTGGAGACGGCTGTGATTGCCGCTTGGCACTTGAGCCTCAGGCGTTTACGTCCTCGCAGCGTTTCCACCTCCCGTCTGTCGTTTCAGCCTTGTACTCTCTCTCACGTCCCCCTCCCCCTCCCCAGGTGTCTCAGTCCACGGGTTACTTCGAGCTGCAGTTGATTTCGGTGGATAACCCCAAAGGTCAGCTCCTGAACGGCGACTGCTGCGACGCGGAAAAGAGCGCGGCGGAGGGCCACTGCGGCGCGGATGAGTGCGACACCTACTTCAGAGTGTGTTTAAAGGAATACCAAACGGAGGTCACGACCAATGGACCGTGCACCTACGGCTCGGAAACTACTAAGGTTATCGGTGGGAATACTTTTCAGTTCAAGGGCGGCCAGAAAACCGGACAGAACCGGAACAACGACGCCGGGAAGATCATCATTCCCTTCCAGTTCGCATGGCCGGTAAGTGCATCATTGTGTCACTTTGTGGAGGTGGAGACTCGCCAGTTTTATGTGAACAATAGTCCAGATTGCATGTTTTACTGTTTCTTAAAGTTGGGTCTCAGAGGACCTTTGCTCTTACGCAAATATTGCTCAAAAGCAGCGAAATTTTCACCTGGATGCATCATCAGAACTCAGGATTCACTTAAATTCAAGCCCCTCTCAGCCTGCGAGGATGGCCGTTGCATTCCATGATAAAACATCCCTTCAAGTTAACAATCTGACATTTTGTAAAAATGAAAAATTATAAAAGGGAGTTTGGACGTTTTGGTGGTGAGTCAGTCCGCAGCCTTAAATCTGTCATCCCGGCTCATACAAACTGTAATCTGGCACATTTTGGCGCATTTTTCCGCAACAAGTATCTCATTGCTCTCCGGGTCTCTGCCTGCCATTCATTCTTTCCTCTGCGAGTCCATCTGGCAACGTTCGACGTCTATACATCACCCGACATCTCGGGCAGGAAATCGCATTCCTCCCCACCGGAGCTTTTGAGGGAACGCCGGTGTGTTTGCGATGAAGCCAAAACCCTCGACGCACATGGGTGGTGCAGTTGTGTCTGGGTTTGATGAGTTACCGAGCAAGCTGCTGTTTGCATGGCTTCAATTGCAGTCTGCGGAGAGGCGAGGGGGGCTGTTTGATGCCAGTATTTTTTTTGGGGGGGGGGTTTCCAAGCAAGTGTTGGTCAAGAAGTGGCAGGTAACTTATTGTCTAATCTAAACAGAGCAGTGATCCGATCAAAACTTTCTCCAGCTCCTTATTTGGAGAGCCAGCGTGGGAAACGGGAGCAGTGCTGACAATCAGAGCTCTATGAAAACCGCTGCGAGGCCAAAAGAGCCGCTGTTCCACCCAGAGATCTGTATCAGGGAGGTTTAATGGGGAGATGGATGCCCCGTGGAAGAAACGTCACGAGTTTGATTCCCACGTCGGCTAAGCGAGCTGCAAGAGTCCTTAGTCATCACGGGTCCAAGTTGAAAAGAGTACGGGGCCATGACCACAGCCAATAATCACAGAATATCAGCATGTGCCGGAGTGATGAGTCGTTTAACCAACTAGTCGATCAAGAGAAAAGTAATTCGTCACTCTTTACATAATCAGATATTTACTTAAGTCATTCACACTGCAAGAATTTCCTTCCTACAAGGGACTTTTAGTTATTACTGAGTTGTAAAACACGTGTCTTCTTGATACAAGTGAGATTTTAAGGTTTTTGGTTGTTTTTTTTTAGATTAAAATCAACTGATTTATAAGAATTTTCTAAAATAAAGTGTCATATTTCCTGCTTCCAGTGCAGCAATCTGTCTTAATATGTTGACTCCATTGTTCTTAAAAATCCTGAAATAAATTGATTTTTATTGTAGATGGACTGAAATAATCCCATTGCACTTGCAGGTCCTTTCACTTCTTTCACGAGAATAAGACTTTTACGACTTAACAATAGACACAATGACTTGGAGACTTGGAGGCGTTTATGAAGAAAAAAACACAAAAAGCTTGCAGCTTCTCCAGACTAACGATTTTTTCTTTTTTCTCTGCGTCATATCACTGTAATTGAATATTTTTTTTACTGGTTGCTCAGATGAAATGAGCAGTTTGAAGACTCGCACTGTGCCCGGGGAGTGTGTGATGGACATTTTGTCTCAAAGTTTAGACATTTTACAGACTTCAGGTTTAATTTGAAAAAAAAAAAAATCAGGAGCTGCAGCCCTGATTTCTGCATACACGCGAAAGCGAAACCTTTCGTCACTCTCAGAAGACCCTGCGTTTGAAGAGAGAAGATGAGCCAGAAATAAGATGCTGCAAGCCCGCTGAAATGATCGAAAATCGTTCAGTCATTTAACCACTAATACTCATTGCGGCCATATTTTGCCACGGAGGAGCAGGAATGCTGCCCGTGCGTTCGTGTCAGAACATACACATCGTACACATCGGGTGCTTTGTGCGCGCGGCTGGCAACGTGACCTCTCCATTCATCACTCCCATGGTCAGCTGTCAGCAGAGGGGAAGATGGAAGTAGTAAGTTGGGGCCCTGCGGGCGGATACGGTTACCACTAAGTTGTGTGGGACACAGGCGCTGGATATCAGTGTCACCAGCTACTCAAACAAGTGAAGATCCCCGGTCAATCTGGGCCGGGGGATGCCTTTACCTCGCTGCCTCTCAGGTTCACGCTCCGTCCGCTATTGGGTCATTGTCTCAGTCGGCGTGTGTGGGGTCAGTATTTTCCACTATCTGCCTGGGAGGGGGCGGAGGAGTGTGTGTGTGTGTGTGTGTGTGTGTGTGTGTGTGTGTGTGTGTGTGTGTGTGTGTGTGTGTGTGTGTGTGTGTGTGTGTGTGTGTGTGTGTGTGAGTGAGAGAATGTGTTTGTGTGTGTGCGTGTGCGTGTGTGTGTGTGTGTGTGTGTGTGTGAGTGAGAGAATGTGTTTGTGTGTGTGTGTGTGTGTGCGTGTGTGTGTGTGTGTGTGTGTGTGTGTGTGTGTGTGTGTGTGTGTGTGTGAGAGAGAGAGAATGTGTGTGTGTGTGTGTGTGTGTGTGTGTGTGTGTGTGTGTGTGTGTGTGTGTGTGTGTGTGTGTGTGTGTGTGTGTGTGTGTGTGTGTGTGTGTGTGTGTGTGTGTGTGTGTGTGTGTGTGTGTGTGTGTGTGTGTGTGTGTGTGTGTGTGTGTGAGAGAGAGAGGGGGGGCATAAATGAAGAAGGGTATCAGTGTTCAGCAGCTTCTTCTGATGACGCTGTCAAGGTCGCAGCAGTTGAAGGCTTTTTAAAAATGTCATTACGCTTCATATTTTTCAATCAATTCTCCAGGACAACTCATGAAGCTTTCACTGCCCGTTTGATTTGGTTCTTTAATGTGTTTGGTGTAAAAGTCTCTGTGCGTTAAAGACCAACCCCCTGCATTGAACAGTTCATACACAGTAGCTGCATCTGTTGATTATTTTTCTGATTAATTAAGTAATTGTTTCATTTATAAATGAGCAGAAAACAGCGATCAATGTCCATTACAGGTTGCCACGGTCTAAGGTGAAATCTTGAAAAGTCTTGTTTTTGCAGCCAACAACAGTCAAACAGTTTTATATTATTTAACAATAATATAAAACTGAGAAAAGAATCAAATCTTCATATCTGAGAAGCTGGAACCAGGTAACGTTTGCAGTTTTTGTTTGATGAATGACCTGTGATTAGCCTAATTGAATCAACTAATGATATTGATATCCTACTATTTTACTATTTACTACTCTTGTATTTGTGACAACTGTGTATATATTACGTCATCTCTTGCTTGTCTTTCCATCTTGAAAGTAGACTGTCCTTACGACGCATAGTCACGATTTATTTTTAAGGGACATCTAGCGGTTGGGTGAGACAGCATCAGCCTTTTCAGCAAATGCCCCGAAACGACATGTCTGCGTTCGAGCCACAGCGCCCTCTAGAGGCCGTAGTAATTATGACGAGAGGTGACGTTGTTATAGTGCTGATTTTCACGACGTGAAACATATTTTTTTTTTTCACCAGAGATGTTTACGAGCTTACCTGTGGCATGTTTCCTGCTCACAGTAGGGGCGCTAATCCAGGGACAAACAAGCTATATGGGCGTTTAAGCTATTGGACTTTTTTCTTTTTTTTTTTTTTTTTTTAAGGATATTTTCCTTATTCAAACTGAGCGTCTAAGAATAGAGAATCTTCTATATTATTAATAACTGCAAAGCGCTCACAGGCAAATTTGTGATTTGTTATTTTTGGGTTGATTTATAAATAAAACTGACCTGACCAAACATGACTCATCAATTAATCAGCTGAATGTTTCAGCACAAATCGTAATCGTAAAGAAAGCAGAGGTTTGAAATTTGTGCCGCGACGGCTTTGTGTTCTTAGTGTGAGCAGGTTTGTGACGTCAGGTTTCGTTCTCAGCTGAGGAGTAATTATGCCTCTGGAGGAGGAGCCAAGTAGCAGGATTTACTGTTAGGTTTTCCTTTTTTTCCTCATTTGTTGGATGGTTTTAAGTGACGGAAATGACTCCTTCAGTGAATAAATGTCAGGAGTTAAGTATTTTCTTTACAAAGCCCTTGCGCTCTTTTCGTCAGTGACTTTAGGTTGACTGGGCGTATGTTCTTCCCCCTCTTCCTCCTCTGTTTATGCAGTGATGAAAACTGTGTTTGTGAAACAACAGAAATGTAGTATCACAAAATATCAAATCCAGGCCGACTTTACTAGCTTTAACCGCAACTCACGAGCTTCCTCAGTGAATATCGTTTTCTCAGTTGCCACGGAGAATGAGAAACTAGATCCTGAGTTAAGAGTTTTTGTCACACAGCTATTTCTAAGATCGAGAATGAACTTTCATGTTCAGAATAAATCTATTTCGTGGGGAAATAAGATTGAAATTTCGTCAGCCATCATCTCAACATCATTCCATCATCATGTCAAACAAAAGTACTCTCTTATCCCGGTTTGGTTTAATTACTAATTGATAAATCATCTTTTGAGGCAAGATTGACCTTTTCAAGATGTAAAATGACATGATGTCTCACTCGCTTCATGAATTAGAAGCCCCGACCTTGTTGTCGTCCCACTGCGCATTGCAGTTTGTCGTGCTGTTGACCAGAAAACAACGCTAACAGAGTGTGTTTTGTACGAGGCCGTTGCCTGTAGCCTCTGGTGCTGCTTTAGTGGACTCCTTCAGTTGGCCTCAGTATCTGGGCCACTGGTCCTGACATGAATTAGCTGCTGAAAAAAAAAATAAAAAAAGAAGGACATTGTTCTGCCCTTTCCTTTGCTGATCATTTCCCCTTCATGCTTACCGCCTCAGGCTGTTTGGGTCCTCAGTGACATCTTTTTCATGAAAGGGAATAAGGGGGGAGGAAGGAGAGGGATTGACCGTTGGAGCGAGGGAAGGAGGGATGATGGGGAAGACAGGAAAGAGGGAGGAAGCAGCCCCCCTTTTATATAAAAAAATAAATAAAAATTCTGCTTCCTTGTGAGTTTTCTATCACAAGGGAGTCGTATTTTTAGGACACAGACACTTAAGATGCCACTTTTTTTTTATACACTAGTGACTGGAGCAAAAACAAGCATTTACTTCTTCTCCTCTTCCTCCTCTGCTGCCCCCCTCCTCACCAACTCTCTCCCGTCTCTTCATCTCCCTCTCTCCTTATGGGGTATTTTTAGAGCCGCTGTCCTCCCCTCACCCCTCTGTGAGTAAATCAAGGATCAAGGGCGTGTACTCCTTCAGTTTCATAGCTCGTTTTTTTTTTTTTTTTTTTTCCGCCAGCCCCCACTCTTGCCAGAATTTCCTCCTCAGCCTGGCAGAGCTGAGAGGACAGAGGTGGAACAGCTGTTGTTTAGAGACCTCCTCCGACTCCTGCTCCTAGAATAAATGTTTTAGTAAAATTGCATTAGCAAAACAGGCTATGATTACAGTACACCAAGTGTAAGATCACCTCACTCGGAGGAGTATCAGTGAGCGATCACAAAGTGCAATGCTACGAGTCGTCGTTTTTGGTGATTCTTCTCGATGCCGTTACTGCCGATGGTTGGCTCGTTTGGCTCATTCGGCGAGTGCGTCTTTGGCGTGTTCACCTGCTCTTCCATCGGGAGCTCTTCTCAGTTCGGTGATGCTTTTATGGTCTATTTTAGTTTTGGGAGAAGGACGGAGGGTGTGCTCTCTCTCTGGATGGAGGTGAAGGTCTCTCGTGGTTTGGTGTGTGTTAGGGGAGGCTGAGTGAGAGAAGGAGGATCCTGCAACATGTAGAAAGACTAAAATGACATATTGTAGGCCCACATGTGTGAAACACTTGTGCAGCAAAAATATAAGACATGCTGAACTTGCCAAGCTGATATGGACTATTGTTATGGACTGTCGGTACCAGATGCTCCAGCTAAGTGAAACAAGGATATCCAGTTGAATAAAGTTGTTGGTGTTGGGGCTTCCTGGCGTGATTCTGATATTGGCAGACAGCTGGCTAGTTGGTGCTTGTGAAGATATGATCGCTAGATCTGCAACAAGGTTGGCAGTCGAGTAACCCTATAGTGTAACTATTGACGTCACAGCTTCCAGGACCATTAAGAATGGAGAGAGCTGCATCAGCTACCATCTACTCTTTGACTGAAAACAACCATTTTCGTTTATTTTGTAATAAGTTTAAATCAGTTTCCATTTTAATTCAGTGAATTTATTCGATTTTTTTCCCAGCCACGTTGTCTTGCCACGTATGTTATTGTGGATGATGTCTTGAGTCCCGGGTTATGCTAGGGCTGTCACTTTTTCCGAAAATCAAGTTCGAACGAAGTTTGAATGACATGCCATTTGTTCAATTTAATTCGAATGCGCGTATTATTTTTGAAAGATATTTCCAGAACGTTCTTTTGCCCGTCTGGATCAATCTTCAAGCTGGGACTGTTTCATCTGACTTTTTCTAAGATGCTAGTAGTAAGTCCTCCTTGCTCTAAGTGACCAATGCATCATGAAATTGAAAGTTTTAAATTTAGATACATTTATCTATATTAGTATGATTTTACATTTTTTGATATGCCCACTTATAATAAGATATATTTTAAGTATTTATTGCATCATACACAATGAGCAAGGAAATATTTCACTTTGTTTAGAAATGGAGGTTGAGTCGCAACTGGGTTAAAAGAAGCACTTGTTTTCAGCAGACTGAATATTTAAAGTCTTTGATGACTCTGGAAATGTCAAAAAACAGCAATAATTGCTGTTCAAGTTGAAACATCACCAAGAATTGACATTTCAGAAAAACAGATTAAATGTGTGACTCAAATGTAAGGATTAAGTAACGACGCAAGAGGCACAAGCTGAGGCTAGAAAGCTGAAATCTGTAACAATCTGCATGTTGTTGAAACTGCAGCAAAGATGGTGGAATGGTCCAATCGTGCATGTGACGTGATCTCATGTTGCTGTTGTGTGTAAATAGCTGAATGAAAATGTCAACCGGCGATAATTGGTTATTTACCAATGTTACATAACTTGTGTGCAACAGCTCTGGTTTGAACAGACTTTATCAAAAGTTTATTGGCCAAACAGTGGGTAAGCTGCTACCCACAAAAAGTTGAGACTTAAAGGCTGGACATAGACCGCAAGTCCGCTTGCGGTTTTCCTTTACTTCTTGCCTGTTGATTGAACATTTCTTAACCTCGGAACATCAAAGCTCTAAAAAATTTGTCTCATGAGGCAGATGGGATAATCTGACACATATTGTTCTTTTGGAAGATAACAAATTTAGACCCAAAACATGCAGCCCGCCCGCCCGCCCGCCCTCACCACCTCCCTGTTCTGTGTGTCTTTAATAAGCCTAAAAGCCTGCAGGATGACCACAGCAGGCCTCTGTCACATGGTGTGTGTTGGCCGGCCGAGGCAGTTGAAAGCCTTCTGCTCTTTTAACTGTGGTCGGGACGGGTCTGCTCATCTTTCCCACGCTGCTGCTGGTTCCATGTCAGCTGACCTGGGTCGGGGGTGTGTAAATGTGTGATTAGCTACTCCGCCTGATCGGTTGTTGATGCTGCTGGTGGGTTCGGTTTTATGCGTGACTGATGTGATTATAAGGCCGTCTTTTTTTGTACTTGTATTAATCAGGCTATGGGGGCATAAATCTGTTTACACAGTTGCACCTCTCATGTGGGGACAAAAGTCAGGGTCCCATAAAGGTAACGCCAAATGTTTATCTAGTGACTTGGAGAATTGATGTTAGTCAATGCAAAGTCTTACTAAAGAAAATGTGTGTTTCTGAGAGACAAAGAGAGAGTGAGGGTTACAGCATGCATGCATATGGATGCATGCTGTATATGCATCATTCGCATGCAATTGTTTGTTTGTGTATACAAACTGTATTGATTATATTGAAAGCCATTTCTTTATAAATTGGTCAAAACCACGTGATGAAAAGTTAAATGAATCTTCATTGGCAGCTTTTTTGATGATCAGTTAATCATTGAAGTCATTTTTTTTGGCTAAAATGCCAAAAATGTTCTAGTTGTGGCTTCTCAGTTGCAAATATTTGCTGGTTTTCTTAGTCTTCTATGAGATTGAACTGAATATTTTTGGGTTTTGTACTGTTGGTTGGACATCTACCTCAGGCACTTTTTAATATTTTCCTGCATTTTATGGATAAAATAATTCATAAGGAAAATTAATTGATAATGAACACATTTGTTATTTGCAGCCCTATCATTATCTTGCTGTGCCTGTTTTAATGAGGGACGGCTGTGGCTCAGGAGGCAAAACGTAGCAAGTGTCTTTGAGCAAGACACCGAACCCGACCTTTCTCCTGATGCCTGCCACTGATGTATGACTGAGTCATTCTGAAGTGTTCTGTCCCACTAGGTGCAGTTCGTTGACCATTTAATGTTCACATAAAGGTTTGTGCATGTATGTTTGATTGCACATCCATGTACAGTATTTATGCCTGTGTTTTGATACAGGGGGCTTGTCTTTGTGTGCATACTCTTAGTGTGTGTGTGTGTGTGTGTGTGTGTGTGTGTGTGTGTGTGAGTGTGTGAAGGTGAGGCAGAGGTAATGAAATGCATGTGTTTCGAGCACTGGGGTCAGCAGTGGTGATTAAAGCATGTTACTACACACATGAGACACAAGCGCGCACGCACACGCATGCACGCACACACACACACACACAAAGCAGCTTAATCTCCCACTTCACTATCAGTAGTTGTTCGCAGGGCTAATGGAGCTCAGCTGGACCTCACTGGAGACAGATAGAAAGAATGAAAAAGGAGGAGGACAGGATGGGAAATAAAAAAGAGGGGTGAAGGTTGTAGATGACCAAACCCTTCATTGTTCCTATATTTGTTTATCTCCTAATATCTCATCTATCTCCTGTTTATCTTGTCCATCTTTCCCTTTTCTCTCTCAGAGTACCGACCAGGAGAAAACCCTGTAGCTACATATTTGGTGCGTTAGAAATCTTTTGGCTCCTGTGTTCCAGTTTTGTTAGCTTGTTTTGCTAGCTTTGAGGGTGCGATCACACCTACAGTTTGCTTTCTTTGGTCTGAAAAAGAGTGGGGAAAGATCATTGTGTTGTATTTTTGTATTCGGCTCATTCGGGCTCCTACTGTGAAGCAGCTTATGAACCAAAGTTGCAGTACATAGAGTTTTTCTTTTCCATCATGCACAAAGTCAGAGGATTTGTTAGCCGTGGCCTAATTTTTATACTAGTTTTAAGAAATTTTAATACCTTTTAATACTTCGGTGATGTTTAACCCAGTCAAGAGCACAAGTTGTAGTACCTAGAAATGAAGGACTTCCTGAAATGAGGTTCCTTCTTTTCGCGGACAAGATGCTTCAAACTTCAAGTAAACCACTGCAAACATGCTTGGCACGAACACAGCCTGACTCATCTTTTGGCTCTCCAAAAGTATGGTGAAGAAGTCAAACAGGGCAAATCTGATGGAAATTCTCCATAACAAGTATTATTTATTTATTATTTATTATTGATGTACGTTGCAGCAACATGGATGTCCTGCAGCCTTATGTAACTGCCCCCTGCAGAGGGATTGGGTGAAGGTTCAGCAGGGTTTCTTAATACAAGGGGCCAGAATTTCTGTCATTAACTTCAGTTACCCAACCTTCCACTTCATGTAGAAACCCCTGGAACACTCTATAACATGTCTAATATGACATCTACCCTGCTTATTAGATGTGTTTATACGTGTGATGGAAGAAAGTGGAAGTTTCTGGGTTGATTGATGGCAGTAGGATCAATCTGAAAGGATAATTAAGGTTTATTATCACTTGGGTCTTTTTTTTTTTTCATTATCATTATATCATTTCTATCACGATACATTTCTGGCAAAGGTACATTACCATAATATTGTGCTCACTGCTCACAGTTAACTGCCAAGATTGGGGAAAATTGCAACATCAGTACAGTGAAGTCCAAAATATGAGCAGATGATCCAATAGCTTTGAAACAAACCTCAGTTTTAGACAAACTTCTTTGGAAGAGAAATGAAGGGGAACAGTTAAATTATAACCCAAACATTAAATCCATCACAGTTTACAGATCGACTTTTCTGCTCCAACTTTAACCTGCAGTGCTCGCTTTAGTTCTCCGATACAGTTTTACTTTGCAATGAGGGATTATTAGCGACATTTCAGGTGCACTCCCTTCCAGTTTAACCCTCAGTTAAAGTGGTTTAGATCATCTGGTTAAACTGTTGGCTGGTTTGCAACCTGTTTGATCGGCTGCTTGTGTTTTTGCTCGATCTTCTTCTGATTTTTTTTTTTTTCCTTTTCTTTTTTTTGAGCAATGTTGCCCTGTTCAGAAATCTCATCAATCACTTCGAGTACACTGTCACCATAACTGATGGAAATGATGCCCTGGGGGTGCCAGATGCTGACCATGAACTGCAACACTCTTGTTCGGCCATGCACGTCATTCCCTATCTCTCTCTCCTCTCATTTCCCGTCGCCTGAAGACTGACGACTTTTCTTATGAAGGCATAAAATCAAAATATCTGCTGAAGACATCCATTTGATATGGTCAAAAGCTGCACAAAGAGCAAAGAAGTGGAGCTTGAGTTGGTGCTGTTTTTTCAATAGTAAAAACACTTTTTGTACATTAACTACACTAAATCAATAAACTTTTCATAAATTTTCTTTTCCCTTTTAAGTCTTACTAAATACGCTGAGGTTCCATTTACTACAGCTATTGTCCCTGTTTTTTCTCTGACCCTGTGTGTCCGTATCTCTATCTCTTTTGTGTTAACACTTTAATAGAGCCTATGTGTGCTTGACTGCATGACAGTTCTACAATTCTGTGTCCTAACTGCTGTCACGCCATTTGAAGTTTCCCCACCCGCTGAAGAGTTTAGGTTAAAACAACAATCAGAGTTTATGCTGCATGCGGCGAACTTGTCTTGACATTAAAGAGTTTATTTGTGTTTGTTGTTGGGAGCAGGTGGGCTGTTCATTCGTCACATCTGTGCTCAGGTACATCAGTAATGTAGGACCCGGTCGGTTTTTCCCAAGGCATGAATATCACTTCCCCCGCAGTACTGCGGAAACGAGGGCTGCCTTAACCTTTGTCACTGCACCTTTCAACTGGAACAATGACTTTAAACCTCAGCTTTTGTGCCCAGACATTGAATTATCAAGACGAGCGGAGGGAGGGGGAAACGGACAGCTTGAAGAGAGAGATGGAAACAGAGACAAACGGAGATATAAAGGGGCAGCTGCTTCGGGCAAACTGTCAGGAGTGGATTCGAGAGCGTTTACATAAGGCCGCTCTTGTGCTGCTCTCTGGAGTGCAACATGCTGAAATAGGTATTCATGCCTGCTTCAGGTGTTGGCTTTTCGCTCAAGACAGAGCTCTGAATTTCTGGCTGCGTCCAGTTGTTGATAGAGGAGTACAATTGGAAGAGAACACAATGTCTTAAGAATCACTAAGATCCATATCAGAAGTCTTTCTAGTCTTCTTGCATTCTCTGCTGGGTTCTGAGAGTCTCCCATCCACAAGACTTTTGGGTAGTTTTATGAAACCTGAGCAGTCTTGGGTAACCTAGTGCACTGGTTCCCCATCTGGTTGTCGTGACCCGTGTTTCGTCTCTCGTGAAACGCCTGAAACTTTCACCTCTTTAGGCACCTAAAAATCTTCCAATGATACAGTCTAAGCAGGAAAAAAAACACCCTTTGGTTGGACTATTCTGGGGTTTGTTTGTGACTATTTGTGACTGTTTTAAGGGGTCACAAACCAAAAATATCGGGACAGTCCCAATGGGTCATTCAGAAGAGGGCAGTGACACGGGACTATATTCCTTATTGAATATTTTAGCTATCATCAGGGCAAGGTATCAAACTTTTTGAACAGCAAACACAATGTATCTGTTACATTAGGTATGACTGGTCAGATTCCTAGTCTTGCTTACTTTACTCTTTAGTCAGATATTTTCTGATTTAAATCAGAAAACGTTTCTTAACTTTAATGAGCTGTTACAGGATTAGAACATATATATATTCCCCAAACTAAACTGTCAAAAAGTGTTGTTGTTGTAAAGGTGCTAAACATAGGTATCATATTAGCACCAATATGAAAATCTTCAAATGATACCGAGCCCAGGTGGTTATTTTTTCAATGAATCCAGAAATGGTTATGTCTATAAAATGTCAGACAACAAAGACAAATGTCAATCCTGAGGTCTCAGAGACCAAGATACTGTCTTTCAGTCTCTTGTTTTGTCTAAAAAAAACAGCTGAAAAATCCAAAGGGATTCTGTTGTTATGATATTACGTAATGAGAAACTGCAAATCCTCATGACGGAGAAGCTGGAACATTCCAATATTTGGCCGAATGATAAATTACTCATTATATTGTTGATTAATTTTCCCAATCTTTCAGACATACAGTTAAAGATGTTGGCTGTTTGTTGAGTCTCAGGTCTTGTTTAGCGCGTGATTTAAATCTTCAGCTCCGCCTGAACTATTTTGTCCCAGATGAAGCTCATGCATGCCGTAGGACGTATGCAATAAGTAAACCTTTTTTCAAGTTTCTGGCGTCGATTTGTTGCCACATCACATCTTTTCGATGCCAGTGCCTCCTCGTGTAGCAGGTTTCCATTAAAAATAAGTGTCATCCCGCTGCTTCTTGTACCTCCATAGTTGCATGTAACTCAAGAGCCACCATGCTCCCCGCTCACACATTTCTGTTTGAATTCCACAGTGGCTCAGTCTTGAAATCAGCCTCAACCAGGTTGTGAAAACCTTGTGGATTTCCTCAGCGACTCACTGTGGACTTTTACGGTCATGGCTGGTCTGAATTTGGCTCTCCCTCTCCCTCTGGTCTGTTCTCCCTCTTCACACTGTTTACAGTCTGTTATCAAATCAGTAGCTTCTGCCAAGGATTTGAACTGGTAACAGACACATTGTGAGCTTTACACATGCACACTCGCCTGCAGGACCCCTGTCAGTCCGTCCACATTTTGACGACTGTTAGGAGACATTTTCACGGGGAATGTGGGGATTTAACTGATGTTCAAGACTTTCTTGTACCTAAATACATCTTTGTTGTAAAAATAAAGACAGTAAAACTGTTCTCTTTTAAGAAATAATGCTGTAATGAAGCTGAGATTCTATTAAATAGAATCTCAGCTTCTCATAAATCTCATAAATAATAGTTTGCCTGGATTTTGATGGTTCATCTTTTCTGTTGTCTGTTATTTTATCGTTTTTAACTGTTCTGTTCCTCCTAACCGTATTATGTGAAAACCTTGTGCTTTTTCTTTTTGGACATTCTGGGCCCTGTCACCTTCTTATACAGGAAGAAATGCTAGAATCTAGTGCATGAAAGCACATTACCTATTGTGCTGTATGTAACTTCAAGGAGACAAGGCATTCATAAAACAAAGAGCCTCCCCCTCCCTCTCCCCGTCGTCTCCGATCTAAGAGATGAGTGAGAAGCGATTGTGGTTGTGCGACAAGGCCAAGTTGTGGAAGATAAGACAACATCTCCGCTCCTGACATGTGATTGCGATCCATAATTATATCTGTGCGGTGGCTGTGTGAGTGTAACATTGGCAGTGCAGGTTGAGTCAGTGCGGCCAGACTCCCAGTGGCAACATCTGATTGCAGGTGATTTGATGAGGAGGTAATAAAAACCTGGGCACAATATTGTGCTCAGATTTTATCGCCGTACATGCCATGACTTACTGAGATCGTCGGGATTTATTTGAAGTCTTAATTTGATTAAAAAAACAAACAGGAACTGCGAAGCCAAGACCCATATGCAATGGAATTGCTCCCTGCGTGAGATAAAAAATGGACAAACAGTACATAAGGAAAACATATCTCACTTCAGAACTGAAACAGTCACATGTACTGCATGTATGGAACAGTTATTCAGTGTGTCACAGAATCAGAGGACTAACTGTTGGATTTAAGGCGGCATTTTCTGCCTCCACTGCCTTTACAGAACATACACGCCATCGATTTTCTATAAAAGAGTAATTCACAGAAATCCTCTCCATCGCTGGAGGAGCCGGCGTAACCCGGAGCGACAGAAATAGATTTTCACGGGTTTGGTGTGGGAAAAGTGAATTGGGTCATTTCACCATTCTGCGGCTCCGTATAAAGACCTGATTAGATTAGCTTTGATTAGATTTGCTGTCTGAACGAGGCCCCCTTAGAGAGAAGAGGTGGTGGCGGCGGGTGGAGGGGTGGAGCGGTGGAGCGGTGGCGGGCTTGTTCTGTTAATAACGTGCTAAATTAACCATCCCAGCTCCTCTCTGCCGGGAGCTACATGTTTTATTCATGTCAATAGACTAACAGGTGTGACGTGACAGGTGTTGCTTTTTTTTTTTATTTCTCTGATCACAACTCCAGAAAAGTTGTTAATTGGATCTCAGGCTTTTTCATTTATTTATTTATTTTTTTACCATTAATTATTCTCTGCTGCTGTGAATTTTCAATTAAAGGACCATTCCTCTTGATTTCAGTCCATCTTCGCACGTAAAAGTCCTAAGTTTAAAGTCTTAATGTGCCAGATATTTTTATATTTTACGCATTTATTGCGTTGCTTTTTATACTGCAGATGCTTCCAGTCAAGCAGCGAGTTAACCAATGGAACGACTTCTTACTGTTGCTGAGGCATCGTGTCCGTTGTTGCTCATGGTAGCTGCCCAGTTCTCGTTTGTTTTAAACAAAATGAAAATGTTCAAAGAGGAATGAGCTGCCAATCCACCTGTGACTGGAAAGTTTCATTTTCCTTTATAATAGCTGAGTTTTATTCATCAGAGATTTAGACTTTTAGAAATGACGGATGTATGTATGTGCTCATGTATAATAATCCTGCAGGTTTTTACTTACTGTACTGATGAATTAAAGGATTATTAAATCTCGCTATTAGACGGAAACAACAGTAAATTAATTAGCAAAAAGTCTGATGATTGATGAATCGCTCAAGTAAGGTTTTAAAGCACGGCACAGTAACAAAATGACCAAAATCCACTGGTTTCAGCTTTTCAAATTAGGCTTTTCTGGTTTTCTAAGACTGTCGGTCAGACAAAACGAGACGTAATTAAAGAGAAGATTAGACTTTGAGAATGTGAGGTTTGTGTTGGCAACATTTTTTTCAGTTTGCTATATTCACTTTTTCCCGAATTACATTTTTTTTTCTTTTCTTTTTTTTTCTTTTCTTTTTTTTGCATCTGCATAGGTGTGAAGGCACAGATGGTGATTTGGATTATTCATAACCCAATAACATCATGGACACCACACCCACCGTGGCGGGAAATAATGGCACTAAACACCTAGGTGAAAAGTGGCATAATCAGTCGATTTCTTCCATTTACGACCAAAAACTAGACCCCAAAGCCTAAAATCTTGACCTTTGGGAGCAGAAGCGGAAGTGACTATAGATCATCCTGGAGAGAACTCTAAATAACGTTGTCGCAGCAGCAGTGCTACAGAATAACTCTTATTAAACAAAATTGATAGTGTGTGGAGCAGCCCCTGACTCTGCAGTATATTCTCAGCAGAGTTGTGTGTTGCTGGCGGCTGTTCCTGCCGTGGTGAGGCAGTAATTTATTCATTGAACAGGTGAAGGCGGCGAGGAGTGGGCTGGTTTCTCCTCGCCTAATGAAAACTCAAATCCCTCTGACTCCTGTAAATTGGTTAGGAGGTGTCAAGTGTCTCCCAACACGTCCCCACCCCCGTTACACACAGTCACACACACACACAGAGTCGACTCATAAGGTCGTCTCACTGCAGAGAGCCGGGATGTGACACTTGTCCTTCAAGGACACACACATTGCACACTAACACCGTTCAATCACAGACATTCAAAAATGTGTGTGTACATATATAGATGGAGATATAGATACAGAGCTATAGATGAAGATATACAGAGACAGATATAAATATATATATATATATAGATATATAGACGCGCGCACACACAGCACACACTCATGTCAGGCTCCTCTGCGGTCCATCCCTGTGAGAGCCAGTGGCGGTGACATTTAAAATTGATTACAAAGGGGACGATTGATTATGATAATGCCCATTTCTTTTCACTCATTACAGAGTTCTGGCTCCCCACTGGGCTCATAAATCATTGCTGCGTCATCTCTCACTGATGGAGACGAGCCTCGGTCTGATCAGGAGGCTGGTGGTGGCGTCGTTTGTGCTCAGGCTTTCAGCAAGTTTTTGGATCATTAGCGAATCCATCAAACAAGAGTGTAGTTTGAAAGTTTGCCAGTGTATGATAAACAAGCGGATGACAGATATTTGTTTTTGGTTTTTTTGTTGTTTTTTTTCCTCCAAGGTGAAGAGGAAATTTACTGATAGCCACTCCCTCAGCCTCACAGTCTTAAACCCCTCCCTGCTCCAATCACAGCTGAGAAAAAAAACTCTTGGCTGCCTTAGGCAAGATGAGCACTACCTTGATGGTGATTAACTGATGTTTGGGGTCATTTGTGAGCCAATTTTCAGCTCAACAATGCTGACAGTCACATTTTTTGTATTGTATAATTACACCCCCACTGCAGTATGTTTTTAGTTTTCATTATATACATTTCTATAAGAGGCTCCAGCTAATAAAAGGTGAAGCTGTGACAGTTACTACACATTATCATTGAGTTGTCATGACTTGCCATTGATTTTGCTGTTGGGGAGGATATTTACGGTGACTCCTGTCAAAGCATTAGCCTTTTACTCCTCAGTGTTTAACCAGCTTCTTCATTTCACTTGATGTGAAATTTTGCTATTCGAAAATGCTCATTTTGAACTTCCACCCAGTGTGATGTTACTAACTGCTACAACATAAGGCAGTGGGTGGGCCTGATGATATAGCCAGCCAATCATAGTATTACTTTTTGAGTAATTCTACAGATAGACTGTTAGAGCTCGTTGTGAAGCGTTGGAAACTGTACAAAATTTGGTGAAACTGAACGACCTTGGGAAAGGAGACATTACAGTGAATTATCCATTAGAGAAACAAGTGTCCTCTGCAGTGTTGTTTCTCAGACTGTGTCATAACCAGCTGATCTTAACTGGGTGGAAAAGTAGTTATTTAATTTAACAGATTATTACTCTGTCACATCAGTCCTAAAGTGGAACAACAGTAGAACAGTGTGGAAAGACAATTGGCCTGTTAAATCAAATACTAGAGGCTGTGGAGTGGAACAAGGAAAGGTTGATATCTGTCAGTGCAGACCACAGCCACCACTGTGACCCTGTCTCATCTTATTTTGGTGATGTAACTGCTCAGCTCTGTTTGGCTCTTGCTTGGTGATGGTGTAACACGTCCTTACACTCTCCGAGGGAGTGGATGGTAAAAACTGGGATTGTGAAAATGCCGCTCTGAAAGCATCTGTTTCTCTGGAAGTTAAATTGCATTACGTAGACACCCTCAGGTTCACAAAACCTGTCTGAAAAAACTGACTAATAAGTTTTCCCACATTTTATTTCGACGTTAAATCACTATCTGTGCCTGAGAATGGTCCAATACCATTTTTCAAAATAAAAATTGGCAAGCCATACGCATTACTTGGGTTAAGAAGAGGAGAGAGATGTAGGACATGAGACTGTTGAGTTTGTAGATTTGCCGTCTTTACAAGTATCTGACACTCCGATCCAGACCAACAGAGCAGGAATGTGAGCAGCATCTTTCTTCATCCTCAGATGAGATCTTAAGAGTAAGATGTTTGTGTGCAGCTTACTTCGGAAAAAGCTAATGGTGCCAGCAACTAACAGTGCTGGTGCAATCACTGAAATGATTAATGGCACCACCACTGATTTTTTTTTTTTTTTTTTTTTTTTTTTTTATCAGCATATTTCCTACTTTCTAGTTGAAAAAGTTTAACTCTGAGCCAAGTTGGTCTTAAGGTTGGGCAGTATGTTTTTAATCAGTTTCACATTATTAGTGAGCATATCAGTATACAGTACATCACAATATGACAAATGCATGTAAAATCACATGCCTACTACACTAACCAATTGATTTATGGTGCAGTAAACCATTTCACTGCAATACATCGGACAAAACTCTCCATAAGTGTAAAACAACTTCAGCAGGTTATTTGATCTTTAATCATTTTGCTTGGCCTCGTTAATTTGGACAATGAAAGTTTTGAAACAAACCCGATATGAACTTATTATCATGAAATAATGCTACTGATAGCAATGTACAACAATACTGAATTATCAGCAGTCTGAACTCTTTATTTAAATGTTATTGGAGACCTGAAATCCGCCTCAGAGCAGAGCAATTCCTATTGACAGCTAATTCAACCAAATCACAGAGGAAATTTTACTCGGGCACATTTTTGCTTCTGGTTTGTTCAAGTTCTCATTGCCCACTTAGAAGTGAACCACGGCTTCTGAACAGTTGAGTACAACAAGAGCAAAGAAACTGAGAACACGGCTGTATATGAGCAGCTCCTAACACTCATTAAAGCTGAAACGAATAGTAGATTAGTTAGTTCAGCTTCGCAAATGAGAGATTTTTATGCTTTCCTCTGTTTCATATCGTTGTAAATTGAACACCTTCGGGTTTTGGACCTTTTGACCGGACAAACCAAGGCCTTTGGACACCTTATCTTAGAGGTTGTGATGGAAATTTCCTTGATTTATCCAATCAACCGACCATAAAACAATTTGCCTTTACTTGTAGATCATATCAATTACATTTGTTTTCCTGCTTTTTCAGGCATCTGTATAAAGGCAGTTATATCGTGTTTTGAACTGCATTGTTCTCACCTGAGCCAAGCCAAATCTAAAGAAGTACATGCTGCCTAATTTGAAACAGCTCCAGACGAGCTAGTTGTGAATGCACATTAAACAACTGCCAAGTACTTGTAACAACATGGTCTCATCTCTTTCCTGCACCCTGAACTACCCCCCCCCCCCCCCCCACCCAAAAAAATGGAGTAAAACAAAATTAGCTTTAAAGTACCTTTAACTCCCTGCATTTTTGTTTCAGTCTTCCTTCTGTCTCTTATCCTTCCCAGCACCACTATGTAACCTCCCCTGTAATCTTCCCTGCAGCCCTGAGTCACTCTGAGTCAGACTTGGGTCATGGGAACTCACAGCTGCTTGTCAGACCCCATGCAGTTGACAGACAGCAAGCTCCATCTTGGTTTGTTTGCTGATGCCCGTGGAAAAAAAAAAAAAAAAAAAGGAAAAAAAAACAGCCCTGCACCTGAAACAATCCAAAGTTTGAGTTTGTTGCTGTGGGATGGCGGAGCCCGTCTGCTGGGGAAAGAAGGGCATAGTGTGCAGGCATGCTGCGCTTTTACACACACGATATTCACGTAATGCTGCATCACATCACTAAATACTGTATAATAATTAATGTAATGTTTGTGTTATTTGACACCACAGTCTGTAATCCACAGTATCACTCTGAGAATTAAATATAATGACAGCAGTAACAATGAATGTGTGAACTTTAATTGAAACAGACCTAGTGCCATGAAGAGTCCATCCAGTCAACTTGATGCTACCTTCCGATCGAGACCTAATGTCGAAGTCTAGCCAGTGACAATCAAACTTTTAGCCTGGTTTTTGGTTATTGAATACTTAAAACTGTCTTTGGAATTCGGCGTAGTCACGTTCATAGTCCTCATACTTTTATTGTTCTTCACTGGTCAAATAGGTTACAAACTTCAGGAAAGTTTTCCAACTATAGACAATAGTTTATATAGTCAAAGTCCTTTATTTACCATTGTTGCATAGAGTAATTTGGCATATTTTGTTAAATGAGGGGGGAAAAGGGGTTAAACATAGTGGTATAGTGGTTCAAATATAACTTTATAATCCAAAGAGATAATTAATGTGGCCAAAGGTACAAAGAATACAGAACAAATAAATACTTGAAATGAAACAATAAAAACAATCCATAGAAGTCAGTAAGTAGTAAGGTATTGGTAAAAGTGTTGTGTATTGTATTGGGACCGATCTTGAAAAATTTCAAAGGATACCCAGCTTTCTGTGTGAGGTTTTCCTCACACATCTCCACCACATTGTGACCGACTGGGCCGTTTGCCTCTGCTTGTCCGCGCTTGTAAATACTCAGAAAAGTTTTTCAGCTCTTTTCCGGACATTGCAGCATGCCGCTCTGATTTCTGTAATGTCGTACTACAAATGTAACAGATCACATCCAGCATACAGCGTCACTTTAGTCGATATATGGCCTTTTGTTGCCTGATATTCCCTAGCGCCACGATTTTAACGACGCACATGCGGCTCTGCAACACGCAGCAGCTGAGCAGCTCTGTTCACATCAAAACTTGAGGACTAAGAAGTATATTCTAGAGGACGGGGGGAAACCATTCCTGGCCTCACAGTTAAAAGCAAGTGTAAAATTGTTCTCAGGGGTTAACGTTAGATTTTGCTGAATCTTTATTTCAGGCTACAGCACTTTGCAAGAAAACCCTGAACAGTATTGAATCCATCATCCCAAGTGTCTCCTTTGCCCCTTGACTTAAAGAAAGGCACACGAGTCCCTACTATATCCCTGTGGAGAAGGCAGGAAAATGAATTTCCCACTTGTAAATCAATACATTACACACACTGTGCCCTCGAGCAAGCTGTCAAACCCGTGCCAGTTCCAGGGGTGCTGACCTCCCTGTGGTGCCGAGGAGACAAAAGGATATGACGCGCACCCTCTTGAATCAATACAGGTCACAGAAAAGGTGATTGCGATAATAAACCCTACCTGAGCCAGAAATGACAAAGAAAAATAAGATTACATTTTTGGCTTTGTACTATAATAAAGTAGATCTGTCTGGTGAAATATGAATAATGTGTCTTGGTGGTTTCCAGGTAAATGTTTTTTTCTTTGTCAGAACAGTGGCTGCACTTGTTAACTAGCCTCGGGTAGATGGAAGCTAATCAGTGACAGCAGTGTGGGAACAAGACTTATTTTCCCACCGTTAGTCACCATAAATGCCAAATGTCTGTGTGTGTGTGTGTGTGTGTGTGTGTGTGTGTGTGTGTGTGTGTGTGTGTGTGTGTGTCAGAGTACTTGTCTGTTTATGAGTGACGGCGGCTCATATCTGAGTTTCTGTGTAAACTCCACCTCATGTGCACGTCTGCGTCTTGAAGTGGGCATACCCGAGTTTCAGCAGGAGTGTGTGCGTGTGTGTGTGTGTGCTGTGTTTATGTATTAGTGTGCCCTTTGATAACCTCTGCCCCCTTCCTCTCTCTCTCCTTTTTTTACAGCGAGCATACACTGTGATAGTGGAGGTGTGGGACAGGGACAACGTCACCCACAGCAATGGTAAGGCTCACCCCTCTGTACTGCTTTAAACAGGGTATTATAGAAAAATAAACGGTTTGGACCATATTCTTCTTTCCTTCTTCTCTCTAACACATGCATCACACAATTTGTCCCCTCTACTGCCACTGAAATGCTACCTCTATATTTATAGCTTTCCTTGTTGTGATTATGCTCAGGTCACAAAATGTCATCAAAATGTGTATTTGTTCCACATTTTGGCTTGTCTGGCTTGTTACTGTGGCTTTGACTTGTGCACTTCACTAAATCCAAATCGGTTGTTTTTTAATCTCAGGGGTCAAGTTCGTCTGATGATTAAAATCCCGCCGCGTTGTTAATGAGTATATTTTTGCAGCAACAATCGGATTTAGTATTGGACATAATAATGTCACATTGTTAACGGAATAGCTAGCCAGTGCTAAGTTGTTTGGTTTGTATATCAAGATGAGTAATAGTCCAAAGCCCTAGTAGAGGCTGTGCCGTATGGCGGATAGATTTAACAGCATACAGTGCTGCAAACTGACCTATTTTTAGAGATTTATGATGGTGGTACTAAAGGAAATGTCATTAAAATCAAAAGGGTTTATCCTTAAGGAAACAGAGACATTGTCAGAAGCTTTCATGCCAATCAGTCGTCTAGATTGTGAATTATGTTAAATGTGAAGTTGAAAGGGTCATTGACCATCCAAAATAGAAAAGACTTATTCTCTGAGGTTCACGAATGTCGTCATCAAATGTTTGGGAAATAAGGCTATTAGTGTGCGAGATACTTTGCCCTAGAAAAAAGCGACGGACGAGCAGAAAGTTCAAACTTGGAGTGACAGATTGATGTACAAAACAACTATCATCATCCTTAAGCCTTGGGTGAGCTTAATCAATAAAATGAAATCCATAAAAGCCTACCATCAACCAATGAAGTATTGTTTTGAGATGTTGTTCCCAGGAACTGGGAAGCTTGGAATGTTTTGAATCAACTGTGGTGAATCATAAATGAAATTAAATCACATAATCAAGAAAGGACACATCTGTTGACGCCACCTTTCCCAGATGACAAGATTGTTGGTGATCCAGCAAATTATGTCAGCTGTGTGTTCATCATGCAAAAGTGCAGTTCATCAGTAGTCACTGAGTCAGCGTATGGGATAGATGAAGTGCATGTTGCAGCACAGGTAGTAACCCAAATGTGTTTACCATGAAAACCTCTAAAACATCAAAAAATGACAATCCCTCCTCATGAGAACATTTTTTCGCCAAGTGACTAGTGCTGTGACCGTGTGAACTGGAGTCTGTGATCTCATTATGGGGCCTAACCTACCTTCTGCCTGCGCACTGATTTCTTTGGTATACAGCCATATCCTGTTTATACATGCTCTTGATCTGAGTTCTGTTTGGCTTTGTTCCCCAACACCGCTGGGAGGAAGAAGGGTTAATTGAAGGATGTAATCTGTGTGATAAGACAGCGCTGGATAGGATTCGCCAGGTGTTTGCTCACTTTTTCCGGAGTAGTTGATTTAGGGCCTGGATCATTTAGTGACTTCAGCTATCTATCTTCCTACCTGCCGATGGCACCTCCTTTGTTGATTTTTACTGCTAACAAACAAATGCATGCCTCTAATAGTAACGCCTCTGTGGCTGTTTCTTCCCCTTACACAAAAATATTTGTTCAGGATCAATATGGCTCTGACGCAGATTTGTAATGGGTTCAGACACATTTGATACTGTAGCTGCTATGTTGCTATGATGCTATGTACCTGGTCTTCCTGCAGTGTACAACTGTGTAGCAATATGTTAATGTTGGAGCTAAAGTTTTGAACTTGTGTGATATGTTATTATATTCTGTATGAACGGTAAAAAGCCTCACCCAGCTGCTAGAGTTGGGGTTTGATAGCTAGAATCCAACCATCAGATGTGAGTCCTTTCAAGTCTCTTATCAAATATATTTCGGTTTAGTCTTGTGCTTTTAAAGTGTCTGTGTTTGTATTTTGCTGAAACACACCAATGAAGGCTTTTAGTCAAAATATGTCTCAAACATGCAATGTCAAAGGCTTGTTATGATACTCGGGGCAATCGTGGCCTTATATTGCCTTACATTAAAATGGTTCCAACTGGTTGTTGGACTCAGGGGACATATCACAATCAGTATTGGATGTGAAAAAGTTGGATTGGTGCATCACTAGAAATAGTTATCAGAGCACAACCCTAAAAGGCATCGTTATGCTTCAACTGAACTGCCTGTCAGATGGCCAAACAGCTTCGAAAGCCCCCTCCCTTCACACACCTGTGAAGGCAGCAGCTGCTTCTGTAAGTTTCAGAAACAGAAAATCGGACGTTCACTCCCACTTCAAGTAGCCATTGTTCAGGTGAGTGGAGGTGAGAAAGAAGGTGGTGTTTGAACTTCTGTTCCACGATTGTTTTTCACTCAACTACTTACGCCACTTTTCATGTGTACAAACATGTGCAACACTGTGGCTGCCCTCACAGAATGTCCAAAAGTGTGCACCATTCAACTTCAGCAACTTAGACTTTATTGTCACAAAGGGGAATTTGTCTCAAAGCCAGGTAGAACACGGAACAAAGGTTTGAACACAAAACACATTATCCCCGTTTCATACTTTTCATCAAGTCTTGCACATCTCTGTAACGGCAGGCTTTTCAAACCACCTTCAAGGTTAGCTATTCTGAACAACTACAAACACTTGTGCTTTCCGACATCGTACGAACTAATTGGTTTCAATCACACTGACACCTTCACAGCCACAGCAGATTTGTTAAGCAGACGTAATCTTGGAGAACCGTACCGAAACCACAACGGAGAGAACGCCAAACAGTCTTGGGAGGTGGGTTTTGAAGTTGTGAAAGGCAGGCAGAAGGTGCTGACGTCGCGGCCGCCGTGTCCCATCTTGTAGACTTGGACCGAGTAATTTCTCTTTGCATGTTCACAAGTTCTATCCCCTAATCTGTCAGTGAGTCTCACAGCAGCCAAGTGTCCTGTCAAAATGAAACCTTACCTCCTTTCTTAATTAAAAGTCGCACTGGACAAGCTCAAAATATAAATGTAATTATATAATCTGCAAAAATCCTCCATGAGTGTTTATCAGAGGTGGTCAGTTTATTTCAGGAGGTTTTTGGCCAAAAACATTCACTTGGCTCTTTATGCCTCAGTTTTGGATTTCATGCATTTTCAGGAATTATTTTCAATAAACGTCAGAGAGCAGGCATGAACCTGTTGTATCCAGGTGCGGGTGTTGCATGCAGGTGAAGCGAGCTTTAGTGATGCTGTAGCATTGTTAAAGAGAGAGAGAGAGAGTTTTCATCTGTGTTGGACCAGGTTTTGCACAGGAATGAGAATCTAGGGTTGTCCCAATCTAGTTTTGTTTTGCCTGAGAGCCCAATCTGAGTCCTCTGTCTGCCAACACAAATCCTGATTACACTGTACTGTATTTTCCTACAAAATACAGCTGCACAGTAAATTAAAGTTAGTAAAGTCAAGTTGGACAGCTGGATAAATCTGCATTATGAAAAAAAAACAGCCAGTATCACACTTTCCTTAAATGGCTCTGATATTTTGTATTATTTCCCCAAGTATTTTATACAACACCCACGGGGCGGGGGACTGTCACTGGGTATCCGATAGTGCTACCCAATGCTGAAACATTGAGTCAATTAATCGATTCTATGACAAAAATTAGGTGGCAAGACTTAGATACATACTTAATGCACAGACCAAGAGTGGTATTGGGCTTCTTTTCTATCTCTCTGCAAGAAAAAGGGCATAAGCATCTTTTCTAAAATGTCGAACTATATAATGACTGACCCAAGCAACAGTTTCTCACCAAACAACAAAATAATATTCAAATACAAGGTGTCCCAGGGTATGAATTTTTTCCTCATATCAGCTGACGTTTTTTTTTTTTTTTTTGAGGACATGAGGTGAGTTTCTTGCCCTGCATTACAGTACGTGCTGCTCGAGCCTCGTATGAACAGGTCTGGGCAGCAGGTTGGAGAGGCCTCAGGAAAAAGAAGGTTTTGTGAAGGCTGTTTATGCCACAGGAAACCCCCGCCTGTTTGAAAACAAAACAGAAATGGCAAGAGAACAGAGCACAGAGCTGTGTGCCGGGGGATTTTTGGCTGGTGCGGAGCTTCGCTGGAGGGTAGAGAAATACCGATATCTGTACTGGAGAATTACCCACCAGAAACCAGGAGTTAAAGGATGAGGCTGTCGATATTTTATTATAGTCAACAAATCCCATGAAAAGACCATTACCAACAATGAATGTATTCTGCTAACAAGTATTGTCTGTGTATCAAAGCTTGATATATCTTATTCTACTGTCCCGTGGAGATCTACTGTTGTCCAAAAACTATGAAAACCACATCAGAGAGCGACACTGTTGCACTGGGTCCCCAACAAACGCACTATTTCCTCCTGTTTGAGTAACATTTGCTAAAAACTAGTGTCCAGCTGTTTTAGGAAATCACTGAGCCGCTTTCAAAAGTGAAACTATATATTTGTGAGCTGTTTTTAAACGCGCTGCTTCAAAATATAAATAGCGAAAACACTGTTTACATCTTCAGTAGGAACCAATGGGTTTGGAGATGAGAGCCACAGAGAGGGTGTTGAAGTCTAACATATTGGTTGTTTTTGGAGTCTTTTGTGGGATTTGTTGACAATAACGAAACTATAAATTATCGCCAACCTTATCCTTCATCATTGATGCTTTGACAGTTTGGTATATTTTGTTAAAGCTAAGGTATCAGAAAAAAAGTATTGTTTTGGTATCAGCACTGAAACTCTAGTATCGTATTGGCAAGAACACTGCGCAAAAACTGCCGACCCCTGTCACACACTGATTTATGTCCTGTTACCACAGACCAACAATACAAATCAATACAGTATCGTAAAAGCAAAGTAGTAGTCTGCTCAGATTGTGATCAAGGCTGGTGTCAGTAATAAAACAAGTTTTGGCAAACACAGGACAGCATCTGAAAGTTGTTTAAGTGCAGTTTCTTGTGCCATGTAATTTTCATGACGCTATCCTAAGTGTGTGGAGGAAGATGCTTCCCAAAACAAAGGAACACCTTGACAACCAGCTTATCATCACTGAAATCACGGGTATGCAGACACTGATGCTCTGGCACTGTTTCTCATTCCAGGTGTGCTTTCACAGCTGTCCATCATCCATTACGTAAACCCAAGATAAGTCTGAGGATGTCATAAAATGATTGAACAGATATGAAATAAAGTGGGGGTTTTTTTGGGGGGATTTTCGAAACGCTGGATACTTTCACCTCCTCAGGACTGGTTCCTTTTTTATATCGAAATTTTGCCTTTTTAGACTATTTTATCTATCTGAAGTTTGGCAGAGTTCTTGAATTCCTTGTGTTTAGACAGCGTTTAATATTTTAGAACTTTGACCTCTTTTGTTAAATGAAAAAAACTGATTTCTAGAAACACATAATCATATGTTTAAAAATTGGGTATCACAAAAATAGTGTGTTGGTATTAGTACTTACACTCAGGTGTTGCATTGACACTGGCATCGAAAAATTCCAGGTATAACCATCCCCAGTTGCAGCCCTAATTATAGTTATGCTCACACATTTTGATTTGAGCAAGGTGTTTGTAGATTTTTTTTTATGTTATATCCATGTGGGAACGTCTGCATGGGAACTTGAATTAAAACGTGTCTGTACATTTTTCTAGAAAACATCAGATGCCAGGTGAAGGAAAAAAAAAAAAAAAAGGAACAGATACATTTTAACTGCCAATGTGAACGCAGCCGTGACTTCAGTTCAAAGATCACAACTGTTACAAGCGACAAGCTGCAAAGAGGTCAGAGGTCAAATTGCCACAGTCCCCTGACAAATCACTCCAGTTGCATGCAGCTTGTTGCATGTTGGCTGAAAACTGGAAAACTGTCTGATTGGACAAAACCCATCAGTCTTTTTTTTTTTTTTTTTTTAAAGTGAAGGCTTCTTTTTGAAAGCACAGACTATCATGATGCTCTTGACATGATCGGCTGCGCAGATCTGAAGGCACTTGTTGTTTATATAAGCTGGTTTTATATGGCCCCCTCTCTTCTGCTCTCCCTAGTAACAACCGCCTCTCTTAGCGTGTCTCCTCCAGCGCAGGGAGAGCTCACGATTGGTCTATATTTTTATATCTAATAGCTGGTGATGAACAGCAGAGAGTTAGTGCCTGGGTGTTTCAGGTGGTGGGTGTGGGACTGAAATCTGTGGCAGTGTGTTAACTCGCAGCGAGACTCAGTAAATCAGGACAGCATGAGAATGGATTCTTAGCAGGTTTTCACTCTTTTTCTACAGTGTCAAACTTCAGCAGTTATGACAATGCTTTTAAGATGCAAAAAATAAGGTGTGTTATAATTCCCAGTTGATTCACTGAAGACAAAAAAAAAAAAACATTAAACTCTTTAGATATTATGGACAATAAAACGTTTTTTCTAATAAACAGTGAATATAGAAATTATAAATGTTTTAAAATGAATCCTAACCCTTCACACCTGGAGGAAAACCCAGCAAATCTAATCCATGTAATAAGTGCAAACGACCGGGCTCCAGTCCAGCAGTTTAGTTATGATGGGAAAAATTCAGAATTCATCGTTACCGTTCATTTTCAAACACTTCAGCTGTATGTTTCTCTTAAGTGAGACTGTTAACTTTTAAAATAAGGTATTGCACATTCTCCTCCTCGCAAAAGAAAAGTTGAATTCATAAACATTAAAATGGACCTTTGCTCAATTCAATACACTCAGGGGTTTTGCTGCTGCATTGTGACTTGGTTTGCCATGGAGAGTAGCTGATGGTGGGTAATGTAAGCTAACATTAGCAAAATTTAGATGTGTAGATATAGCTGTCTAGCTGACCTTACCAAGTTAGTTTACTGAAGCAATGACTCGTTTTACTTTCATAACAATTAGGCCACATTTTAGCATTTACCATTATCCTGTCATTGTCACTTGTACCATAGTTGGCGCTGTTCAGCAAACGTTACAAAGCCTTTCTTGATAGCTGAAAGTTTAAAGGTGTGTTCTGAAAGAACACAAGGCGAATTTTAGAGACGGCGTGATTGCATACAGTGTCAATGGGAGAGACGAACAGATGCAAATTCATTCAGTTGAAAATGTTTCAAGTTGAAAGCCTCACAGTCGATTCCACAAAGCTCCTCTAAGGCCAACTCCGGTCTTCAGCCCCTATATCTTGAAAGAGACTGGACATGGGAAGGCAAATTTAAAAAAGGAAACCAAAGAATCCCCAATTGCCCTCCATCACCTGAACTCACTTTATATAAAGTGATGGACGATGTAGAAGATTCTTTGTTTTCCTTTTGAAATAGAGCATTTTTGATCCTGCACACCTCTCACTAAGACTTCGTGCCATGCATGGAGTTTTTTGAAATTACAAACTGATATAATTACCAAAAAAATATCTTTACCAACTAAATAAGATAAAGGGGGTACGATTTTTACACAGTTTGTCAACCACATCCTCTGTCTCCCAAATTCCTTTCACAAGTTAACTTTCTCAAATGTCTCAAACGATGCAGCTCCAATTCGTTTATGGGTAGTGACAATGCTCCTACTACTTAAGCTAAGTAAACCATATAAAAACCCTCTGGGTTTACCTGAAACACTGCAGAGTCACCAAGTTAAACACTGGGCCCTTTATCCTAACTCATGGCAAGCTGACATGGTTTCACAGGACATCAATCATATGTGAGGTAAATACCATGTTAATGGTCCAACCTGGTAGCTTATTCTGGCCACTGCAGTCCTGTGTTATTTTCGGTGGATTCAAACCATTAACTCTAGCTGTGTTGGTGCTTTCCTCAACCCACTGAAGACAACACCACCATGAACAGTGAAGATGGGTCCTTCCTTCCAGCTCCGTCTCGTCCAGGTCATCCTTGGGCTCTGGACGCAGCAGCAGCAGCAGCAAAGCCCGCTGGGTCACAGTGCTTCTGTTCCTTGAGAAGGAGCTAAAGGGCCTTTCCTATGTCGCCCTTCCTCGTCTGTTCCCCGTCCCTTATTATTTCCGGCCTGGCTCCGATGCAGTCAGGGCTGGATATCCTGAGAGGGGGAGTGGGGGACTGAGAAGCATTTCGCCAGGCAGGAAAACTGAAATAGCAATTTCAGTTATCAAGCCCTCGCAGACCTCGCGCCTACACCCTCTGTTTGTGCTTGCTTCATTTTCCTATTCTTTCCCCCTTTTATCCTCTTCTCTTTTTTTTTTTTCTTCTTCCACATTCTTGGTGGAACAGAGGGACCGGAGGTTACACCTTCCCTCTGATCTGTGTCAACAACAAGCATTCTTCGAGGCCTCGTGGATTCTCTAATCACACTGAACACCAGGTTGTTGGGTCAAATCCCATAACCGGAATCAGCCTTGCTCCCTGGAATGCCATTCAGAATTTTTCTTGATTTGACTTTCCTATCTGACTGACCTAAATACTTGACCTGTTGAGTGTTGTGTTTTTTTGTTTTTTTCTTTCTGTAGTTCTGAGAAAGTGAACTATACATTTGCTAAACCCCTCACTCCTAAGAGTGATTGTCTGTGGATATAGATATAGATACCTATAGTGGCAAAACAAAAGTATTTCCGAGGCTCAGGAATCATCAGTAGCCAACTACCTTATTTTGTGGGGTTACAGGGTCTGTTAGTACAAGCCCCGGTCAAACTGAAACAGCTATTGTATGGTATTCCTCCTCTGGTTTAGACTGACATTTGCAGCTCTGTCCTGCTGTTTATTGCATTTGGGGAAGTTTACACACAAACACATTATGTTTGCAAGTTAGCTCTTTTAAAACAAGTCAGCTGAAAACATAAAAAACTCAGTCGGAGACAGTTTTTTCAAACAACTCACAGAGCTAACGTTAGCCTCATTAGCTGGCCAGCTACAGCTGATAAAATCTGCCATTGACAGTTGTAGTTTCAGCTGCCGAGACTGATGGTGGTCAGTAAGAACTGAGATGCTGCTTTTGTCTACTTCTGTTTGAAATGAAAGACCCATTTTTGTCAAAGTTACCAAGAATTTAATTCTGTTGTGTCTGCCACGGTCGACAGGTGAAGTAAAAGAAACTAAGGGTGGCTGGACCTACTTATTGCTTTTCTCTGTGTTAAATAGTGTAAATTGAACGTCTTTTGGTTTAGGACTCTTGGTAGGACAAATAGTAATTTGAAGATGTTTCCTTGGGATCTGGGATTGATTAATCAAAAAAATAATCCACTGTTTAATCGTTGAACATAGCTGCGGCTGCTGTTTGCTTCTGGACTAACAATGTAATGACTATCTGACAAGATACTCCACAGCACTGCCGTGTTATTTTTATTTTCCAACACGTTTGTATCGATTTGTTTATCTCTGTCCTATCTTTTGTCCAGATGACGAGCTGCTGATCGAGCGCAGCATCCACAAAGGGATGATCAACCCCGGAGAGGAGAAGCAGATGGTGGAGTACAAAAGCTTGATCGCCAGCCTTGAGTACACCATCCGTGTTCGCTGCGACGAGCACTACTACGGCAGCAAGTGCAACAAAGTTTGCCGTCCCCGCGACGACTACTTTGGCCACTATGTGTGTGATCAGTTTGGAAACCGGGGCTGCATGGAGGGCTGGACGGGGCCCGACTGCAAAACAGGTGAGGGAAGATGTCGATCGTACTGTAAACACATGCGGTAATACACAGACCAACATGAAAGAGTATTTAAAATACCCTCATTATTTTCATTTTTAATCTATTTTTACAGAAAAATACCAGATCTTTTTTTAAAACTAGCGGATCTAAATAAAAAAGTTTAAATACAGATTCCAATAAGCTCACAAAAAGGAGGCTAAGTTAAAAGGTTATCAGATAAGTCTAAAATATAACTGATAACAAAAATAAAAAATTAACAATAGCTAAATAAAATAATTAAAATTCAGAGTAAAAAGAAACAGGAAGCTTTACAAGTTTCCCTTTACGTCAAATTACTTGAAAAAAAAAAGATGTAATTTTTTATTTTCTCCTTTCTGTCCAGTAAGTGAATAAAATAAATAAACAATTTATTTTAGTCTTCTACTTATCCTTTAGTAGATCACTCTATTTTTCAGATCCTTAGTTAACTAACAGTACTATTTGTTGATGTATTAAGTTATATTTTGTGACTCATCTGAAAACCTTTTACTACCTTTTTGTCACTTTTGGGGCTCTGTGCTTTTGCCACTGACAGCTCAAAAGTTGCTTCTGATAACAAAAAAAATGCAAATTAACCGCTAATTATGTAGCTGAATTCTCAAGTAGGAAACAATAAACTGTGCACAATAAACTACATCGTTTGTGCTGCAAATGGTATTTTTAAATTCTACTGAATTTCTATTTCTATTTAGATTATATTTCTTACTTATCATATCTCATGTAGCTCGTATCTAAGAGTCAAAATAAACATCCATAAATATGCTGTTTGGAAAAAAAAAAAAAAAGCAAAGGATAATCAGCCAAAAACACTCCACACTTAAAATTCCTGTGATCACATGGACATAGATTTAGTTTCCACTTGCTTACTGCCCTTTTCAGAGACTACTGGAAGTTCATTGAAGTTCATGTCAAGTGTCACTTTGCAAGAATTCGGAGAATGTTTGGAAACTCGTTACCGCTGGAGACAACTTCAGCTCTCCGACAATGACTTCTGACAATAGCCGTTTTAGCCACAGCAGAGATTCTCTGCGTTTCCCAAACAAGAAAACACAGGAAATTAAATTTTAATGATTGAAGACAGAGTGCCAGACAAAAAATCCAGAGGCAATTTTATGTCACAGTTTTAAATATGCTTCTGAAATAATGACTCTCCCAAAGATTTTGGACAGGATCTAATACAAACATGTTACTTTCCCTCTCTCTTTTCCTTCCCAAAAGCCATCTGCAAACAAGGATGCAGTATCCTGCACGGGACTTGCAGCGTGCCGGGGGAATGCAAGTAAGTCGCCTGCAGTTTTGTTTTTGTTTGTTGTTCCACTCTGTTCACCTTTCAATGCAGCTGCCAAGTGATGTAAAATATGATCTTGTTTGGATGGAAACCGCCCGTAAGAGCTTAATGAGGATAACAGTGGTGACAGAATAGAGTGATGAGAGGGCGAAGGGGAGCTGTTGATAACATACCAAGCAGCCCAACCCCGCACCACTCTGCTTCCCCCATCCCAGTTCTGTGAAGTGCCCCCCCATCCCTCCACCTCCATCCCTCAGCTCCACTCTGATCCAGAAACCATTGTTCTGCTTCCTGTCCTAAGGCTGGCCTGCTCCTGCCCGCACACAGAGACAGAGAGGCCTGTTTTTCGCTATGTTTCCTCCCTCGTCCTCCCCCCAGCAGCAAAGAGGCACTGTGCCCCCCACTCCCTCCCGTCCACCCCCCCGCCACTGTCTGCAGCCCACATCACGTCTTCCTATCCTGGGCCTTGTTATGGCTGGCACTCGCCTGTTGGGAAGCGTGGATTCCTCCCACCCCCTGGGGGGTAAGCCCTCCTTAACGGAAAAAACCATAATCTGAAAGTGCATACTTGGACCGTAAATTAGTGATACTCGACACAATAAGGCAAGCAAGTTTATTTCTTTTGTTCATTCGGTACACAAGGCACTTCAGAGTGCTTTACATTATCCATTAAAAACACGAAAGGAGGAATACAGCTCATGTTAAGGGCACTTTCACACCTGTAGGTCCAGACCAAAGGGGGGGAAAAGTCACCTTTTAGTTACATGGACTCATTCTTCGGACAGCTTTGGTGGCTGCCATCCAGAATCATCAGTGCTACATTGATCCGCGTGGGGGAGATCAAAACCAAGTTTAGTCTGGTGCAACACGGCAAATTATGTGACGCTTTGCTCTGCTGTATGGGTTTACAAAGCTTCTCTGGTGTCACAAAGAGTCAAAAAAAGAAATAACTGATCATCAGCAACATTAGTTGAGGTTGCACATAATAATCAATAACAACAAGAAAAAAAACAAGAGAGGAGAAAAAAAAAAAGGAACCTCATCACTATACGTATACCCCTAGGGAGCGAGGAAGCAGCTATGTTTTTTGTTTTTAAAAAGAGAAAAAGAAAAAAAACAATCACATCACACACAAACACAAGCACAAAACAAATCTGTTTTAACTCCAGATTTTCACCCAAATTTCAACCAAGTCTGGCAGTGCAAATTGTGCAAGTTTCACGTACACTGGTTCGGAGGTACCTTTAAAAACCTGTGCTGCAACGTCAGTGCACCGGGGGGGGTGAATGGAACTTGGTGTTTGGGGTTCAAAGCAGTAGTTTGTCTTTCCCAAAGTAGTGTCCTGGTTACTGTGAGTTCAATGTGAACAGCTTTCATTGGACCTGCTTTCTACAGATGCAGTCCCTATAAATGCTTCGAGCACGGCAAAGCAAATGCCATGTTGATGGTTAAATTGTAAAAAAAAAAAAAAACAACAATATTGTTGTTACTTGATATTTCTGTCCTTTGATGGACATCATTTCCAGGCCAGTTGAGTCACCGCAGCTCATCCAGAGATGGCCGCTCAAATGTTGAGGACATGCCATTAGTCAACCAACAGTTACAACAAAGATGGGATGTGTTAGCCATGCTACAGCACTGGCCGAAATTCATGGGAGCTGTAGTTCTTTTTTTGTACGTTAACAAAGATATTGTTGACCTCTGACTTGAATTCTTCTAGCAAGTGCCACAGTAGAACGCAGAAGGAGTACTTGTGCAGTACTTGCACACAGAACTGTGATATGGCCGCACAGTGGACCACAAGCAGAAAAAGGCCCATCAGGCGGGTGTCGTAGCAGCTATGTGAACAGGAGAGGAGGCAGCGGAGAGAAATCCAGATTTGATTACATGTGGAACTGAACAGTACAATTAGACACGGTGAGAGCACACGAGAGCTTTAAAAAGCCAAACTGCGGGGCAAAACTGAGCAGAGGTGGCAGAGGGGAGGGGGGTGAGGGGTTGACACTGAGGAAGGTTTGATTTAGTTTAGATCAATTTAAAAAAATAAAATAATAATTAAGCTGACATTTCTCATTGGAAATTGGCGGAGGATTGGAAGAGAGAGGAACACCCTGAAATGGGCCTCAGCATGTGATTTTGAGCTTCACAGAAATGAGGAACACACACTTGTACACACACACACACACACACACATGTTCACAGACTGCTGACAAGGAGGAAGACTGATGGAGATGTGCACAGCAGGAATAAAAGCTTTTTTGTGGTTGATTTATATTACATATTTATAATTGGCAGATTAACATCATCGGTGTAAATGTATGGCCGTTAGCTAAAAAACCTCTTAGCGCCCGTTGTCCCAACACAACTAAAACAGATACACCTGATAAAAACGTAACGTAATAAGAGACAGAAAAATAACATTGTAAGAACATATCACACAGTAAAACAGCATCAAGAATGAGAGAACAAAATAATCCAACTGGGTCTGAGGTCGGGCCATTTGTGATGGGGCTTAGGTGGTGCACTCATTTTTGTTTTTGCCTCCAAATAAAATGGTTTAGATAACATAAAACAAAAAACTGGAACTTTCCTTGTGAGATGGCAAGTGGAAATGCTTGAATTCATTAAATCTAGGGTGAATCAAGCAAAACCATGGTTCATTCGTTATATGACTACTGTCATTGAAATGAAATTTCACCTTGAACCTTGGAAATATTTGTTTGACAAAATAATTTGAACTCAAGGTCTGATTACTGTTTTGTTTGTTTTTTTGGAACGTTCAACTACATCGCATAGGCGTCATCAGTAGATGGAGTTTGCTCAGTTGTCATGGAAATGGCTGAGCTGTAAATATGTGACCTAAGTATCAAACTTCAGCCATGTGACAAGTTACGGTGACAAGATTGTGACAACAGGGCAAGTGGTGTCTGATGTGAATCGATTGAAGGCTCCAGAAAAAGCAGACAAGTGGACCTTAAGTTAAGAGCATTTTGTCACACTACTAGGTTTATTTCTGTCCAGATGAAAGAGCTTATAGAAATGATGGCCAAAAATACAGAAGCAAAACTGAAGGCGTAAGAACGCTGAGTTATCCCTTGGGTAAACAATGTCAAGAGACAAATCAGGGCGAATTTGATGTCAGAAATAGCGAAAGAGAGAAATAAACTGGGAAGAGCCGAGAAAGGGACTGGAGGGTTAAAGACAGAGAAAAACATTGAGAGACAGAAAGAGAGAGAAACAGGAAAAAAAGCGCCTCAGCCTGGCAGAGGAAAACTAAAAATGTGTGTTTGGTATCTTGTTTCTTACACACAGCGCATTCACAACCTACGCTCCCTCATGTGACACTACTAAACATGTAGCTAGGCAACAGTGGGCTAAGTCTGTCCGCTGGATTTGGGCGCGAGGCTCGCCTCTAAATAATTCAGCGGTAACACACACACAGACAAACAGACACACAGACACACACACAGACACACACACACACACACACACACACACACAGACACACACACACACACAGACACACACACACACACACACACACACACACACACACACACACGCTAAGAGCCCCCTCTACCTCTACTCCTGCCCACCGTCCCGTCTTCTGGGTGTGGTTTCTCCCGGGGTTGTGGGCAAGGCGGGATATTTTCAGCTCCGACTGGCCCCCGTGGCCCCTTCCATTGACGGAGCGGCAGCAGCCCGGCGACGGGGTTTGTGGGTAATGCCACCCTTGGCCTGTGGTTGCCCAAAACCATTTCCCTGCTCTCCCACACTGCAGCCAGACAGACTGTCCACGCTGCCACCGCTGCCGCACGGCTGACAGTGTGCAGGGCACCGCCGCCGACCGCAGCGCATACTGTAGTAAACAATACACAATACACTGTCTCTGACACACGCGCAGACACGTGCACAGACACGCACACAAACACACACTCAAACTCACTTATAATTTGACTTCACTTACTAAACAAGATCAGATTAGAACTGTGCATGCAGTTAAAGGCGATTCAGCTTACGAATTGTGCATGAAACATAACTTGTTGTGCATGTTTTAACAAAACCAGAAGCTGGTATTGGCTGATTTTTTTTTTTAATTACTTGAATCTTCGATAACGGCTGTGTGATTGAAACTCTGCCCATGTGCAAATTCCAAGAACACATTAGGTGTTTTAGAGGTGCCATATCATAAAAGTATAAACAAATTGGAGGCCTCACTTGCCATTTGAGGCACAAATTCATTCATCTGCCTTTCATATGTGTAAAACCCCCGTTAAAAGGTCAGTTCACACAAGTTACAAAACAACATTTTGGCATTCATCATTATTGTACAGAAGAAACTGCCCTTTGATAACAGTTGACAGGGTGTTCTGTGGATTATACACACTGTTTCTGGAAAGAGATGCTGCAGTTTAATTTTAAGCGCCGATAATAACATTCCATTCAGCTCCACTGTATTGGCGAGTTGGCAGCAATCTCAGAGAAAGATATGTGAAAACCTGGACTAATAAAACCAAAAATATCTGCATGGATAGGAAACATTACAGATTTGTGAAAATATGTCCTTTGTAATTTGGATGAACGAACCCTTTAGTTTTAATTCGAAAATTTGTATAAGCTCTGTTTGTACATCTTACACCTTGTGCACCAAAGATATCAACACTAACAGCGGGGCAACTATCTGGTGGCTACAGATATTTAATGAGCCTGAAGCATTAATGTTAACGACTTCGGTGATCCCCCGACTTTACATCCATAATCACTGGGTCAACATTTCAGTTTGCCCTGTGCTTTGGTTGCGAAACTGGCTCTCCCGTCAGCCTCAGCAGCTCTCGGCTGCAAATTAGAAAATGCTAGCATTCTAACAGGCTCAACTAAGATGGTAAACCCAGTAGATATAAAATCCTGAACATCAGCATGATAGCATCATCACCGTGAGCATATTAGAATGCAGATGTTAGCGTTTAGCTCAGCCTCACAGAGTCTATGGCATGGCGGTAGACTCTGACTGTTGTAGTAGACTGGCGGTAGACCCTTGTTTTTGACTGTGCAGCTGCAGCACCCAGTACTGATATGTTTTGCGAAACAAAAACATAATTTCCTATCGAAGTTTTTCAAATGTTAAATGTTGTCTAAACTCAAGCACCTATAAAAGAACTTTGATTAAAATGCGGCGTAAAAAATTGGTAAAATCTTGATTTAAATCAGGAACTAATCAGAGAATAAGCAAACCAGATCACAAGTCTCATCAGACACTTTTAATGCCAACGTCTGGCATTTGACAGTTTCCAGCACTCTGTGCCACAGACACGTATCGGTTGATTCTAAAAAAGGACTGAGGTTCAGTGCCCAGCCCCAGCACCGTGGTGCCGCCAGTCTGTCACTGTCCACGGCTAGCCGGCATACTACAGCCCATTACAGCTCACTACAGGGCAGTATATCACTGCTGGTAAGAGAGGTGTTTGGTCGGCATCCATTTTGAAGTGTTTGTGATCTGGAGTGGAGGGAGGGTGGTGGTCGTGGCGGTGGCGGCGGTGGTGGTGGAGGGGGAGTGGGTTGCTTCCTAAAATAGCCCTGACGGAGAAATGACAGGACAGGTGGGGCAAGGTTACCGCTGGCCTTGGAATAACAGAGTGCTGCCATAAACCAACAGATTAGCTAACCCTTCGCTGGCCTCCCCTTCGAGACGACTAACCCTTGTTCCACAAACCCGCCACTCATTCCAAGTTTGACCTCGACCAAGAGAAGAAACGCAACATATGACATAAGCAGAAATGCAACTGCAAAAAACGGCTTTTTTTCAAGTCAATTTTGTCTGGGCTTGAATCCTCAAAGTCTTCTTTTCTTAAAACAAAGAAAGTGCTTAAACAGTTCGTAGCTTGCCATAGTGTTGATAATCAATTATAAGTCTGGATCTCAAATGTAAGGATTTGGTGGTTTATGTCACTTTAAGTGGATAATTTGTCTTCTGGAATATTTATCAGACAAAACAAGCAATTTAAAGACACTGATATGGGATTTGAGAACTTGTGATGGATGTATTTTACATAATATTTGATGTTTATATATGAAATAAAGAATCAAAATAAAAGATTAATCAATAATGAAAATAATCATTCACATTTTATCAATAAAAAATCAACATCAATAAGCAAATCTCAGCCTTTTTCCATTGCAAATCAACATGTTAAAGTTATTGGAAATAGGTTGATTTGTTATGGAAAGTTTAATTTTCTTGTGTCGTGTGCAGCAACCTGCCTTACTCTTTTTTTTGTTTAGATACAGATATTGGTTTCCAGAAAAGTCTTAGAAGAAGTTGAGTTCTTCTTAAAACACGTTGAAATATTCTTAACGGGCTGGTAGATTTGAGGGAAAAAACTTGAATTAAAAACAAAGTTTTTTGGACTCCATCAAGGACATAAATGATTATAAGAGAGAGATGTGATTCACAACAACAGCCTAAAATATATAATAAAACATCATGAATGCATTCATGAGCTATAAGCATTATGATAGGACACATTCACACACACATAAACACAAACACACACACACTGCACAGGAATGTGTCCTGTCGCTGTGTGTCCTAAGATTAGGAGCTGCAGTAAAAGTGTCATATACCTTGATGAAGACATTCTGTCGAGCACGTTAATGTTGATGTGACGTTAATGTGACATTCAGCTGCAGCTCAGTCGACACTCTCCTGAGTTTTCTGAAACTTTCTGCTCCTGCACGTCCCATTCTTTCATTTCTGACGGATTTAATAGGGTTAAAAGCATTTCCTTTCTTTTTTGGCACCTGCAACCTTCTTCGTGTTTATCAGGGGACATTTAACTGGCATGTTGCCCGACATCAAGTGCTCTTCCTTGTTTTCACACATTGAAAAGTAAAAGTATTAAATCACTTGTTTGTTTTCACTACCTAACTATCACTGTTTTTCATGGCCCACTCCCCCTGTTTTATTAAGTTTATGTGTGCCTGATATTCCCTCAGGCTGGAGCTGTAAATAAGACCACACTCTCCGTGTGCTTGTGAAATAAGACGCATTTATCTAACTGAACCATCCACTCAGCCACTGTTGCACCCACTGAACTCTGTTTTCTGTGTACAGTTATTTGAGCATAGGATTCCTGAAGCAAAATTAACCGTAAAACCTTAGGAAAAAAATACACCAAAAGTTCTGGAATTCAAAATTTTACTGAAGTCAAAGCAAACGGGTATTAGTGAAAGTGTTCAAAAGTAACCAAAGTCATTCTGTAATACTGACAGTCAAGAAGAGCATAGTTCAGTGGTGCTGTTGGGGGAGAACCATCTATCCCCAGTTTTACAATTATCGTGCTCCCAGATCAGTTCAAGAAAGGAGCAAAGTAAGGAAAAAGGAAACGGAGAGTGGAAGGAAGGAAGTGGAGAAGGGCAAAAGAGAGGAAGGAAATAAAAAAAGGAAGGAAGAGAGGGAACAAAGGAAGAAAACCAGGAATGAAGAAACGAATTAACTGCCAGTACTCCGCATCCCTGGTAAACAATTAAAAACGAATTCTCCCCCCCGCTGTGTGTTGCAGGTGTAACTACGGCTGGCAGGGTCCGCTCTGCGACGAGTGTCTGCCGTACCCCGGCTGTGTTCACGGGACCTGTAATGAGCCCTGGCAGTGCACCTGTGAGAAGAACTGGGGAGGTCTGCTCTGTGACAAAGGTCAGACCCAAAACCTGGTTTTATCTCATGTTCTACAATGTTCAGTCCTCTAATGCATCCATTATTTGGTCGATATGATCTTGTCTTTGAGTGTATAACATAACTCATGTATTTAAAGGGCCATACCGGTGTTTTTTGCAAGTTTTAGCTCCCTGAATTTGTTTTTTCCTACTTTTCGTGCAGCCGTTGGTTTCCATTCACTTTGGCAAGGCGCGAAATTCAACCAGCAGAACTTTGTTGAGTTGCGCAATCCGTCACAGATGACATCAAGTCTGCATTCTTTTTCATTACTTTTATGTGGTGATGTGCAGATAATAAGACAAGATGAACTTGACTCATTGCCTCTAGGCCGCTGCGAAGCCCCAGATAACGATAACTTTGACCACAATTAATCCAGGCTTGATACTGACTTTGATTTGATTTTACAACTCAGACAAGTTTCAAGAGTCCGCCATTCGATTTTCTTGCTGCTCTGGAATGAACTGAAACCAGTCGATGCCTAGAACTAAAATACATTCATAAATCTAATATATTAATAATATAATAATATTAATGTATAATTTTCAAAACAGTCAACAGCTACAATGAACTATTTGTGATTTCCAGCAAATGGGCTAAACATAGAAAAATCACTGGTCATGGTCCTTTGTAAAGCTTGATTTGCCTTGCGCCACGTAAGTCACATGAGGACACAGTGTGATTGGTCAAGATGCAGGGACCCAAATTAGAAATTACATTTGCCGTAAATATATTCTTACATTGTGTTCCTTGTGACCCACAGTCAGATGTTTTTGTAAGAAAAAAAAACAAAAAAACAATGAAATCAAGCCTGTAACAACAAGTCATTGTGTACGGCTGTTGTGTTTTAGAAGTCAAACAGCACAGAGCTGCAGAATAATGAGCGAGGAAAAAGCTTTTAGCTGATAATTTGATTAATTTTTCTACATGACATCATAGCAAGTTGTGTATCATTTGTAAAACCCTGTGTGTTAAATGACAAACAGCGTAAGTTGAATCGGTGTCTGTTGCTGTGCAGATCTGAACTACTGTGGGACCAACCGGCCCTGTAAGAATGGAGGGACGTGCATGAACACAGAGCCAGACGAATACAACTGTGCCTGTCCAGACGGCTACTCTGGCAAGAACTGTGAGATCGGTGAGTCTGTAAATCAAAGGCGCCGCAGACCAGGTTCAGGATCCAGGGTTTTGTGCCACGGCATCTTAATGGGAAAGTTCTGAGGAACTGGATAGGTCCAACGGAAGATTTATGAAAATTCCTACTTTTCTCTCTCCAGCGGAGCACGCCTGTGTGTCCAACCCCTGTGCCAATGGAGGGACCTGCCATGAAGTCCCATCAGGCTTTGAGTGTCACTGTCCAGCAGGCTGGTCTGGGCCAACCTGTGCTAAAGGTTCATATTTACCCGCCGTTACTTTAGAGTATTTTACATACAGTAAAGTTGCACTAAACTTAAAGGTTTAACATCAGGAAACATGCTCATTTTGTTGCCGTTTTCAGTGTTTTACCAACGTAATAATCAGACCTAAAGAGGACCAACTGGCCACCTTCCAAACTGGCTGATAGATTAGAAAAATTTAAAGCAATGTTATGAGTTTTCCCTGGAGGCAAGTACAGATTCCTCACTGTAGGACTTATAAAATCAGACCGTGTCGTCGACTGTAGACAGAAAGATTCATTTACTGATTTTCATTTGAATGGGATGCTGGCTTTGAAATCTGTCTTATTGAAATTTCAGACACGGACGAATGTGCCTCAAGCCCCTGTGCTCAGGGCGGGACCTGCATCGACGTGGAGAACGGCTTCAAATGCCTCTGTCCTCCACAGTGGACCGGAAAGACCTGCCAGATTGGTACGTCTTTAAGTCTAATTAATGACTAAACTGTCAATTAATGCAATGTGAACCATCAAAATGATACAAGAGTGGAATGGACTCATTTGCAAATTGTGAAATGTATACAGTATATCATATTTCTGAAATCCTAATAAATAAAATTGTCGCATGCTGGGTGATATTTTGCTGTGATGAAGTCAGTGTGTTTCCTTGTGTGCTGCAACTGCAGGGAATGCCATGTGTCCAGATTTATTCCAGGAATCCATTTGCTTGCGGAGTTACAGCGTATTTGGCTGTTTGTTTATCCTGCCGTGTCATTTAACCAGTGGCATTACTGAAGGGGGGGGGTCACTAATTCCAAATGAGTGTGAATGTGTTTGGGTATACGCATGCCCAGCGGCGATACTCGCCGGGTATCATCTGCAACACAAGCCAGGTGACTCGAGTAAAGCTAAAAATAACCTCCCGCCTGGCAACTGCCAGCCTTGGGACCAAATATACTTCGCCAGGGGGTTATCTTTGGCTCCAGACTGGGCGTGACAGGGGAGTATGTAAACTACAGTGAGGCGACAACCCAGCATAGCGGAGCCCTCTCCCTCTTTGACTTCAGCCAGGAAACACTTTATAACATGTAAACATGTGCGTGGAGCGATCGAGACGCAGCGGCTTGTGTTTTGGATTCTGTTATTCTCAGAGTGCCTTCCCTTCCAGGGAGTGGGGTGGTACCTGCGAGAGAGCGGGACGAGCAGGAGGGGTGGTGGTAGTGGGGGAGGTTTGGTTTTTGGAAAAGGGTTCACGGTGTTTAATTTCAGCAGGCCAACAGGTGCCACTTACCTCCTGGGAGTAGTATTAATGCACTGTGTCGGTTTATAGTGAGTAGCGCCCGCCGCGCCCACCGCGCTGCCTCTGAAACTGACCACTTGGAATGCTGCAGGTTGGCCTTCAGGGAATGCAGCAGAGAGACATTAACCCTGAGGGAGGGAGGAGGGTGGGTGAGGATAGAGCAGAGGGGCGATGGAAAGCTGTGGAAGAAATCAAACCGTCTCAGACATGAACCTCAGCCTGTAAATGTTCTGGTAGTTTTACATAAAAAGTCATCCCATAAAAGTCATCAAAGCCGTCTGATGAGAGGGTACCTAGTACTGTAACTGAATGTTACAGCACAGGATTAAATATGCACATTAGAGACATTAATGTTCCACACTGTAGTAAATTTCTCATTTAATTATAATTTCTAATGCAGGGGGAAATGAAATACATCTAATATCGCATGAAATACCGTGAACGAGTCAATTTTAATTTGTAGAAATACTGTCGTGACTACTGGAGAGCAAATTTTAAAAATGTATTTGTTTTACCTCATGAAGAAGAAGAAACGAAAGAGAAGAATAGGGGAAAATATGGGGGCAAATATAGGAGTTAAATGAAAAGCAGAGCAGAATGTAACATCTTGCCTGTTTTTAACTATGCTCTGGTGCTGTTGAAGTGTGTACAACGGTTGAAATCTGCCTCTCATATCAACATCTGAAACAGGCATATATCCCCCCCGAGTACTGACAATGGTCGTAAATCAAAGCACAAAAAAACAATTATTAGAGTTTAGAATGCAGACTTTAAAACCTCCTACCGAGTGCCAAAAATCAAATATTGTGTGGGCATTGCAGCTCATCTTAACAGTCATTACGGAACATTTCTGTAACAATGATCCATGTTTGAATGCCAGGTGGGTGAAGCCAGCGACATTCCAGATTCAATGTCTGAAAGGGGCTTTAGTCATGAACAGTCACTCCCCCTCAGTAAGACGCAGAGTTCAGAAAAAGGCCTATAATCTTTGACCATAATTTCAGCGTGTTGTAAGCCATGAAGCTATCCTTGGTGACGGGGCTTCTGAGCAGGTTCCTAGCGCTCTCATTCATTCTCTCTGTGTCTGTCGTCTCCGTTTTTGCAGACGTTTATGAGTGTGCGGGGATCAAGCCTTGCCTCAATGCTTACTCTTGCAAAAACTTGATTGGTGGATATCACTGTGCCTGCTTTCGTGGATGGGTGGGCAAGAACTGTGACATCAGTTAGTATCAATCCAGCAAAATCGTTAGTCTTCAGCCTCTTTCCACCTACCTGTAGCAATGTTCGAACCAAAGCCCTGTCGTCTTTGCTGGCTAGCTTCTGTTCTACTGCCCTCTGTAGCTCAGTGTATTTTATTATAGTAGGTTTCTGACTTTGGTCTTTTCTGGAAAGCTACAACATATTCATGGTGTTTTCCGTTTAAGATAATGGACCACGTACTTTTGTACTCAACAATCAAAATTTAACACTTAATCACTTTACCCAAAGAAATGATTATTTTGTTAGCACTGGACAGCTACAGCTTTCACCAAGCTTTGACGGCATGCTAGTGCCCAAGACCCATGGGATATTCTGTTGCTGACAATGCTAACAAAATAATCTTAGCTTTTCTAGCTTAACATGACCAGTAGTTCAGATGTTACCCTATATTATAGGAGTAAATGCTCATTTATCTTACAGCCGCCATGGGACTTTGATAACATACTAATGTTGTTGTTGTTGAAGTTTACCAAAACAATCTTAGCTTTCTTTTGTTCAAATATTACTACTCGCTGCAGTCATAAGTACTCATCAATCTTGAAATATCGACAGAAAACCACAGACACGATTTGCTATAAACCCATGAGGCTGACGGCATGCTAGTGGTTAAGATTGGTGGAATATCGAATTGTTTTCTTGGATAAAATGAAAAATAGTTCATATTTACTGTCCAGTACAATGTCACAATAGACACAACAAAACACAAGAAAAGTATTTCAGACTTACAGAGAGAGCAATTAAAGAAACCATCTATTGGAAAATACATTATATTACTCATGCTAGTGGAAGAGAAGCTAGCTAATCGAGGGGGCTGAGCTTCAGATCACCATTCACACTCCTCTTTCGTACCTTTCTGATGGCTGTTTATACCTGCCACACCCTGACTAACTCTTTTAGGCTGTAAGACTAAAACTTTTTTGCCGTTTAACCTCTTTTTAAAATGTTGAGGGGTAGTTTTATCTCTTGCAGTTTTGTTTCATTGCACGTTCTCACAGCTCGTCTGCACCTCTGAATCTGCTTCTAGCATTTCTTCTTGGCATGGATCACTTTGCTTTGGTTTCATCAGCCACTTTCCTGTAGTAGCCGCATGTTAGAGCACCAATGCCTTTTCCATCTCCCAACTTGTCAAACTAAAATGTGACGTTTTCACTGTCTTTGGCTTCTCCTCAGATGTGAACAGCTGCCATGGACAGTGTCAGAACGGAGGGACCTGCAAGGTGAGATTCTGAAATTATCAAATCTGGAGACAATTTCTATAGCTTTCAAAAACACAGAAGCCTCTGTTTAATCTATGTATTTATTAAATGTATCATGACAGAACATTGTGGTGTACAGGAACAAGATTATTGCTGATCAAAGCGGCTGTCAGAACATAAAAGAATAAGCTCGAGGGTATTATGGTTTTTAAACAGTGGTTACCAACAGTGAACAAGTACAAAATAAAGACAGGAGAAATACCACCCTAGTTTCCTTATACAGCTTGGTTTATCTGTATGTAGAGAAAAAAAATAAAACAAATTTTATATATATATATATATATATAAAATTATATAATTATATTATTGTTATTATTATATTATTATTATTATAATTATATAATTGTTTTTTTTATTTGCTTAAAATTATTGTTGATACATTTTTTGTTGATCAAGTAATTGTTTCATTTCTACTTGATAAACTCAACATAATCCATGAAAAGCCTATAACAATTAGCAGATACAAATTAGAACAGCTTCCTTAATAACTCAGAACACTTTGTAATGCTCATTCTCTTTGACACTTGAAACAATAAATAGGAAGTTTTGACACTTTGATTAGAGTTTTTGCTTACTTCTTGTCTTTGTGCCAGGATGTGGCCAGAGGCTACCAGTGTGTTTGCCAGCCAGGATTCGGGGGCCGACAATGTGAGGTTCAGAGGAACCGCTGTTCCAGCAGTCCATGTAGGAACGGGGGCCGCTGTCATGCCCTGCCAGACGGATTCATGTGTGAATGCCCTCAAGGCTTCGCTGGTACAACCTGTGAGGTGAGGATTAGATCCAGCTACTACAATACACTGTCAAAAGACAGTGTGATGCTTATATTGCGGTCATGTTTCACTTTTGCTGAAAACATGTTTTTACTTTCTTTTTTTGCTTTCTGAAGGTGCAGAACGACCCATGTAGCCCAAACCCGTGTCACAACAAGGCCCAGTGCCACAGCCTGATGGGAGATTTCTACTGCAGCTGCCCAGATGATTACGAGGGCAAAACCTGTTCAGAGCTCAAGGACCACTGCAAGACTAACCAGTGTCAAGGTAACATAGCAACTGGAGAACCCTCTGATCTATAGTAAGATATTTTTAAAGTAACCAGTTGGAAGAGGGAGACATTCCAGCTTGTTACCCTGCTGATCTTCACTCTTTTCACATTTTTATTTATTTATTAATTTATTTTTCACCCCAAAGTGATTGACAGTTGCACGGTTGCCGTGGCAACCAACGATACCCAAAAGCGGGTGTGGCACATCTCGTCCAATGTGTGCGGACCCCACGGTCGCTGCATCAGCCTGCCTGCTGGGAACTTCAGCTGCTCCTGTGAGCCGGGATTCACTGGCACCTACTGCCACGAGAGTGAGTCATTATTAGCTCGACACACACACACACAGACTATATTTATCATCTGTTACCATCACAGGGAACCACATGATTCTTACAGTAAATCAGACTCCTGTTTCACTAATCATCACTGTCTTAAACAGTAAAAACACAAGAAGGAAATCCAGAAGAGAACATGAGCAGGAAAATGCTTCTAGAAAGATCATTGTCTCTGCCAAAAAAATCTTTCACATCCCATTACTTTGTGGATTTGGGTTTTGTTCTTCTTGTAAATATTTGGGATTCTTTGGATTTTATGCTTTTTGAAAATTGAATAGCTCCGTCCAAAGAAATATATTTATAACTCAGTATATGTAAATATCTATCCCCACTTTGTCTGCAGACATTAATGACTGTGCGTCATCACCCTGTAAAAATGGGGGCACTTGCATCGATGGAATCAACTCCTTCCAGTGTTTCTGCCCAGACGGCTGGGAGGGCCGTCTGTGTGATGTTGGTGAGTACGTGTGTGGGCGCTTTGAAGGGAAGTGGGTTTTCAGGTCTGTGTGAGCAACAGCACAGGTATACAAGTCTTAGGGAAGAGCCTTGCTATGTAATGCTGCCTATGAGTCACATATCCTGAGAGAATCCATCTTCACGCCGACAGGAGTACCACGAGAATGATCAGCAGTCTGAGAATCTAATGCAAGACAGAACAATGGAGGGTTTGTTTGGGAGATAAAGGCAAGCAGAAAAATGTGGTAACTTCACCAGCTGACAGATGCTTAATCTGTTTTGGAACATGCATATGCCCACAGTTATGTACGTTGGTCTGTGTGCACATTTGCCGATGACACTGTCACTTATATTATACTATATATAAGTAGTAGCATAACATACTTAATATTTAGAAGGACAACTGCTCCAAAAGCAGAAATAATAAGCAACAAATGTCCAGTCCAAATGAAATACTTAAACTCAAAGCAAAATCTCTTAATCGCACTGATTTACATAATCCTTTATTCATGACTGCAGCGTGAACATCAGCACAAAGGAGGTGCTGAGTTTTACTTCTGCTTCCACAACATCGAGGAACATAGCTCTACGTTATGAGGTGATAAAATCAATATAGAATCAATAGCTAAATACTGACCTGTCGTTTGACTTTGTTCCAGATGTGAATGAGTGTAACAGGAACCCCTGTCAGAACGGAGGTCAGTGTGTCGACCTGCTCAACGACTTCTACTGCAACTGTGTAGACAGCTGGAAAGGAAAGACTTGCCACTCACGTAAGTCAATATGTGTTTGTTAAAGACTGTAAAGAAATCTGTGACTGTATGTTTATAAACGTACGTGGACGTCTGTATGAAAGAAGTGATTGAAAAATTGAGGAAACACACCTCTGAGAATTGAAGTATGTTTGCATGATTCTTTTTCTGTACATGTGGAAGAGCAACAGACTCTTAGGGCATCAGTCTTAAAGAAAGTGAATTATAATAAGCTGCAATAATTACAAAGATTACTTTGATTGATATCAATGAGCAAATAAGTCAGAGCAAACAAAAAATCAAGCCGAGCCCATGAGGCTCTCATGAGTGGCGTCTTTATCATCACTTTCCATGTTCTCCAACATGTCGGGTCTTATTTTTTTAACTACCTCATCCTCTTAATCTTCTCTCTGTGGCTGCTAACCACCATGCAGGCTGGTTTTCCCCTCTGACAGCATCTCTGAACTTTGCTTTGGAGCTGAAGTAATCGCTACTTAACACTGGCACTGAGTCAAATGTTTGAACTCTTTTTCCCATGCCGCCTCGGTCCAGGTGAGAGCCAATGCGACTCCACTACCTGCAGTAATGGAGGGACGTGTTACGACCATGGAGACTCCTTCCTGTGCAGCTGCCCCTCAGGCTGGGGTGGCAGCACCTGCAACACAGGTCAGGCACTCACTGCACTCTAATTACACTGTAATGTCTTTGGTAATAACAGTGTAACAATGTGATGTGACATTATCCTGTTACGACCTGTCAGACTCTGTGATCACAAGTCAAAGAGCAGATCTCCCACTGTGGTCTGGTCAGAGTAAAAAACATTTTCATAAAAGGGAACTCATTTTGTTTTTGTAGCCAAGAACAGCACGTGTGACTCGGGTCCGTGCGAGAATGGAGGGACGTGTGTCGGGGGAGGGGACAGCTTCACTTGCATCTGCAAGGACGGCTGGGAAGGACCCACCTGTGCACAGAGTAGGTGACTGTTAGAGGTTGTGCAATGTTCACATTATTGTGATGGATGGTAGGGATGGGAAATATTAAAATACTTAAAAACTTATTGTCATTGGACAAGTCAAGACAGTTGTGTGGTTGTAGAGTTGGTTCAGTGAGCATTACTAAATACTGTTGACGATTTGGCACAGTATTCACTGAATCTGAGTTTAATCACCTTGAAGGACTTTGGCTGACTTTATCTTACTATTTTGTGCCAAGGTAGATCTTACTTTTCTATCATAATTACAACTTGGATGTTGACATGAGTGCCATTCACAAGAACATGAACTTCAGTATGACATGAATGCAGCATTAGATAGAAATGTATATAAATGTACTTATTTGACAGTAATAAAGGTAAATGCAAGACTGCAGTCATTCAGTTGCAACATACATTTAATGTTTCCCCATATGGGGAAAAGGATCGGACAGTTTGTCATTCAGTCTACCTTCTTCCTCTTGCAGATGTCAATGACTGCAATCCACATCCCTGGTAAGACAGCTTCCTTGAATTATTCAACTGAAAATCTTTAGCAAAATTACAATGTTTTCACCTTTTTTTTTGCCACTATTGCTTGTGAATTATGTTCATGGCTGTTTAGAAAGTCCAATGCTGGTTTGAGAGAAGCTATTGAAGGTTACCATGCAGTTTTCTGGCATGGTTTCAGAAATCTCTCAAAGCAGAGGGGATTCTAATATCTCCATATCATTTCTTAGGTTTAAAATAGCTTAACTTTTTGTTAATTTCAGTTCTTTTATTTTATTTTATTTTACAGTGTTTTAATTGGCATTTATTTAACAGGTGCTACAAATGACAGAATTCGGGATTTCACCTGTAGAAATCTGATTATGTTGTCAAACTTCTTTTAATTGATGTTGAGGTGTTTTTAATATAGAAACCCTGTGGATAGATCTTCACCTCTTTAACTATTTTTCTCTGCATTGCACACCATTTATTGCCAATTTTGCTGTTGAATATGACTTGATATCCTTGTTCATCTTATTGTAACTTAAACTTGACTTCACTTGTTCTTGGAGATGATTCATATCTGGTGGTCTGGACTGCAGCCGTAAATTTCACCGATATTAATTTAAAACATCAGCTGAGTTGAAATTTGCATCTCTCCTGAGTCACTCTGGATAAACTCCAACCTGAGATGCCTTGTTTCGACTTGACAATATGAAACAAAGCGTTGGAGCAGCTACTCGGTTTCCCAGCAACTCTCGCACTTTGTTTCCATTCTGGAAATGGTTACGCTCTGGGTTTTCCCATTAAAGTTTGTTGATGTTGAGGTGTGAGTGCAGGCGTATGTAATTCATGTGTGTTTTGCATACGTGTACAGTTGTCGGTGCATATTTGTGTGATAGTCGGTGACTGTATATGTTTTTGTGTCTGTAAATGAATCAGCGTGTTTCCGAGCACATACCTGTTTTTTTTCTGTTTTTTGTAAATTAGATTGTTGATTTGAATTTTTTGTGGAAAAAAATACAAAACTCCCAGATTTTTGCTTCTCAAATGTGAGAATTTGCTACTTTACTCGGATTTATATATTTTTAAATCATTATCTTTGGGTTTTGGACTGTTGGTCGGACAAAACAAGACATTTAAAAGACATCAGCTTGAGTTTTTAGGAAATTGTGATCATGTTTTTTTTCTGCTTTTTTATTGACAAAATTGGTTCAAAAACATGCAAGTGGAGGAAATCAGGGCGGCGTATCCCCTGACAGCTTCTCTGGATCAGAGGCTCCTCGAACAAAAGCCTCCCCCTTCTGCCCCCCTTCTGTCCTCCTCATCCTCCTCTACAATGACTGACAGGTGGATTAGTGGTGGTTTTGGTTTTTGGAGGAGGCGGTGGAGGGAGAGGGGGGCAGGAGGGTGTGAAGAGACGCCCCTCTCGCCATTCAACGGCCTCGACCTGGGGGTAGCTGTGAAGAGTGGAGGTGTTTGGAGGGGGGGGGCTCGGTATGTGGTCAGGAGGGATTTACATATGAAGTCTGGACATTGATCAGGGATCAGCTTCAGCCCGCTGCTGCTGCTCAGAGTCTCTGCAAACTCTGCAGCGAAAAAGTCAAAAGACAGAAAGTTTTTCTGTAGTTCAGAGGGCAGAACATGGACCATCACTACCAGAGATTGTATAGGATGATACAATCTACCAAAGGACAGAAAACAACAGAAACATCAACTTGAAAATCAGAAAGTCACATTCAATTCTGTTTCTGTTACTTTGGACACACGTAAAATTTTAAGATATGATTATGTTTTTGTTAAAACTAAGCCAGGACCTGCTACAGTCACCAGCAAGGGACCAGTGGCAATATTTTAGTTTCTGGTTTCCTTACTGTTCGAATAATTTCCTTCAAAGATACTTACGTAACTGGTCATTTCTTAAGAAGAGTTCTTGAAAGGACTGCGTCATGTTGCAGTTATTGTAATGAAATTGCGAAAGAGTACAGCTGACACAGAAGATAAGATCCATTTTTTTTTAAAATCTCCCTATATAATTGAGTTTCCCAAAAAATGTTATAAAACTAGGCAATAGTTCCAGAGACAAAGGAAGTTATGTTGGTGAAATTGTGACATTGGTCTTCACGTGAAACGTCCTGGGGAATTACCAGTTTCATGTGAGCACCTTTTAAGGAGTTATTAGAAAATGCGGGAACCACTGAGTTTGCATCATCCAGCTCAGTGGGCAGGATGGGACAGAGTTAAATGTTTCTTTGTTACTTTTTGCTGAGGACTTCGGGTTAATAGGCCCACTACATTTAAGATATCAGTACACAGAGGCACTGTAAAAATAAAAGAACAGTATTGCTTCATTTTGTATTCCAGGCAGGGAAATTTCAAACCTAAATCACTTGAGATATATTAACAAACCAAGTTTTCCCCAAGTTGAGAGGAATTAGAATATGGACCGTTCATGTCGGTCATTTTAGACAAAACATAAATAATTGTTAACTAAATAGCACTAACAGAACTCTCGCAGTGTATTAACACAAAACATTTCCATTAAATCTTGCAGTGTTTGGAAATCCACCAAAGAAATCTATCCAAGAAACCACTTTGTTCCCTGGCTGTGGCCTAAAATACACCAGTAAATAATTGTTAAGCAGAAATTTGATACATTTCTGGCATGACACAGTAGTGTAATAACACCTTTGTGCCATATTTTTAGTGCAGTCACCAACCAGTTTTCCAAGCAGGCGCATTTTCTCATATATTTTCACCTGAGAAGTCAAATAATTTCACAAACGTGTCACTCGCCCGGTACAGCTCGCCAGAGGTCTTTGTGTACATTCATTGATTTACAGTTTACCGAAAGCCCAACGGCAGGGAGAAGCAGAATGTTTACCCCCTCCGGGAAGAAATTTGGAGAGACTGGAAAGGAATTTTGTTTTTCAGTTTCTTCGTGAACCTATTTCAGGTCTGCAGAAGCACTTCATCCATGGGTTTCCCTTTGTGTTTTCTCCGCAGCTACAATGGTGGTATCTGTGTCGACGGCGTGAACTGGTTTCGTTGCGAGTGCGCCCCAGGATTCGCCGGCCCGGACTGCCGCATCAGTGAGTCCCTGGGAACCGGAGGGGGCGTGTGGAGGGGTCAGGTGGGCGGGGGGTCAGAGGTGAAAGGCCACAGCGGGGGAGCGTGAGCCAATTGTTTCAGGGCGACAGATTAGGAAGCCTTTTAGGAAGACGGTCTTAACCTCTCCCCTCTGTGCTGAGCCGAGGTCAGAGCTGAGGTTCGTCAGACGGGTCAGTGCGCTCTCCCGCGGCCTTCTGAGAGAAATCTCTTCAGAAAAGCCTTTTCAGAACCAGAGTGTTATCCATTTGAAGTGTTTTAAACCAAACTGGTATAAACCCATTGTGCACAAAGTGATGCTCTGAATTCCATCACTCGCTGAAGATATTTAAATATAACATTCAAATCACTCAAAGCTCAGTTTTTTTTCTCAGCTTAAGTTGAGCTCTGGAGAGAGAAAGACTTGAAGGAGAAATCAACAGTGCGAGTAAGACTTGTGTAAAATATTTAAGTGAAGAAGAAAAGAGATTCCTCTGCTACCGAAAAGGTACTGAAGCGTTTTCGGATCCCTCTTTTTTTATTACTAAAGTCTTTAGGTTCAGTGCACAAGAAGTTGTCTGGGTTTTCCAACATTCCACACGAGATACACCTGAAAAGGTTTTTCTGATGATGCTGTAAATCTCTTGCGCTCAATCCACAAATCACTTTTGTCTTTACTCCACGTGATTGTGGGGTATTTTATATCCCAAATCAGAAAGAGATCATAGTTGTCACCTTGAGCCTTCAGTCTAAATTTGGCCTCTTGCTCTTGGAAAATAAGGTCCCGTGGGTTAATGATTCTCTCTATACTGCATGCGTTTAAAATAACTGTTGTGTGGTGTTCTTTCTCAGACATAGATGAGTGTCAGTCATCTCCTTGTGCGGAAGGTTCAACCTGCATGGATGAAATCAACGGCTACCGCTGCGTTTGTCCTCCGGGACACGCTGGACCTCGCTGTCAAGAGTGTGAGTACAATAAAGCCCAGTCACAACCGATCGAATATGAAATATCAATCAGCCGGGAGAAGTTGAAGCAGTTTTTCTGGGTCTGGGGCAGTACACTGGTCGAGTAGACCTGGAGTTTTGACAACTGATTCATTTTCTTTTTGTTCTCCCCCTCTCTTTCACTCTCTCTAGTCATCGGACTGGGGAAGTCGTGTCGTCACGCTGGCCTGCAGTTTCCCCACGGCAGCCGGTGGGAGGAGGAGTGTAACACCTGCCAGTGTGTCGACGGATATGTTCACTGTTCTAAGGTCAGCCTCGCAGAGATGGATCTTGTTTTACCAAAATACTGATAATCTACATCTTTATAGATGAAATGAGTGCCCACATAGCCTATTTTATACGCCCAATAATAACGTACAGGATGTTAGGAAAAGAAAGTGAAAGTGGTAAATCGTTGAATCCATCTTCTTCCAGGTGAGGTGTGGTCGTCGACCCTGTCTCCTCCCGAAGGCTCTTCCCCCTCCGGACGCAAACCCTCCGTCCTGCCCCGGAGGTCACGAGTGTGTGGAGCATCAGTTCCTCACCTGCTTCTCCCCGCCCTGCCACCAGTGGGGTGTGTGTTCGACGCCGGACCCCCCCACGCCTCTGCACACCCAGTGTGAGCCCAACAGTGGGTACCTTGACAACAGCTGCGCTCGCATCACGCTCATCTTCAAAAAGGACAAAGTGCCGCAGGTGAGGGGCTTTCTGTTTGTGGATAAACCTTTAATGTTCAACACTTTTAAGATTCCAAACCTTTTTCTCTTTTTCCCTTTTTTAGATCAAACACTTGAGTATTTTTGGGTTTTGGACTGAAGTTGTCATTTTGGACACTTGGAAATTGTGACGGGCAATATTTTTTTTGACATTCTTTACACAGAACAAGTCATGGAAAAATCAAGCCAATGGGCTCAATAATAGAAAACAGGATCAGACAAGTAGGCTTCAAAAGCTGCCGCCACTTTGAGCAAGGCACTTCAACCAGAAATGTTTTGTTTAAGCTACTCAATTGCCCAGAGGGAAAATATGTGGTTTTACAAAGCAGTCACGATTTTTGATGCTTTATAATTCTTCCTTCTCCTTGGGCAATTAAAAAAAAAAAAAAACAGGAAATTTAAAAGAGGGAAAATATGGCTAAAATGGCACCAGCAATAAAAATGATGTGTGGTACTTTCTGCTCTAAAAGTTATGTTTAATGAGAGAATTTTTCAAATATGGCGTTCAAGACGTGAAGTTTTGTGGTTTAAGTATTCTATATCAAAGCAAGACTTTTAATTTGGAGGGTGTAGCACTGTTGTAAACTATGAGAAAGACATATTATCAGGCCTGATAGCCCCGCAGGGACTAGAATTTTTCCCTGCAAGTTCTCATTGAGAGAAGAGTTCGAAAGAAGGCTTGAGAGACAGTTTGAAAACCACCAGCAGGCCTCTTTTGTCCAGTCATGTAGGCATTTTTCATCCTTGTTGATGTGCCATGTCATAACAAAACATTTGAAATCATTTTATTCCCTCCCTGCATTGTTAACATTTGATAATTGCTTGAATTATCGAATGTTAACAATCCAGGGTAGGAGGAAAATGATTTCAGATGTTTTGTTGCCTGAATCTTCGACCGCAAACACACACATCATGCTTTGCCGTATACAAATGAGAGTCCGTTTTTTGCTGTTTTGCTGGCCTGCTGCATCTTTTTTGTCCTATGACAGTCTGAAGGTCGATAGTGTGTTTGATATTTCATCATAATTCCCACCCCATCACATTACGTCTTCATTGAGACAGTGACATTTGGAGGTTTTTCTTGTCTTCTCCCAGACAGTGAAGACAAACCATCGAGGAAAGAAAGAAAGTTGTATTTTTTATTATTATCTTTTTTCAGATTTGTCTTCTTTGTTGTAGAAAAATAAAAAAAACTCCGAATGCCAGGAAAACATTGTGTGCTAGTGGCAGGGCTCTTAAAAAAGAAGTAAAAAGTAGCTGTACCTACAAACGGAGAAGACGCTGTGGATTTTACTTGCTCTGTAGCTGAAGGGCCACATGATTCGCCATTACTCCCGCACCAGTAGAACAAATTTGAATCTTCAGTCACCGCGCCTCTCTTGTTTGTCCAGATGGTATTTTTTTGCCCCCTACTATATAATGAAACCTTAAGTAGAAACATGGGGCAGGTCTGAATAATGTTTTATGAATAGAAATTAATCTGTTCATCTGACAAGATACTGATCTGGGATCCCGGCCACGGTCTCCGGGAGCTGGGCGAGGCATTCTGACGGGCTGACTAGGAGGAATTAGGAAGGGATTGTTCCTCACCAGCAGTGCAGATACTAATCTGTTTTATCTTTGCGTGTGTGTGTGTGTGTCTCTCGCAGGGCACCACCGTAGAGAACATCTGCTCGGAGCTGAGGTACTTCCCTGTGACTCAGACGCTGGCCGAGGAGCGAGCGCTGCTCATCCTCTGCGACCTGTCCTACTCCAACAGTGACGCCGTGGAAGTCGCCATGGTGATTATTACACACAAACACACACCTGCCCGCACACCGGCCGATAACTAGCGCTGACCCAAATGCAGAACTGCCTTTGAGGATGTGTCTAGATGCATGGTCCACAATCGGATGTAATGATGATACACCTAACTCTGGAATGACACACTTCAGTTACACTCTTCCCCGAAATTCCGCCCACTGGGAACCGCAGCCGTTACTGCAGCGGGACAGCGTCATCCATCTTACTTCGGTGTTTTTTCATCAACTCTATATGGGCACAAGTTCTTGCAAAGACAGCACCCCCAAAGCGTAGTCGTCCGGCTCCATCCTGGCTGCCGGAAACCCTCCAGTGCTGTTGCCCTGGATGCCTGAGCATCCGCAGCACTTTGCTCTGCTCAACTATCTTTTTACAGGCCAGGTCTGTTTTTCCGGCAGCAGCTCGCCTGAAGCGTGAAACTCACTTATGAGTGTATTTAAATGCTTATATTCACCGAAAATCTAATTTAAAATTAATGTTTAATGATCCTTTTCATTTGGTATTGACTTTCTGACTCAGAACATACGGCAACACTTATTTTTTCACAGTCCCGAGGCGGAGGTTATGAGGAGCTTTTGCTGGTCTCGGTTCATGTTGGTACAGCAAAAGGACTGGATCCTGCTGCTGGATCCCTGAACCACTCGCTGCCCCCTGACTCCTCTCTCCTCGTCTCAACTCATCTCTCCTCCATCATTACGATAACATTGTGATCACTGAGTTGATCGCTGACATCTGGGAATGCCGATCAGAAAGGCTGTAAAGAAGCCAACAGTTCGGCCAGATTAAGTGAATCACTTTTCTTGGAGATAAAAATGAAATTTCTATTAATAATGTGCCACAGTGAGATTTATATATAAATATTGGCTAAATGCGTTGGAGAGGAGACGCCAGGAGAGAGCAGATAATGCAGGTATAATGAGCAACACGCACAATCGGACAGCTACAGATTTAGGAGCTGCTGCCTTCTCTCCCTCGCTCCCTCTTCTCCTCATTTCTTCTCCCTCTTTATTGAATTCGCACTCAATTCATCTCTTCAAATAGTTTCCAGAGGAGTCCAGTAAAATTTGAACCTTTTTCTATTTTCTGTTTCTTCCCTCTTTGATTTAAAAAAGAAACAAGAAGGAGAAAAGGAAAAGAAAGAGGAGGGAGAGGCGTTTGAAGCTTCTAACATCTGGATGAGATTTAGATTTTCTGTTGGAACACCTTGCTGATCTCTGTCTCCTCTCTCCCCCTTTCTTCTTCTTGTTTCTCTTTTTCTTCCTCTCTTTGTCCTTTACCTCTTTTCCTCCACCTCCAGTTTTTTCTTCTGTCACTTCCTCTGCTCCTTCTTTCTCTTCTTCTCTTTCTCACCCTGTCTCTTTTACCTGTCCTGCTTTTATTTGCCGTCTTTTCTCTTTCTCTTTCTCCCTCATCCGTTTCTTCGTTGCTGTCTTTCTTACTCCTCTCCCTCATCTCGCCTATTTTCTGTCTTCCCTTCTTCTCTTGCTCTCGGCCACCCAGACTTGGGGGAAATCAGTCACTTCGGGGCTTTAAGCTCTTAATGGAGGGGATTAGTTCTTGTTCCTCTGATGTTAGCAGGCCTGTTTTGAGCGGCAGATACAGGAAGAGGAGTGGCGAGCCTGACGTCCAACCAAAACCCCACAACAAGGCTTTCATAAGAAGCCTCACTCCCACTTGCTGCCGACTCGTGTTGCAGAGAAATGTCAGCACTCATTTCCAAGTGTGGGTGAAATCTTTATAATCTCAGCGAGTTTCGCGGAGTGCGGCCGGTTTCTCGGCCCCCGAGTAGTGTCGATTTATTATCATCCAAAAGCTCTGGGTGTGTTTGTAAACCCCTGAACTGATCAGCGGGCCGCTCTGTTGCGAGGCCTCCAACCTGAGCGAGAAACAAGTGGTTCAATATGTTTGAGGATGTGTGTGGGAAAGAGTGAGGAGCGCTCGGTTTGTCTACATTTGGAGTGCGAGTTGTCCCTTCTTTAACTTGACATGTTGAGGCTGCGTCTAGAACGACAATGAAGAGGTGCTACAAGTGGTTTCAGCAAAACAAAAATATTTGGAAGCGACATTCAGACATGCTGTTTAAGCCAGGAGAGCCAAGTTCCTTTTTTTTTTAAATTTCACATGGACAAGGCTTGATACAGTTTTCATTAAGTTAATAGCTCACAAGTCCTAAATGCTTAGAAAGGAGAAGTCTGGCAATATTCTATATTTCCTTACTGTCAACAAATCGCCGAAACACACAAACCAACGATGAATTGAATCCTAATATCCTGCTCTATCCTACTGAATCGTCCTAATGTTGTGTCCAAAACCTGATGAATCTTATTCCTCTGTGCCACGAAGCTCCACTGTTGTCCAAAAACGATTTAAAAGACACCAGTTTTACTTCAGTACCATGAACACACACACACTGCAGCTTATTTTTTTTCTGCTGTACTAGGTCCCATATACACCCTCCATGGTGGTCTGATTGTGAGGGTATGCTTGAAAGGAATCATTTGTACACGTATGGGGTGAGAAGCCTGCCGTCACAGAGGGGGACAGGGCAATGATGAGACGCGCTCATATCCCGCTACTTTCCCACCTCAGCACCACCTGTCCAGACCAAAACAATTATTGGTCAGGCCGGTCGGAAAGGTGTCAGGGGGACAAGGGTTTCAGATGCTGTTCATCCGCCGGCCCACCACTTGGTTTGGAGCATACCATGTAACTGCAACTTAACTGCATGTCGTTCCCCGCTCACGCTCCTCACTCTCCCCGTGTTTCCTGTCTGTCCACCATCACCAAGAAGAAGAAGTAAACATGGCGAAGAAACTAGCAGAGCATTTCTCTCAGCCCCCACTGGCGGTGTGCACTCCGCCCCGTGTGCCTGTGATGTGATCTGCCAGTCAGCCTGGGAGGCGGGTTTAGAGGTGTGTGAATGAGCTGCCGATTTCCTCAGGAGAAGAAAAGAGGAGTGTTTGTCCCCAGCTGAGCAGGGAGCACAGCTGGGCTGTTCTCTATTGTTTGTCCTAATTGAACTGCACAGCACACAGCTAATCCCCCTATGCCCCCCTCCCCCCCTCCAACATTTCCCCTCTCTCACCCTCAGCACCTTATTAGGCAATTAGCTCCCCCCTCTGTGGTCTCAGCAGTGGAGGGGTCAAGCAGCCTGCCAGATGTTAGGATGAAAATCTCTTTTAATCTGACCGATGAATGTGTGTGGTTTTTTTTTTCGTCTTGCATAGCCCCAAGCAAGACTCTGACCATTAGGCAAATGGGACAGTACTGAGTGAATCTGTGTGGTCAGTTTCCTCACCAAACCAGCTGGTTTTGCACATTTTACCCATCACCTACACATCGGCTTTTCAGACCGTTAAGTGCACGACAAGGTTTTAAGGGGCGTTTGGGTTCCCTGTAATGAAAATCAACTTTTAGATGCTTAGAACCTCCTTAAAGCAAGTAACGCAGGTCAGGGGAAGGGTTACCTCTTAGTATGTTCATGGACCCTCAAACATCAAGCTCGGCCTTTACTGTCAAGGCAACAAACTACCAAACGACCATTATTCTTCTGATGATGGCTGTGTTTTTGTTTGTCTCCTAAGACAATCAGAGCTTGCGAAAATTAAACTTTTCGGCCCGAGAATCTTAAATCTCAGGCGTCGGAGCTTTCTTGAACGCAACGTAAAAGGGGAGTTTTCAAAATTGTCCCTTCCCCCAGCTTCATTAACACAGAGTGACAACGTAACTAACCAAAAAGTAAAGGCAGTGAGAAGTTGTGTTACTTAGCTCAACCAAATAAATAGCTTCTACAAGCATAAATTAAATGACTGCATGAAATGAATTGTAACCAATGTCTCCCCAGAAATTAAAAAACCGTAAAGACTTAGAAAATGGTTGTCATTTGTATTTAATATGATTATGTATATTAAATCTAAAAGTTTGGATGACTTCTAAAAACAACAGGGCAACACGTAGTCTGGTTGCAGCTCTACAAGCTGTTGGTTTTCGACGGGTGAAATGCAGTGTAAAGACAAGACACGTGAATTCCTGTCCGTCTCTCTCTCCCTTCCTTCATCTCTGCAGTCTTTTGAGCAGGACGGGCAGTCGAAGGACGGCGACCGCGTACAGATCCAGAAGGCAGCCAGCGACATCATCAGCGCTCTGTCCAAACGCCACAACAGCACCGTCATGCTGGCTGTGGTGGAGATCAAAGTGGAGACGGTGACGACGTCCTTTTCTGATGGTCAGTTATAAGTTTGTGGCAACACGTTTTTTGCTTTTTTTTTTTTGTTTTATTGTTGAAGGACTTTCTTTCGCACTTTTCAGAAATTCACAAATGTATTGTTTTGCCGACGATTAGATGACAAGATCACTGGTTTGCATTTAGTGCAGAGGTAGCTGTGACGTGTTTAGCCTAGCTTAGCACAAAGATTTAAAGCAGGGGAAAACTAGCCTAGCCCCCCCAAAGTTACCCTCTAAGAACTCCAAAGGAGGGGTGTAGGTACAAATGTGGAAGGAAAAAGAGACACGGATGTTTGATGATCAGTTAGCTTATGCATTGAACTGATGGTCTCACCAACATGGCTTGATTTGGTGAGAGCGTGCCGCACCCCTGAAGTCATATCCTTGAAGTGAAGCTGCTGCACTCTCAGTTTCGAACGAAGCCCTGCTGCCGCTTGCATGTGTTCATTACTTGCTCGCTGGCTAACAGATTACAACGCGTCTGTGCTGAACTAAGCTAAGAGACGAAACCGATCCAACTCTCAATGAGGCAGCAAATGAGCACTTCTCTGTTAAATCCTAACTCCTCCTCCTTAGTTTGTAAGTGATATGTCTCTTATTATCACTTTTCTGGCAGTTTTTCCCAGAGAAAATTGAACCATTCAGTTCTAGCTCTTCCGTCCTCTAGAAAACTTGAGTAGCTCTTTATTCTAGAAATTTGAGAGCCTCTGGCGGATGTGAGTACATTTTTGGATATGTGAATGGGGCGTGTTCAAGCTAACACGGAGTATTAAGCCACTACTTAATACCTTACTGAGAAACTATCTCCTCCGACTTTCTCCCCTACAGGTTACCTGGTCCCGGTGCTGTGTGTCGTCTTCAGCATCCTGTGGATCTTCTGCATCGTTGTTTGCATTTGGTGGACCCGCAAGAGGAAGAAAGAGCGCGAGAGAGCAGCCCGATCTGAGGACAGGACGGTCAACAACAAGCTGGAGCCACTGCGGAGCAACGCCCTCAAGGACAACCGGGACAAAGACATTCAGTACGAATGCAAGAAACTGATGGGCCCCTCCGACAGGACGTGCGACGGGGCCGAGGGAGAGGAGGAAGGGGAGCAGGAGGGGGAGCAGCAGGAGGAGGACGAGGAGAGGGCGCTGGGCATAGGGGACAAGTGTCCACCTCAAAAGTGCGCCATGGCAGGGGCGCAGGACAGGGGGATGGCGGGAAAGGGAGGGGTCATCTGCACGACGCACAGCGGTCCAGTGAAGGCGCCACACCGGACGGCGTACAGCCCCAAGGACAACCGGTGTAAAAACCTGAATGCCGCCAAGCTCAGCGAGGACATTAAAGACCATTACGTGTGAACACATTAGAGGAGGAGGGACCTTCCTGAATCAAAGAAAGAAACTGCGATGTCTTCAGTGTCACTGACTTTTCAACTCTTAAAAGCACCAAAAGTGAAGATCACAAATGCTTAACTTTTTTATTTTTGTTTGTTACACCTTATTTAACTTGGCCGTCTGCAGCACGGAGGCGTATTTTACCAAAAACCCACAAAAAAAAAAATACAGAAAAACAAGCAAAAAAAATAAACATCACAGCTTCTGGATTTCTGGATTTCACTTTAATTGTCACACTGTTGGAATCAAGAAGAATTTTCTTTTCACCGTTCCTGATTTTTTTTCAATTTCTTCTGTTTACAGACTGTTTCTGTTTCGCTTCACGAGGACTAACGCTCACCTTTCTGTCTTTGGAACCTTGGAGATTTAACTGAACGACGCTGGCCGGCAGCTGCTAGTGTCGCTCCCACTGTTTGGTGCGTTAGGGTCCTGTCTGCCTTAGCCCAAACCTGCGGGCCTTTTCTACACTGTCTCGATGTCCTGTCTTTTTATTTAAAAAAAAAAATACTAAAATGGAAAAAAAAAAAAAAAAAAAAAAAGGTTTTATATACATTTAAGTTCTTTGAAAGCTGGCATGGAGAATCAACTGTATGATACCTGGCATGAGAAGTTTTTGTTTACATTCATAAACATCTTTTCCATTTTGCGTTAAGGCTAAAAGGTTCTTGCATTTACCCTTTCAAAATACGTGTCTCTGCTTCCTGCGAGTCCACGTGAGGATTTTTCAGTATTTGCTTTGGTAGGAAAGTGCCTTCAGCCCTTACTTTTTCTCCTTTCTCTCCTCCTATAGATTTTATGCAGATATTGAATACATACAAAGGGAAAGATGTCCTACTAACAACCCTTCATACCACAGTAAAGGTTATTTTCTTTGTGATGTAAATATGTAAATATGAACAAATGGCTGTGTATATTTGAGTTTAGTAACTTAAGTGATGCTTTGTATCATAGTTATTCTAAAGAATAAGATTGTTTTGTGTTTTTTTTTTGTTTTGTTTTTTGTTTTTTAATGATGTCATTCCGTTTATTAGTGTCTGTTGACACTATGACAGGTTTTATACAAATCTTCAGACTGTGTCCAGGGGCTCACCGAGTCGTGAGCTTTGGTTTGAAAAGAAAACAGATCGTGATTGTTTGTCTTGATGTGTTGTGATTATTTTTGTTACAGCTGTTAAGAAGACAAATACGGAGACCGGAGGGCTGTTTGTTAGGTCCGTCGATCATCGAGAGAGGCCGTTGGGGTCTGAGCAGCAGCGACTCAGATCTCATGCAGCCCAGTAGTCAGTGCTGCAACAGTCCTGTTCATTTCGTTGTTCGTTTCATCGGAGACTTCCAGAGTGAAACTGCGTTGGAGGGACTTTAGATGCCACCCCACCCGCAAGATTCACTTTTCTATAGCAGCTATTTCAGTTTTAGATATCTGAGAGTTCAAATTATTTTAAAAGGCTCCTCTACACCTACGTAAAAGTCCCGGGCTTATGGGACTTGCAAAGATCACGCTTTTAAAAGCATTTAATATTTATTAATTCCCAGAGTGCAAAATATGTTTCAAGAGCCCTGCTAAACACACAAATTCAAATCGTGCGGGCCAACTCTCCGAAATGCAAATCTAATTGTCACTGATCTGAACGTTTGTTTTTGTTTGTTTGTTTGTTTGTTTTTAGCCACAGGTTCTAAATTATGTTGTAGCTCAGCCCACTGACAATTCTTTGGGAAATACTGTGGCTCTTCTCCGCTTTTTCCATACTGATATACTTTTTCCATATTTGTCTTACACATCCCGCAGGCTGCATGTATGCATGTAAATATTAAGAACACCCCGTTAGCGTCCTGTTCAACAGCAGCGGAGTGTCGGCCCACAGGCTGGAATCCCTGGCCAACCTGGCAGCAGGGCCTCCCGCGGGGACATTTTCGGTTTCCTTTTTGTGCAAGATGTTTTGTGAAAGTCTTCATCCCAAAAGTCTAGAGACGTGAGCCAGTAGCTGTATATTTTAGCCCATGCCTGAACTGTCCGTGACTGCTGCTGTCTCCTCATCGATCCACAGTGCACGCCCCCCCCCCTTTTTTTTTAAAGGACTTAAGCTGCGTCCGACAGAGCTCCCTCATTCACTCCCTCGTTACAAACACTCGCTACTTTGTACAGTCATGTATTGACGTTTCTTACACTTAACCATCAACAGTTTACATTCCCTCTGGCAGATATATATTGGCACGTCATGGTAAATTAGCTGTCTGTAATGTCTGAAGCGGAGGTGAGGCATTGTGGAATGTTCAGGAGAAAAGCGGCACACGCTCGGCGGCAACGCTTTTCGTTTCGCCCGTGTATGTTATACTCAAAACCCACCCAAGGACAGACACAAATGTCGGGATTTAAATGGTACATTTGATGTCAATACAAAACATCCTTCTATTCCTTCCCGTTTTGTGAAATTTCAGTTAAGTTAGGACGTCCAGTGGGTTTTGTTTTTTTTTTGCCCCAATTAGGGACTCCAAATGGCACAGAGGACATTTGCCTCGTGCTGGTGTGGAGAGGCAGGTCTCGAACCAGCACTGACGCATCCGATTGCTTTTTCCAGTACACGCTTACAGGTCACAGGGTCCAAACAACTCAGAGGCACCGCTGCCAGCCTCTCGTCAGCCTCCTCGAACTTCGGTCATGAATTCACTGATTTACAGTTCGCTGGCAGCAGCGATGCCACGCAGCCCAGCAGGGTGCCTGCGCTGCCCGAGGCACTTTGATGGCGATCGGCCACCCCTGCCGAAGTGCCCTTTAGCAAGACGCGGAATCCCCATCGTAGACAAAGGGTGTGTGGCTTGAATGGGAATCTACTCGCGGTGGATGAGTTTGTATCCTAATTTTTTTTTTGTCGATTTGTTTTTTAAACCCTGTTTTAGCCCCGCCTCTCCTTGTGTATGTATTCTGGTCTAATGAAGGGAACAAGTTGTATTGTTGTTGATGTTGCTGCCTGTTGTGGTTGTTGTCCAGTGTTTGTAAAGAGTCTGTTTCTGCACTAAGAACACACAGGAAGAGAGAAACATTTAGCGTTACCTCCACAGCGGTAGTGGAAAAAAAAAAAATTCAGATACTGTCGCTATCTGTGGATGAACATTATGTTTTCAATATTTTGTGCTTTAGTTTATAATGCTGATGCAAATCATGGAAAATCCAAATTCATATTCTGTCAGTAAATTTTAAATTGTGTTAGCCCCAGAAAAGGGGCTGAATGTGCAGAACATTGTAATTATTTTGTACAAAATCTGGTAAAAGTCTTGGTTTGTTAGTGGAATTTTTTTTTTTTGTTTGTTCTTAGAACAATCCTATTATTTATTAAAGTATTTTATACCAAAGTTTACTTTCTTCAGTCTTTTGTGATGTTAAAATATTGTATTTAAAGGTTTCTTATTTCCCGTTGCTATTGTCCTCATAGCCGACCCATCACTAAACCCCGCCACCCCCTTAGTTACTGTTGCTACGTCGGTCGAAAACCTCCCACTCTACAACTTCAAGTATGCAGTTTTTTTAGTGATGGCAGGTTTATTGCTTGAAATTCGCGCTAATTTTGAAACGACGTATCTGTCACAACTGAAACCGCAAGGCAGGGACTCAAACGCACGACTCAGACACAAAAAGGGGTTCCAAAAATATCAAGGTTTTTCCTGAGAAGAATGGTTTGGGGAACGAGTGGACAAAACCGGAGGGCTAGGCTGGGGCGAGGTCCAAGAGCTAGAAAAAGAGCCGCAGGGGGAATACTTCCGATAGGAAAAGGGCTGGAGCGCTTGTCGCCGAGAAACCGGGGCGAAGTGGCGTTGAGGGAAGGGAGCAAAGGCTCGACAAATCAATGAGGGCAGGACGTGGGGATCTGAAACGAGAGGGAAGAGGGGAGGAGGCAAGAAGTGAACCGGGGAGTGCAACAGAACTGAACAGAACAAAGAAAGCATGGCCTGGGAGGCAGAGCCGGACATGATTTCAGACAGAAGTAGACAAAAGCCGCGACTGTCAGTTTTACCTGCTGAAACGACGATTGTAACTGTGGCAGCTAGTTAATTACTATTAACTTTGTTTGAGGCTTTGTTAGTTTCATGAGGTAGCCTCCCTTTTATTTTCCTGTCATATCTAATCTTTTAAAATGATGAAGGGATTACACATTAGAGTTTGTTGGGTTTTTTAAAAACATTTTAGACATTTAAATATAGACATAAATTGTATACATATGTTTTGGAAATGTTATAAATCCTGTCTTTGTTTTTGGCTTGACATCCACTCCGTTTCAAAGTTCAGTCTTAATAATCCGTAGAGTCTCCGAGTAGCCAATCAGCCGCCTCTCTGCCTCCCGCCTCATTTAGTGCCAGGCCAACGAAGTGAGTCCTTCGCGTGCCTCCATCTGCCGCTGTAATGACGGTGTGGGAAATGATTAACGTCAGCACGCTCTGCATGGAAGCCTTCCAGCAGCAGCTGCGCTGGATATCCATAATGCTTGGTGGGACGTTATGTGCCGTGCTGTGTGGCTCATTAACCCGGCAGTTGTTTTGGGAAGAATGGGAAACGTGTCTGGAATCCTGGATGGCGCGGCGCTCGGGTCACATGCATGGGCTCGGGGCTCGCTCGCTGACCTACTTGGAGAGAGGCACATCGAAGGAGAAGGCGAGATGATGGCGTAGTAAGAGGAGGAAGGGCCAGCGGTGGCATTGTTCCCACGGGATTCCTACCGGAGCTGGCTATAGGGAAGGCCGCTGGTCCACAGAACACAGGTTACTACTTTTCCCATGCTGCATGTTAGACGTCACGTTTCGGCGCCACAGAGCGTGAGGTGCCGAGCATCACGGCGAAAAAGACCCACGCGAGATAAATAAATAACTTCAACGTTTGAGCTGCAAAGTTCATACTCGCTCTTTGAGGCGGCCGTTGTCAAAAACAATGTCACCACAAGGTACGTTCAGTGGCTGTTCGGGGGTTTTTGATCGGATCACGTGAACTTCTTCGGCAGACGAAGTCCAGTTGTCACGGAATTGTAGCCTCTCAACCGTCTGTGTTTTGATGAGCGCTTTTATGTGCTTCACATCCATGTTGGGGCATCTGCAGTTTCATGACATCTGGCGAACTCCATCGGCTGATGAAGATCGTGTGATATTATGGAAGTCCACAACAGCTACTAAATGGATATTTATGGATATTTATTCACGGATTGGCTAATATTTTCCTAATTTGACAATTGTGTTATAATACCAGACAAATGGTTTATGGCTTTATAGAAAATTCAGATCTTTGGGTAAAATTAAACCTTATTATGTTAAACCACAGATGCAATTGAACGGCACAAACGGAACCTTCTCCTGGTTAGACGTAAAGCAGCAGTGTGCAGGCAAGACAATGCAAGTGGAGCTAAAACTCTCAAAACAATGAAAACAACGTATTGAGCATTTGGAATCCACCTGCAGTTTTCTCACAACCTAAACCACGAAAAGATGCAAAGAAAAATACAACCTCATCACATATTTTGAAGGCAGCAATTGGCCCATGCTTGGTGTCAGACGGTCATTCATTGGCTGTCCTAGCTGTCAGTCAACCCCCCCCGTGGTCATTTGTTTGCCATTCTTTGGTCACACGGTAGCAGGTTAGCCAATGAGCAGAACTCTGCCTTTCCCAATAAACAAAATGGTGGCAGGCATGAAAAGGCTCCAGGAAGTGGTTTATTTGAAAATATTTTAACACGTGTGGGACACGGGTGAGCATCCCAACAGATGTCGGAGGGTTGGAACAGACTGCAGCTTCTGTTTCTTCGGATGAGTTGTTTTGTTGCAGTGGCATGGCTGCCATCTTTGGAGGCTCCCTGTTCCTCTGTGAGGAGAGTAAGTAGTAAAAGTTCATCATTTTCCTGTTCCAGAGAAGGAATGGTTAAGTGACATGACCCTGTAGTTTGGGAGCCACGTATTCCAGACTCTGGTTCTGCAAAAATGTCTGAGCTTTAAATGCTCTCCGAGTAACTCAAGGTCTACTTACTGGATTTCTTTCAGAGCTTTCATCCAATCTCATAACCTTGAGACCTTGAGTTAGGAGTTGTTGTTTTTTTATCAGAAGACACTGACCTACAAACTACCAACTACTATCTCAACGTCAAGAATATTCTTCAAGCTCAGCTTTCATGATTTTTTTATTCCATTTGCACCGATTAACTGAAAAACGAGCTTTGCCAAACAGATGTACACACACCTTTAAAGCAGTCATGCAATAATGCTGCTTTGCTGAAGCAGTTTCAATGGATAGACATGGATGTATTTAGTGAGCATTTGTGTTATTGTGTCCAACCCTTGCGTCTTTCTTATTAATCCGCAGTCCTACGCTCAGAGTTGACACATTTTAGTTCCAAAGACCTCAGCAGACGATTCTGTTGATGTCTGACTGCTGTAATCTTGACCATCTTTAACAGGATACCGTAATTGAAGATGACTTGTCTGAAACTTCTGGTTATGTCTCTCGCTGACGTCGCTCTGTACAGTTAAATCCACCAATTTCATACGAAAGATGCGTCAAATCAACCACAGCAGCATCTACGTGTACAGATTTTGTTAAAGTCCTACTATAGGACCAGTTGACGTTTAGCATTAGGATCTGTCCAGTTAAGTTTCTTGTCGCCCGGATGGCCAACCAAACCATCCTAAATCCAACTACATGCTCGGACAACACTGACCGATGTAAAATGCTTGAGGAGAGCAGAGCTCGGTTTCACACCCCATTTGGTGCCTGTCCTCGTGGATCACTTTAAACGACCAACACAGAGCAGTCGCCACAGCGACGTGATGAAGGTCTGGCTTGATGTTTAACTGAAAGTCTCACATCTTCCAGGCAGACAACTCACCGTGGCAAATCATCTGCTGAGAAGATGGACGGCTGCCATGCCACAGCCACCGGGCGATCAGCGACGGCGGATCAGCCGTGTTTCAGGTCAGTCGCAGCAGTTCCACTCCAAGTAACGGACCCTTCTTTTAAGGTCAACGTTCTGGTGTCTGCGCACAAAATCTTAAGTAATCGTATTATTTGTTGTCGTAGTTCATAGACTCGTAGACTTGGTTTCCCAAAACAGGCTTTTCACCGTAAGGTGAGTTTATTAAATGCATTTAAGCAAGAAATAGTTGATCTCAAAATGAAGATTTATTTATTAGCTACTCAACCCCATGTAAGCTCAAACTTCAGTGAAGTTTGTAGTGAGAACAGAAAAACAGAAGGCTTGGGCCGTGTTTTAGCCACGTACAAGACAGGGCTGTTTTCATTATCGAAGCATCTACCAATCATTTTCCCGATCAATCGTTCTGTCCACAAAATGGCTTGTTTCATTCAACCAAGACGCCAAATCCTACAGATATTCAGTTTATTCATTTATGATTAAAAAAAAAAAAAGCAGCAAATCTTCACATTTGAGAAACCGGAACCTGTCATTTTATTTTGAATGAGAAAAACAATAAATTGGGTCAAAATTGTTGCAGATGAACTTTTCTGCGGAGCGACTCACCGATTAATCAGCTAATCATTGCAGCTCTGGTAGGAAATGCGGCGGGAGCAAAATGTCACAGGTCCAAGTAGACCAGAAATGTGCAGTTTAATCTCTGCATGGCTGCATCTCAAAAAAGAGGTTTGACTTAAATCTGTAAAAAAAAAAAAAAAGTTACTCTTTAGTATTTTCAAACTGTGATGATTTCTAATCAAATTCTAGTCAAAATTCACCTTTGCCCGTTTCTGCTGTAGAGTTTAATGGTTCTCAAAGCCGTTGTTTGAGCGCTATGGCTTTAATGGACGGCGTGAAGTTGAGCAGGGTTAACGTTACTGTTGTTCATTTCCGTTTTAAGGTCACATAAAGCTGGACTCGGGTCAAACAGAGGGGGGGAGGGGGATCTGTCGGGTGTTTGGGGCCCGTCAAGCGCCCCTCTGGCGGGACATTTGGTCAAAAATGAAGCATGGAAGTTCCCTCTTATGATTTAAGCCGCGTCCTTACGTGGAGGACTGAGGACGTGTCCTTGGTATTTTACAAGCCAGCTTCAGTGTTGCAATTTGACTACCTTCAAGCCAAAAAACAACAAATTGCTTTACTATTTCCCTGAGATGATCTCATGATCTTAGCACTTGTAAAGCCCTGGTCACGGCTGAGTATCCCGGTCAAACAAAGGTGTTTGCCGTCAGGCCAGAAAATGGATGGTTTATGCGGATTTGAGCGGTTTGCACGTCGGGACGCTTCCACCTGCAGAGTGAACACAACATAAACACGATTAAAGTTGGATCTAAAAAGTCTGAAGTGGCTCAAGTGGGCGAGGCTGCGTGAACATTATCCCATCAGTGCCAGACTTGTCGGGGTGTCACAGTAAAATCCAAGGTATTCCCAGACCTGCTGGTCTGGCGCCACTCAGCTTTTAAACACAATGACCCAGCTATAATGAAGCCGGGAGGCTCAATGACTTTCCCCGGCCTCCTCCTGCTTCTCACACACGCCCAGTCTCCACACACACACACACTCAAACCCCAGCCCTCACTCAAAGCTCACACACCTGTTTCCCCGGGATGCCCGGCGAGCGTGTTTTGAGTCTCGCACGCCCGACTGGCGATGAGGCACGGCCACGACCGCTGCCGCTGGACCAGCTCCCCGTCGGTCTGCGCGTCACCTAATAAGAAACGCACAGGCTGGTGGCGTTACAGTATGACTTTGGCTGCATGTTCAAGCAGCATCTTTCTCCCTGCCTTTAGCTATGTTTTTCCATAAAACTATTGCACAAGAGAGGTTTTTTCAAATTTTGCCTCTTCTGATTCACGTGCTGTTTTTTTTTTTTTTTCTTCATCTGCTGCTTCGGTGGCGGATGGATGTCAGAGGTTGTCAGATCGGCCCGACTTTTGAAATCGGAACTGCTTATTTCTTCCCCCTCAAACGTGATCTTTGTACACGTCACCTCCAGCACAAACGCGCCCTCGCCGCTCGGCTACCATCTGCCTACGACGTTGGGTAAAGGAAGAAATTCGGAACCTTGAATTCAGTGACCCGGGCTTCACTTTGCCCCCTGGCAAACGCTACCGGGCTTTTGCAGCAGAAGGGACCGAGGTCACGTGTTGTTGTAGCTTGCCCGGTCACTTGGTCTCTTTAGCAACGGATTAGCGGCTGCGTTTCGCTAGAGCGCCATTCACCCATATCAACACTGCGATCTCACTTCTTCCCCGTGTCCCCAGGACACTTTCTCTCTCCGACAGTTTTAGTGCTACGTGTGACATGTCTCAGCTGCTCCTGGTTTGGTCTCCGTTAGCTCCGGCTGCTAGCTAAATCCAAACAGTGGACAATCTTTATTCGTCACTTTGGATTTTAGGGGCAATCTGGGGGGAAAAACAGCTCGTGCAATAACTCATCATTTCAGCTCTGTTCAGCCGGCGTGAGGGGAGCTTGAAGTTGGAAGATGATTTGCGACTCTGAGCCCGTAGCAGTTGAACCCTAACGTACCAATCGGACGCGTTCGGAGGCTCGGGGCTCGGCGGCGTGTTAGGAGGAGGCGAGGGAAGCTTGCACACGGATAAGGAGAGAGGGAGGGAGGCAGGAATGCTCGGTGGAGCTCCTGAGGACAGCAGGAGAGCCGGATTCCTCCTCAGAGCAACCACGCCTTGGCCTCTCTGCTGGCGGTGAGCCCTCCGACTCCTCCCAGGGTTAGGGCCGAGTCCACATGTTCAAACTGAGATGAAAGGCCCCCGGTAGGAAGGTTGTCCGTGCCAATACCAACCGCCTGCCAAGTAAGCCCTGCTTAGCGCGCTCTCCCAGATGTTCCCGACACACTGAATATTCCGCTCTTCGCCTCTCCCCGGGGACGAGGGGGGAGCCCCCTGCTTGACCCCTTCACATCAAAGTGTGGAGGAGGACTCAAAACAATGAGCGCTTCCAGAGAGAAAGAGAGAGTGGACGCTTTGTGTGTGTGTGTGTGTGTGTGTGTGTGTGTGTGTGTGTGTGTGTGTGTGTGTGTGCGCGCAGAGGGAGGGAATTGATGATTTTAGGAGGGCAAGAAGTGGGTTGGGCCCCTCATCAGAATAGCTGAGGCTGATGCCTGTGTCCTGTGGGTATGTATTCGGGGGAGCAAAGGAAAAGGCCAACACATGCTTCGAGGCCCCGCCCGCATCCATGTCCATACTGTACATGAACGCAGAGGCGGGACTTTGAGTCCCTGTTCGTGGCAACAAGTGGAGTGATGGTGTGTAGCCAGATCTTCAAGTACTGTGAGTGTTGCAAAACCAGCACGTAAAGACACACTTGCCTGGAAACAAAATAAACCCACGCTGTAACTTTTCAGTGCTGCGTAACGATACGCGTCCCGTTAGATTGTCATCCCTGATGCGTTTACGTATCGGCAGGAATTTGAATTTTCAGCTGGTTGCCATCAAGCTGAATTGTTTTTTTTGTTTTTTTTAAACTTTTTTGTACACTTGTAGACACAGTCCTGCCAACTCAAGGTCCCCGCTCCCCTTCTTTTTCCCAAGCTTTCAACCAATATCACATGGTCTTCATCAGCAGATGAGTTTGCTCACGGGCTTCCTGTCCGTGTCGGCTACAAGTTGGCATGAAAGTTCACCCTGTACAGTGTCGGAGAAGCTACTTCGATCCTTTACTTAAAGGATAGGGTCGTGATTTTTTTTTTTTTTTTCTTTCTTTAATTTTTCAGTCTGTTTCAAAACAATAACCAGGAGCCCGCATGTACCCTGACACAGCGTCGGGAATCATGACTCTCTCTGCTGATTAGAATCACTTCATTCAGTTCAAAGACTCGTAGTCGTTTACTATGAAGCTTGGTTCCCTCCCTCGGCGAGGCCGTCGCGTCACCGTTCAGATGCACGACGGAGCCTCATACTAGCTTCAGCTAGTATGAGGCTCCGTTAAGCAGCGTTGACTGGAAATTCTAAATGGAAAAATGAGCAAGTAAGCAATTTAGTTCATTTGCTGTGGGATCACAAGTGTGCCGGTACGCCGCTGCTCTTTTACTTGACTCAAAGGACGATGAAGTTTTTTCCAGCAGGAACCATTTTTCAAATTGTCGGGATTTGACCTCGATCCCCGTCTTCTGCGTTTTCACAGAACACCGAGACGGCGGGCTCCGAACGTGGGTCTCGAGTAAAAGCCGTCGAGGGAAAACTAACACGTGAGAACACGCGAGTCGCTGGGTCGGGGTTCAGCGGGATGGAGGGAGCCGTTCCATCGCCCTGTGAGTTTGACGCGGCATGCCCGACTTACACGCGCAGCACCCAAGGCTACACATTTTCCAGACAAGCCTCGACCCAGAGAGGAACGCCGTGGCTCCCCAAACCTATGGCCTACTCATCTCAAGCGGCGGGCTGGATCCAGGTTCATGTTGCGCACACATAATGAAAGCCGAGGAGACGCTCTCAAGGGAAGGGGAAAGTGGATCTTACTGTGTTACCTCTGAACACATTGCCTTGATACGCTCGCGTAGTCGTGCGTGCAGCACAGTGTTCGCTAGGTTTTGTAATGACACAGGAAAAAAAAACCAGCCTGAAGGTGAAAGAAAAGTTCAGCTGTGATCGACTCGTCGTAAAACTCGCACAGGCGCCAATACTGAAAGCATGTATTTTAAATAAGCGCTGTCAATTAAATGCAGTTACTTGAGATGGAAAATGAAGCAAAAGTTTAAATATGTTTTACAACTTGGATTTTACAAAATATGTGTGAAATGAATACAAGTATGTACAGACACGTGCATATACAGATATTGATAAACAAAAAAAATAAAGTACATATTATCATTAAATGTTCATTAATATTAGATATAAATATTTAAAACAAATTCAAATGAATACATTTTTAAATATGTTTTAAAAAATTAAATTAAATTTAAAAAAGATGTTTTAAAATATACGTTGCCTATGTATGTCACTATATTTAGAATTTAGAGAAAATACATTTCAGTAACAAAACAATCATTAAAATAAATCAAATACAGCATGTGTAGTATGTTGAAAATGCCTATGGTTTATGAAAATATACAAATGTGCATACAGACATTATCAAAGTATATATTTTAAGTACATACTATTTTTTTATAATACAACTATTTGTAAAAAATTAAATAAAATTTACATTTTCAATGTATTTACAGCATCGTTTTTTATATTTTACAGTGTCATATATTTTTATATCTTAAAGATGTTTTAATATATATGTGTGTGAGCCGTATTATTTAGATGTCGCTATTTTAATCACATTTTAGTCAAAATGAAATAAAAAAATTTGAATATTTTTACAGCTAAAATTTGTATAATTGTACATGTGCATAACAATATATTCATTAATTTTAATACTAGAAAATAATGCATAAAAGTAATGCAGATATAGAAATGTAAAGGAACATGCATACATTTCATATTCGTGTGGATGTGTTTAAGTAAATACTGTTATTTTAGTAGCACTACTTCAAACATATATTAAAATTACATAAATTAAAACTAAACTACATGATATATCCAGGATATTTACAATATACAGAATATATAACACTTCTTCAAATAATGTAAATTAAAGAAAAAAGGTATTTATTTGGATGCTGATGAAAATAAACGTCTTTAATTTTATGTATCTTTGACTACCTTCTAAATACAGCAATGCAGCATGGAAACTTTCTGACCTTTCACTACACTCTCTTTTAGCCTATACAATTCTCTCCCTCACACACACACACACAGTCACTCTCACTTTCAGTGACACACACACACACACACACATTCAAACACGCACAGACACAGACACAGACATGACACAGGGCGAGCCGGACCTTACGTCATGCCATTTGCACGCTGTGAGGTCGAGCCCCGGGGCGTTTGGGTTGAGACAGCGCGATGGACGGACCACTGTGTCATCAGTTAGCCGGAGGTGCAACAATAAGGCTTAATGCGTGATTAAGTCCCAAATCAGCTCTCATTATGGGTGAGCACGTCAACAGTGAGTGCAGCGTGGCTCCCTTTCAGAAAACTGAACCCTGCATCCAAACCAGCCCCCCCCCCCCGCCGAACTCGTGCCGTGGCTCCACGGGTTTCTGCTTTTTTAGTCTCTTTGCATCTTTGACCGTGTCATCATTACAGGGCGTCTGTCTTCTGATTCGTTATTTAAAGCTCCAACACGCGACCTTTCAACACGAGTCGGTGCCGCCTTTGAGTTCCCGCTCCAGCGCTTGTCATTCGACTTGATGATCTGTCCCCTTGTCTGGCGCTTCCAGCCCGTGGCCGAAGTACACGCCATCCCCAAAGCCTTCACACCTACTAAAAATACAGAGTGTAAATGTGCCTATCTGAAATGAAGAGATTCAACCCTGAGGATGCGGGTTAGGAGTTTTCCAATGGGTCTGGCCTGCTGCGTGTTTTGCTTCAGTGTGATTTCTGCTCTTCACCCGCTTGACTTTTGATTTCAGACTTTATCGTATGACCTCCCGCCGCCGCCGACGACTCGTCTGGGGCTCAAGTCATCACAACATTAAGGAAACTGATTTCAACCGATCGTATGGACGCTCTCGACCCTTTTGGTCACCGTCCGGATTCCATCCAGAATCCAACCGTTTAGGATTCATGTCATGCAGTTACAATACTGGATAGCAAGCCTGCGATCCCAAGATCCAAGTTTTGATCGCTTCATTAAATCCCAAAATATTAGACTTCATCCACGAAGGCCTAAATAACCAGGCGCCTACAGTGTTCAGGGACATGATAAAACTCATCTGGGTTTTTTGGTCCAGTACGTTGGGGTGCATCTCTGGGAACCTGTAAGGGGGCCTTTCTGAACACGTTTTCATAGTAGTGGAGGATTTATTGGTGCTTTATTTGTTGTGTTGTTATGGTATTTTGTGTTCTGTTGTGTTCTGTATGGTTTTGCACGTGTTTCCTCTCTGTTGTGTGCATTTGTATAAAGGCTTGTCTAGGAACAAGCGTTGCGAAATGCGCGTAGGCTGTAAATGTTGTGATTTTAGGCGACGCACTCGTCCCCATTCAAATAAACAGCTGGTAAATAAATGAAGCCCGGCAGACCGGCCTGTATCACAACAGCTGGTGCATCAGACCACCTGTTGATCTCATGCTCTTGCACATCCTCTTTCATTGGGGCAGTGACTACCTGAGGGGGGGCATTTACCATTTTCCATCAGAGTTTCAGGCTTCTAGACGCCACCGTCGATCCCGGCCGCTCCACACTCACTCTGGCGACCCACCAAGAACGGCAACGTGGCTCGTTTCAGCGTCCGGGGCCAAAAACGACGTATTTTTACGTTCAAGTGAGAAAGTCTTCAGGCAGCTGTGGGAGTTATAACGAGAGCAAAGGAAGAAGCCGGGTGACATTGTGGATGGATGGACCAACAAAACAGCAGTCTTTAGCACGGGAGATACAGTTAGGTCCATAAGTATTTGGACAGTCACACAATTATTTTGGTATGGATGGATGGATTTGAACCAAAGCCATCAAGATGTGCCTGAAGTGATTTCAGCTTTAATTCAAGGGGTTTAACAAAAATATTTTCATTGAGTGTTTAGGAATTACAGCCACTTTTACACATGGTACCTCATTTGCAGTGGCTCTAAAGTAATTTGACAAACGAAAACGTCCCTTCTGGGACCAGTTTGCACTTGGGAGACACTACCTGGGGTTGTAGCCCCTGACAACACAGTTCGCTGGATTACCGGGACACATGGACCCCTTGACCACGTTAAGGTGGCGATTTTTTTTTTTTTTTTTTTTTTTCCCCCCCGCTAACATAGTGAAAGAAATATGAGATCAGTCATACGGCGCAAGAGAGATTATTGTGGAATGTGTTCGATCGGTATGACACGTTCGACCAAAACTGATTTTTTGACAGATGACGAAGTTACGTTTTTCCTTGCTTTTCCTTGAAAACATTCTTTTATTTCGAGCTTAATAGATTTGCTTATATTCATGATGTCCAACTAGGGCGTGACGATAACTCAGTATCATTGATTTAAAGCAGAATCGCATTGTGATGACGTTCACTCATCATGTTGTTCTACAAAAAAACATCTCTTGTGTTAATTAAAACTGCTGGGCAGTACATAAAAACTAGCAAAATGAATGATTGAAGTTTTTGTCTCTCACGTATGAAGAGTCTGATTTTACGTATGACATCAACGGTGGATCTCAGGAAATTTCTTTGAACGTCAGTTTGATCATGGACGGACTACTGAGCGGACCGTTTTTAGGCTTCTTGTCGAAAGGTAAATCAAATGATGACAAAGAGACACGAAATAACCAAAAAAGAGACTCCGAAAAGATGCAAAGGGACCACTGATCTGCCAGGAAGATGATGTGCTGGGTGGCCCGTGGGATTAGTTTCGCCTTGGGGAGCCACTTCCAAAATCTTTAATGCAGCTTGTCACTTTGTCTCCTCATCTTTTTTCCTATTAAAGGTGTTTTTTTTTTTTTTGTTCCCCATTCTTTTCTGACATTCATCACAATCACGTCCAAACCTCGGTGAAACATCACACTTTTCCGTCCATTACTGCATTGCCCCCTCAGGCAGCAGTGTCCTATGATGTGTCCAACGCGCTCGCTCCCTCCTCTCCGCCGTCCGTGTCCTGCCTTGCTCGCGCTCCGTCTCCCTCCGCGAACTCGGCCAGCTGGGGTTTGTGCCGGCCAACACCTCTGTATCATTAAATCTCCCGGAGCACATTTCACTCGTATGACTCCGTGCTACCTGTCTGTAAAGGCTACACCACAGGCACTGGTTGCACTGCCATACCACGGTATGATCAAAAGCTTTTTTTCTCTTTTCTTTTTCTTTTTTTAAAGACCAGGCTTATTATTAGAAACTTCCTCCACTACCCTCAGGATTTTTGGAGGAGCTGAATTGGCATTTTAAATCAGACATGTTGAGATCTGCCTGTTTCAGCGCACAGAGAAACACGAAACAGACTTTTTTTTCAGGGGCAAACGATGCCTCATAGCTGCTGTCAGATGAGAAAAACGAACTGCAGTTTTGATTATTTTTAGCGTGTTTCTGCTTGAGTAGAAGGATTGATTGTTCGGTTTTGGGTTGAGGAAGTTTAACGACCTTTGGGCTGGGGGAGTCCTTTGATAGCTGTGTTCTGAATGTCGCAGATTTATGGCTGTCAATCCAGCTGTGCTGCAGAAGTCTTGCTTCTGCAAAGACTGACAAGAGGACTTTCACCCAACGGCAGAGCGACATTTCTCCCACATCTGAACTTCAGGAAATCTAAAGTTGCACAACAGACATGAGCATCTTGAGAGACCTGGTCTGATCACCAGCAGGTTTATTCCTATTTAGGATTTGTCCCCTGCAGCCGGTTGGATTCAAGCCTTGGAGGCTCGTGACGAGAGCCGAATCCAAGTCCGTGCATTCGCGATGTGGCTTTTCCACGCGCAGCAGACACACAAACACTCAGGGTTATGATAAAGACGAGGCTTCTGATGATCAACATGTGAAGATGCCATGCGCGTCCCTCAGGTGTCCACCTGCGACACGCCACAAACGCGCACACGGATCCGCCAGCGCGCTGTACTACACACGTGCGTACGGTACAGTATAGCGCTACAAAATGCACAGCACAGGCTCAGGAAGTGCTCAAGGCAAGACGGTCGTGAAAAGCCTGCGAAACTAAAACTGACCGGGTTAAAATGCCAGAGCGAGGAAGAGCACATTTATAGTTTTATTACTGTCGCAGACTGTCACGAGTCACATGTGAGCCGCCGTACTGACCTGTGAGAGCCGGCGGATCAAGGCGTTTTTCATTCAGAAAACGACGGGGAGCGTCGAGTAAGGCGGCTAAATTTCCACAGCTAAGGAAAACTGTTAAACTGCTCCGTTACTTCCTCTGGTTTAGTGTCAGCTCCTCTCCAGACTTTTCAGATGTCTTCGGTGCATATTTCTCCGATGTAGTGGATAAATATGCAGATGTAACAGCTACCAGCTGCCTTTGGGACCGTGGCAGGACTGAAATTGGTTTAGGCCTAAAACCAGCAGGCCTCGTGCGTGTCTGTGGCAAACCTGAAGCCAAAACCTTAATTGAAAAACATACGGCAGCAAGCTACTATGATAGGCTACAACTTCACAAAACATGTCCGTTTGGTCCTGCACGAGACATAAACTTCAGTTTGTTTATCCAGCTGTGAGTGTTCAAACGTTACAGTCATGAAACCTGCTCTTTTTTTTCTTTGCTGCCTGTGTCCCAGTAGCTTGATAAATTAGGTGTTTGCGGCAGGTCAAGACTGGGCACGAAGCCCTCTCGCAGTGGACTGCTTCACCCACTTCACTCAGTATACTTCAGTGCCTTTCTTTTACTCCATTGCTCCGGTCCAAGCCACTCACTTCTGGACAGTCTTTCCGAGCAGTTCGCCCTGCTGCAACTTTCCATTTCAAAAGGAAATGCATCAAATTACAGAAGCAGGAGGCCATTAAGATGCGAACTCTTCGGGACTCCGAGGCTTCCAGCTGCGCACGCTGGCAGCTCAAAATAACAGTTAGACGGCGATGCTTGGAAAATGTGACCTGTATTACCTCAGAAATCATAGTGTACTCTCTGCTGCTATTATGGGGACAAGTTTGTGTTTCACTCTGAAGTTTTTCATTCACCAGTTCTTATGGGCACATACTCAGCCGCAGCTGACACCAGGTCTCAGCGCAGCCGGTTAGTGTAAATCCACGCCGTCTGAAAACGGCAGGGTCTCTACCTTTTTCACCTTCACTTTTGTGTGGCGAAGTCTCCGAGACTGTGTAGTGGGAAAAAAAAGCTCTTGTGAGTCATTACGTGTCCTGCCATCGTGCTTGATGATCCACAGACGCTCTGGTACGAACGCGGTGTCACCTTTTGATCAGCGCTTGAATTTCGATTCGCCCCGCTCTGGCACGAACACGTCGCCGCTACGGTTGAGTTTTGCCAAACCCTCTGTATAACCTTCAGCTGAGAAAAGGTACAAGCACCAGGTTTGTTTCGTCGAGATTCTTGTATAATCAGTGACTCACTGGGCGTTTTTTTTTTTTGGTACCAACACGACACAATCACCTTTTAAGGTGGGGTTTGACTTGTTTGTTGTTTTTTACTCGTGGGGGATTTACGAATTAGCGTCCTCACCTCTACAGTGGCTTTGCCAGGCTATTGTATAAGCTGTAACTCTCTGACCACAGCAGCTGTCAAAGTAGAGAGAGAGCCGTGTATAAACCTGACAGGGGAACACGACCAGCATATAAATCTTCTCCTCTCAGGGCCTCGGCTTTGATGTCAGACAACATGAACTGACCTGTGTTATTCCACCCTGCAAGTGAAACCAAAGACCTCGGTGGATTTTTGGGGAGGTAGGCCAGCTCTCTTTTCTGCTGATGTCTCAACTGAGGAAAAAAGCCTTTGAACTGAACACCTCTTCACAGGCTTGCTGTCTTCTGCGCTGCTGCCGGTCCTGGACAGATGGATGGATAGATGGAAGAAGGGTGGGATGGATGACTTCTCTTGAAAAGAGGGGATTCGCTGCTCTTCAGAGGGCGGCTGAGCTGGGACAACAGCAGCAGTGCTAAGTGGCTCCTGTGAGGAGGCCTTCAGAAGTCCGGACTGAGGTTAATGGGCCACTTCACCCCTGAGTTTCCAGGTCAGATCTCAAGATAGACATGGTTTGTCTGTGTGACACAGATAGACCGCGACCCACCCGACCACCCACTGCTCAGACGGGAGGGGGGGGGATGCCGCCTTCGTCCTGGAGAACAGGGACGTTAAACTTTCCAGCGTAACACTTACCTACTAATGCGTTCAACCAGCTCACACTCTTATAACATATTGAAAAGAGAGATTTTCCTATTGTTGTGTCATGTTTGTAGAACTGGTGACTTTTTTTTTTTTTTTTTTTTTTTAACCAAAAATCATTTCATTTTTCTAAAAGTCATCAGCAACCTTTAGTGAAACAGGCTCTTTGGACTTCCATTTATATAACGGCTGCAATATTCAGTGATGATTATACTGATTGGCAACGGCGTTGTCGGCTGCACTCCTTCCCGGGGCCTCACGAACTTGACGAACGTGATCCGGATCCTAAATCGAATTTGATTTCGAATTGAATATCCCCACTTTTTCCCGTTATGACATCTCGCTGAAGGGCAGTCTAGAGCGGTTTGCGTGAGCGGTACGGTTTCATCACATTACGAGGTTGGCGAGGTACCAGTTTTGCTCCAGCAGCAGCAATCGGATACAGATACAGGTAAGAGCTAAATCCACCCAGGACTAAACACTTCTGTGTGCCATAGTACCCCATAAAACCTGATTAGAACAAATAGATTCCTGTTGGAGAAAAACCCGATCTCTTGCCCCGTTAGATGCACAACCAGGTTTCTAAAGGGGCTTCTATGAGAGAGCACATGCGCGTGAAGACTTCGGACGGCAGGGTCAGGGTCGAGGATCTGATGTGCTAGTACTGGGGAAGGATTGAAAGAAAGCAACGACGTAACTCGTTCGCTGTCCTAAAACGTCCACGTCGCCAGTCGGTGTAAAATTACACAAGTGTGATGTAAAACCGAAACTAACCTTTAAATAAAGAATAATCTACAAAAGTCAGATTCCACAGCTGGAACAGCGACCTGTTAGAAAAATTCCGACACTTTTCCCAGTACGGAAAAAATGTTCTTACTACAGAGTTTGTCTCTCACTGCATCATGCGTCCAAATGCCCAAAAGGAGTTTGCGGTAGACTTTTTCTTTTTTTTCTTTTCTTTTTTTTTTCTCCACTAACTTGGTTTTCTGTGTGGGGGGAAAAAAAATGAATAAGAACATTTGGAATTTAATATTCACATATTTGTCGAAGATGTGGCTTTTAAAGCAGGGTGAATATTTGCTTTGAGAATTTTAAGTTCAGTCGCTAAACTGTATTTTTTGAGCCTCAAAAGTGCAACATTTCGTTAATGGAATAAAACCCACTAATCTGATGATTACCACCTCAAGAAAACATCAAAAGAGAGGTTAATTTTTTAATCCATGGTGTAATAATTGCAACAGGAATTCATCGACGAGCTTTTTTCAGCCATCGTTCAATATGTAAAGTCTTTTGTTTGCTAAGGTTTTTACTCATTTAAAGGGGAACTTATTAACATTTGGTCCATCTGTTGCCAGTGGTGCTGTGTCCTCTTTCTGTCCTCCTCACCATCCGTTACGTTTAACGTTCTCAGTTGCTGTACTGCTGCATTGTGTGTTAGTCACTTTGTGCGCAGGCTTTAAAACGCTCAAAACAAATCAAGGGTCAAATCGGATGGCCTTCTGTGCACCAACATTTTTAACATGACAGTATCAAAGAACTCTTTTCGTTAAGTTTCTCTGTGTTTTCACATGTGTCTCAAAACGGTTCCCCCCTGCGTCTACACTTAATTAACTCCGATGCATCTGCTAACTGCGATGGAATTTGAATGCCTCCTGTAAATGGATCCATGTGACATAAATCACCGTGCCGCGCCGTTTCAACATGGAAACGTGGAGCCCGAGCATCCCAGTTTTCACAGTGCTGAAGGGTTTAGGTCTGCGTTACAGGACGCCAGGCAGCAGTGTATGTAAATCGGAGCATATTTCTGCACTTCCTCTCTGATCTCCACCCCCCCTGCGGCCACCCTACACCTCAGCCTGACCAGTGCAGGCAGGTTGCTGCGTTGGCCCGCGCTTCAAAGCCCCAACTTTGCTTCCAACTTTGCTTCCCTGACAGAGACGGAGCGAGAGAGTCCCAGATGCCTCTTGTGGAAGTCCCGCAGGTTGCCAGGAGATGGATCTGAATGCCCGACTTGCTGGAAAAACACAGGGGCAGTTCAGTCCGCAGATCCTGGTTATCGCTCGGGTGTCTCCGCGCTGCTGGACGCTCTCCTCACCTCAGTCCGACGCAAGACTTATTCTAACACCGTGATCGACACGTTGAGCTCGCAACACGAGAGGGGAAAAACGCTCACCGCAGCGGCATGCGGATGGGAAATTTGGCCTCAGCGTCGAACATTTCACCACAGTTTCCGAAGCCAAGGGTATTAAGTTTCACTCTGTTCAGTCAAATTTATTAGTTGAATCAAGAAATTAAGCTTATTTGTGCAGCCAAAAAAATACCCCTAGTTTCAGCCAACAGTTTAGTCACTCTTCTGAAAGCAGGACCTTCATAGTAAATTGCATGTAACAGTAGCAACGATACTTCCAGTGAAGTGGAGCTTGTAACTCAACCATCTTAGTTTTTTTTTTTTTTTTTAAAGTGAAACCAAAAAACGGATTATAATTCTGATGTTGAAACCAGATGCACCGCGGTAATATACGGTTTACGTCGCATGTAGTGACAGCTGCTCTGGCACGGTCGGAGACGCCGGGGGAATTTGACACGATCAGTGAAGTTGCGCTGCGTCTTCGCCGTTCTTTTCACTGGTGGGTCCTGAGACTCGGTTGAGCGGGCGGAAGTATTTCTGTGCAAACAGCTGATTTTAAGGCCGTGTCTACGCCCGTATACGGCTATATCCTTAACAGAATAATGGCGAATGCGAGGCTTTATAAATCCGATGTAAAAACAATGAGCATAGACACAGTTTTAGTCCCGACCTACGTTTTTTATGCATCTGTCCTCTGGACAGCTGGAAACACACACACACACACGCACACACACACACACACACACACACACACACACACACACACACACACACACACACACACACAGTCAAGGAGGCTTTCCCTGAAATTTTTTTTTCTATGATTTTACTTTCTGATTTTATTGAAGAGACAAAACAAGAACCATTACAGAGCCTTGAAACAATTGCATTTAATCATAAACAGGGTTAACAAAAAGCGGCTTTGATTTCATGGCTAATATAAACAGCTGCCTGCATTGCTTTGTCTAAAGGATTGTCATCAGTACTGTGGGTGATTAGCGCCTTAATAATGCCGCCTACCCCAGTCTCACTCACATCTCCGGCTATCAAGAAAACCTGTGGAGCCCCATGTGATATGAGCACACTGTTCAGCCCCAGCTCAGGTTTCCACACTGCCACCTTCCAGATGCAGCTGGACACGAGCTCCGCAGTATTTTTTTTTTTTTTAACCAGGCTAACACACACCTGCTTCTGATTCACACACACATGCTGTATCAGGGATGATCACTGACAGGTCGGTTTGCTCATCCTCCCAGAGAAACGTCCACAACAGAGGAAGGCTGGATCCACTCATGAGGAAAAATGAAGGCTTTTGTTTCAAAGCCTGATCCGTTTTCAGGAATTCATCAGTCAGTACTTCAAAGATGCGGATGACTGAATGCTCCAGAAATGTTAGTATTTGGTTGGCAAACGGCAAATTCTTATGATTTTTTTTTTTTTTTAGGCTGGAAAAAACCAATGGGAGTCTCTTGTTGGCGGTTTGACCAAAGCTTCGCTCCCTCGCACAGCAAATGTCTGTCTGTGGTTCTTTTTCAAACAAAAGGGACTTGGAACTCCGCACGATCCACATGAGAATTTCATTCCATGATTGTCGGCGGTGGCTAACAAAACTACCTTCTATGTGCAATAACAGATTTTCATTAATCCCATCCTGTATGTAAGGAAATGCTCAGGACAACAAGCACCTAGCAAGTCTATTGTCCTGGTAGGGGCCGCAAGAAGCTTGAGGAATCATTGGACCGTTGCACAGTACTAAACTGTTATTTGTCAAACCTGTCGGCAGTGGTGCTTAAGGAATAAGACGAGCAGGATTCTACTGTATATTTCTGTTGCTGTCTCTCGATACTTTCCCACTTCCCTACCCCGCCTGTGGCTCACAAATATATGGTTTCATTTTATAAAAAGGCCTGATAACGTCCCAAAACATCCGATCACTGTGGTTTTTAACCTACGTTGCACAAACAGAAGGAAACCGGGCATTTAACGGGAGACTCTTTTCAGAGACTCTTTTTGGGAACCGGAATGGCAATTGAGTCAAAAATAAACGTGTGTGTGTGTGTGTGTGTGTGTGTGTGTCTGTGTGTGTGTGTGTGTGTGTGTGTGTGTGTGTGTGTGTGTGTCACCCAGTGCAACAGCGTGTCTCACTGATGTGTTTTTCAATAGTTTTTGGACAACGATGGATGTGCTCTATGGCGCACGGGAATAAGATATACAAGGCTCGGGATACACACACAATACGTGCGAGTAGAACACATTCATTTGTTTTTTGTTTTGTTTTTTTCACACGGTTTGTTGACAGTAAGGAAATATGGAAAAGCGTCGGGAGGTAACCGAAAACTTTAGGATCGGTCCTGTGGGAACCGTGAATTTTTGCACCGAATCTGATTCGGTAGATTTTGAGGTATTCTGCTCTGGATGAAACTGACCAACTGATATGGCATCATTATGAAGACATCATTTGTTTTTGTTTTTTGTTTTTTTTTTGTCATTTCTCAGCCTGCTGAAACAATAAAAAAAAAAAAAAAAATAAACCAAAGCAAAGGCCTCCCTTGTTAAAAATATTTTTTGATTTAAACATTTGTAAACAATGGTAATACAAGCTAATATTTTGTGGGATCAAGACTGATTCTTAATAAATTCAGATTTGACCTTGGATTCGGTTGCAAGTACAAACTTATCAGGAACCGAGACGGCTCTGATCTCGATAACACACAGACTCGGACCCATATTCTTTTACTCTTACACGTCTGAATCCTGTCGAACAGGAAATAGCTACCAGATCCATGTGGTGAGGAGTGAAAACATTACAAGCCGTGATGGCTGCATACCTCCTCTGATGCCGACCGCCATAACAGCCGGAGGCCGAGCGTTCGAGCAGCCGAGCATCGGGTGTCATCGTCTGTCTTTTCCTCTTTACGTCATCTAATGTGTCGAACTTTGGCCTCTGAGCGGATTTTTCGGCTTCCCCTACACCCCCCCCCTGCGTCTTTACAGCGGCGAGCCTCGACAGCTGACGCAGCAGATTCAGGGAGTTACTTTAAAATTTGTTTCTTCTAAATCTTGTTGCAGGTGATTTTTTACATGATGCTTGTTCCAGTGTCGAAGTATCCAGAGAAGCAGTGATACCACAATGTCGGAAATATTCCACCACAAGTAAAAGCCCCGCTTTTAAATTTTTACCCAAGAAAAAGTAGATAAAAAGTATCATCAACAAAATGTTAAGTATCGAAAGTAAAAGTGCTCATTAGGCAGAATAGCGTCATATTGTCACACATATGTCTTTGAATTTAAATGTAATTTTACTTCTTTGGGTAGAGCTGGGTAATTTAATCCGTAACAATGCATCATATTTTATTAGCTGACAATATGTTTTGTATGTAAAGTAACTATGGCCGAAGATCAGTTGTTTGTGTAGTAAAAAGTACAATATTTTCCCAAGAGATGTTAAGAGTAAGTTTTTCAAGAAGCGTAAAACTGTGCCTGTGATGCAGAGGCAGTGGACCCTTGTCCGGGTGGCTCTGGCCTCTTCCTCCTGCCGGACGGTGTCATCTTAAGAGTTCTGGCTAACGCTAGCAGCCGTGCTTCCGCTCGCGATCGGATTTGGGGAAGTTTACGCCGCAGCAGCCCCGGACAGTGTTGGGCACTACTTCTCGGTGAGGAGCAATGACTGCCCGGAGTCTCTGCTCCAGTCCACTGAAGCGACGGCAGCCAGCCATGAAACAGTCCGCCGCAGAACCCCTTGTAACCCCTTGGGTTATTTTTACACTCGGATTTTTGCACGATTAAACAAACAAGATACAACATGATAATTAACGAGCTTTAGAGCGTCTGGAACCCTTGGATAGAGCCAGGCTAACCGTTTCCCCATTTCCAGTCTTTGTTCTAAACTTAGCTAACCAGCTTCTGGCTGTTGCTTAGTTCTTTCCATACAGATGTGAGAGTGTTTTCAATTTTGTCATCTAAATCTCTGCGAGAAAGCTCATAAGTGTATTTCCCAAAACATCAAACGGTTCCTTTGATAAGTTAGCTAGCTAGAAGCCATAAAATCCGCCAGCAACAGTTGTCATTTCAGCTGGCAAAAAATTTGAGAAGCAGCTTTTGTGTACTTAAATCAGGGGAAGGCTCTGGTTCTGCGTGACCCCCGCACAGGAGGAGCTGCCGTAGAAAATGGATCGTGACCAGACTCTTAACTAACGCGTCACCTGATGCACAATATGCACTCATCTTAAAGTGGGACTTTGTGTGTAGTTTCTTTCCACCACTGTTTTTTATTTGAACTTTCTTGGCCATTCGTATGTGTGAGAATTCAAAAAATGCAAAGCTGAGAGCCCGACACTCACATGAATACCAGTCTCACACAAAGAAGAGACAGAGAGTGTGTGTGTGTGTGTGTGTGTGTGTGTGTGTGTGTGTGTGTGTGTGTGTGTGTGTTAAAGACATACCATGCCTGATTATTCATGCTGTTAAGACAGTGGCTGTGCTTGAGGTCTGCAGCAGCTGTTCTTTTTGTGTGTGTGTGTGTGTGTGTCTGTGTGTGTGTGTCTGCGTGTGTCTCCGAACAAAGTAATCATGACAGCTTGGCTGCGGTGATGTTAAAGAACTTACCGTATTGAACGTCTGACCTGACTCACACACACTGACTAGACGCAACCCATCTGATCATCACACGCGCCCCCTGAAAGGTCAGCGTTTTATATCCGAGACGTGTGCAAGGCGACACGTACTGTAATAATATGGTCTGCGTGCATCGTGAGTAAAAGGTACTGAGATGTGAAGCTCGCCTGCGAGAAGTAAAGTGAACACAGTAAAGTGAGCAGTCGCACTTACTGTGTCATCATCCAGTGGTGCATTCAAGGACAACCAAACGGACGGGAATTTAAGTGTCAGCTGCCAAAAACCACGTGCACAGGCAGAATCAAACCCAGAGGACACACAATAAGCAAAAACACATTTATCATATAAAAAAAAAAAAGAAGGGAGGGGCGGCTTTCTGAATTTGGTTGGTGCTGCAGTCAGATGGCCTCGGTAAATTATCATGGGTACAAATTGCAATAAAGGCCTAAAAAGTGAAAATGTGGTCAAATCGGCATTACTTCAGCCTATAGCGTTGACGTAGTGTTGTGACCTTTGCCCACCGAACAGTAAACCCACGCTGCCGCCCAAGACACCGCATCACCTCCAACCCCGTCTCACATCAGTCGGTTCTGTTCGGGTCGACAGCCTGGAAACGTGACGGAGCCACAGTGTCTTTTTTTTATTCTTACCACAGGGGGCAGCAAAGTCAAAAGTTTTAAAATCTGCACTTTAAAAAAAAACAAACATTTTATTAAGTAAATAGTCAGTTCATATTTCTGTGTAATGTCTATATTAAGTCTTGCTTTAAAGTTGGTTTTTCAATGATTTCTTTATAACTTACTTAGTTCTGCATTTTATATGTTTAGGTGCATGTTTTAAACCGCGGTTTCCAACCAACAGGTCCAAAATAATTCTGAGGGGTAACGAGATTTTTTAAAAAGTGCACAAAATTTCTGTTCATTTATTTCTGACTTTCTAATTTTTCTGCATTTTTTTTTTCTCAAGAAGTATTAGATTAGTTTTACCTTTTCGTGCCTGCACCAACTGCTCAAAGGAAACAATGTGACAGAACTACAACACCTGCAGCTCATGATAAGGGTTTGCCAGCGGACACCGATTCACATGAAGTGGTCGCAAACCAGAGATGTTGGAATCACTGTTTACAGAAGCGCTAGATGTTGGTGTTTGTTTTTGTGACATTTTGATTTATCATGGGAAATACGTTTCCTTTGTAGGCAATCCGGTCATTGCTCCGACAAGTCCTCAATTACAGATCTACTATCACTGATCGGTCTTGTGTCACTCGTGTTTGATGCATGACGACGCAGATTTGTTAAGACAAGTTCAGTTTGCCAGTGAACTGTCTTTATTTAGACAAGAGAACAGCAGCTTGGTGGCTCCAAAATGGCTCCTCACGTCTACCGGTGATTATTTCTTCACAAATGGCCTCAGGACTGGAACATAAACCAGCTCGATTATGCAGAGATGACCCAGTGCCGCGTTTTCCTATTTTATCTTGAATTCTCGTCCTTGATCTAATGAGCTAATGATCGTCCTTTCACGGGCCTGCGGACTGTCGACAAAAAGCAGAGAGTTCGGTGTAATTCATTACTGACCCTCCGGAGCAACGAGGGGAAAACATCCTGTTTGTGAGACAGAGAAACATTTGTTTGCCACGTTTCAGTTTTTTTTGTAGGTAGTCAGTACCGATAGATATGAAGGAACTCAGACCCTGTAACAAAAATCACCAGCGCTGCAACTACACAGTCTCAACCCTCTCTCCTCAAAATTATGTTTATATACTTCTTAGCAGCAGCAGCAAATAAGTTCTGGAAGAAACATGATCCTTTCCGTTAAGATAACGAAGAAACAGTGATTAATTTATCCAGCAAGTTGCAAAACGTTGACTGACGAATCTTTTTCTGCAGTATCCGCTCATAGCAACTAGATGACACATCTTTTATAGTTCTGTTTAGTTACTCAGTTAAGGTCAGAGAAAGACTGTGGTCATGGTTTAATTATTGAAAAAAAAAAAATACAGCTACTTGAAGCAGGACAAGTTTATTGGATTAACATGTAACTAAAAACACAGTCTTTCCCTGACAGTGACCCAAGTGCTCCTAGTTGCCAAAACCCAAGCACATGCAAGACTCGGGACACGAGGACACGGTTGGAGTCGGTCCTGCATCTTACATCCACCGTCCAACCTGACAGCCTCCCTACGACTTCCATGCAGAGCAAGGTAATCCAGGCATCAATTATGTTTCCTACCAGAACATAATTGTTTATCTTTCTTTTAAGAAACGACTCATTAGATCCATGTGCCATGGAACGAGCCAGAGGGGAACCCCATACTCTCCGCACTGTATGAGCTCAAACTTATGTTAACACGAAACGCCTGAAGATTCAGTCAGGTATGCCTCTTAAATAAACATTAAGAATTCTGTGTGAATCAGACGAAAGCAATGCCGTGGATAAGTCAAAAAGCATTTGTATAAAGTCGGCTCCTCAACGCTGACAATCACACTGAGCAGAACAACATGAAATCTCTGCTGATTTTCACGCTCAACTCTTTCTTTTTGTGTTTTAACAGTGTCAGACTCCGGAGCATCCAAGTACATTATGTTCACTGTACCATCTAGTGTTGTCACTGGGCAGATTGAAGGCTAAATAAGCTAAATAGCATGAATCCAAGCAAATGAAAATGAACAGTTTTGTTTTTTTTAAATCCGCCAGTCACACATTTTCTGTCGGCGTCTATACGCCAGAATGTCAACAACTGAAACACGTGTGGGAGATGCAGAATATTATTATATTTCAATGGAGTCAGTGTTAATCTGGTGATTACCCTCATGAAAACCTGCCAACACAAACTGCTGCATCCAATGGATTCCAGCACCGACTAAAAAAAAAAAAAAAATCAAAAGCACTTTTTATCTTGGTCGCTGATCTTCGATGAAAGAGGACGACGACTCGGTGTGACAGAGACGTATGAAGGATTAATACTCTGAGGTGTGCTGCTTTGTTCCTCTTTTGAACATTAATGTGAGGTGAGCCTCAGCCCTCTCCCCTGCCTAAACACGCCGCCTCCACTGTGCCTACCTGTGCTTGTCTGGGCAACACAGCAGGCGAGTGCATTCATACCGAGAGCATTTCATCAGTGGGTGAAATACTCTGGCACAGAATAAACATCTTCTACACGTAGCCGCGGGGGCCCAGGCGCTTTTTGAGTGACTCAACAGGAGAACCTGCATGAGTGGGCGATTTGACTTTTTCTGCCTGTCCTCAATGGAAAGGAGAGGCTACTGGCGGCACGCCCCAATGCGAAGGTTTCACTGTCGACTTCCTATAAAGATCCTGCAAGAACAGAAGCGGCACGAAGGGGGAGAAAAGAATAGAGCTTTGAACGCTCTGACCTTTCGTTCAACCTTGACATTCAGTAAGTTTGGGATGAATTGAAGGCACTTGAGGTGTCACAATCCTGTAATTAATTGTTAAGATGTTCTCTCTCCGGATGATGAAGGGTGTCAAAGAGTTCTACAAATGTCTATAGCCGCTGGGGATGTTACATTTTCCCAGTTTCAAGATGTTGTCATGTGTGAAAAGTCAGACGATTGAGGGATGGCACGGATAACTCAGAAAAGATCTCCATAAGCACAGAGGGTTAGCAAGTCATGATGAGATCTGCATTAAGGCGACAGAAGAGAGGGGCAAGGTGCCTCACTGACCCGAATTCTTTGCTCACTGTTGCTATGTCGGAAACTTTTCAGTCTACAATAGAGCAATGTGTACATGGTTACGCCACCTACTACTAACCGGAAACGCGCTAGAGTAGATGGTAGCTAACGCTAGATGCTAAACAGAAAACGTGTCTTTTAACGTTATCTTTGCTCAGTCCTTGGTGCACACTTGAAATAAACTTGCCAGGAGGCAATTATCTTATCTTAGCATAAAGACTGGAGGCCTGGCTATCAACACCTTAAAAGTTCACCAATTAACATGTTTTATCTCATTTGTTTAATGCTCAAACAACGGCCAGAAATTCTTTTTTTTTTTTTTTTTTCTTTTCAGAATGATGCCGTTCCCATGAGGTTACCAGACAATCGGTGGAAACGCTGCACACAAACTGTTGTGCATTACTCTCCCTTAGAGAGTTGCTACACGTTAAAAACTAAAAAGACTAGCTCAATACCTAGTGTGCGTGGCCGGACCGCCCTTTATCTGTTTGCCAAAGGGGTCTGAAAAGTCGGTAAACCTAGCGACAAAGGTGCTAAGTTAGCAACAGTTTCTTTACAGGAAAACTTTGTGGGGCATCTTTAATTGGTGAGCTGTAGTGGTGTTGGTCGGTGCGGTTTGAACTTAATGCGCAGACAAGAGAAGTGGTATCAGTCTTCTCATCTCACTGTCTGAAAGAAGACAGAGTATTTCTCAAAATGTTGACATATTTCTCTAATCCTCTCTTCACATTTATATACTTTTGTGTCAGGCTTTGAAAATGGTTGGGGGAAAAAATGTGGTGCACACAATCAAGATAGCGAGCATCACTTCTATAAATCCCTCAGGGACGTCTTTTGACCATCTTCAAAGTGTCTGTGGTTTGTAAGTTAGGAACCAGCCCCAAGCGTCAGAGAGGAAAGATGACTGAGGTCATCGGAGTTTCATCCCGATTGGCGAACTGAGGGAGAAAAGAAGCTGTGCTTAAGATAAGTCAATTGCTGCTTTTTCCACACGATTCATTTTAAAACCCCTCTGAGTAATTTCACATGTTTGAAGATATTTTAGTATAAGTTACAGTACGCTTCTTATTATAAGAAAATTCCTGAAACAACACTGAGGTCCTGCATCTAATTATCTTTCCCAACTGGCAGACCTCGCCACCTAAATAAAAGATTCAGCTCCGTGCTAAGATGAGCGTGTGTTGCAGAGACTCCTGAAAAGGTTTTATGTATAGACTTGTCGAGAAGTCAGACTAATCATGTTACCCTGGTGTAGTGATTATGAATAAATAAAACCGTGATGGTTGTGATGGTTAGTCGCCTTTATCTCATCCCTGTTGTATCCGTGATAGCGTTTCTCAAAATTGAGAACACATTCCTTACAAACCCTGCTGTTGCTTCCTACTCATATTTTTTTTTCTCATGGTTTTACTGGAGGAAAGAAGAGAGTGAGTAACTGATTTACCATCAACCGTTTACCAAAACTTTTTAATGTTGGTCTGTTCATCCTGACAAAACAGCGCCCTCTTTCTTTTTTTTTTTTTTTTTCACATTAAGCAATCAAGCAAATTTCCCACAAGATCCAGTCCAAAACCACAGACTTTAAACTGTGGTATAGAGACCAGAAAGGGTTTTTTTAGCTTAATTATACTTTCACAGTAAATTTGGTGGCGCTATATCGCTGTTGAAATGCTAAACGTCACTCCTTCGGTAACGCTATTGTCTCCCGCTCCTTGTCATTCAGTCCAAAGCTGAAGTTCCCAGAGGAAGAGGATTGTTTCGGAGGATAAAGTCAGTCCGACGTGTGGTTCAGGAGGAAAAGTTCCCACCTTTGTGCTGTCGGGATTCACAGGCCTCACTCTGGCTTTGGCTGCTCTGCAATGGCCTCTTCCTCTCTTGTTCTCACATGTTAACTTTGGTTTTGGCTCAGAAGATGAACGGGCACTTCCTTTCGACACAGAGCGGAGAGCAGCGTGTCTGCTTTTTCCGGTGGTTTGGTCGGTAATCATCACCTCTCAGCGTCTGATGATTTGCTAAGCGTCGTGTTCGAAAACCACTTACTGCATCATTTGTTCAAACTCTGTGTCAGTTTTAAATCTAGACAAGATGGGGAGCGGGCGCGGAGCCAGAGGGAGTGGAAGCACGGAGTTTGTGTGTCTGTGTGTCTCACAACATGTCAGCAACCCCCGTGCGCTCCGTTATCCACACGAACAGTGTGTGTCGGCAATTCCGAGTCCGTGTGTTAAGATGTACGTACACGCTACATGTCAGTGTGTGTGCGTACGTGCGTGCATGTGTGTGTGTGTGTGCGTGCGTTTTGTACATGTCAGCAAAAGTTTGGAAGTGTTAGTGCAGAGGTTGTTCTTATGTCATCCAGATTATTATACAGTAGCTCTGCTTGGAAAGGCCTTAAATGCCTCAGCCTATGAGTGTGTGTGTGTGTGTTCTTGTGCCTCTGTCTTTGTGAGGACCAATTTCAGAGCCTAAGAGTGAGGAACACTTCTGGGACATCTGTGCATTTTTGGAGACTAAGGACATGTTTACATGAAAGCAAATGTATTTTTGGAAAATGACGATTTTTGAAAAAATGAAAACTGTCAATTTTTTAAAATAAGGATATATTTTTGGATGTGAGGACATATTTGGAAATTGGAGACAGTGTTTATAAGTGACATTTTTGTGGACAGTTTTGGAAACTGATAACAGCTTTGGAAAGCGAGGACATTTTTGGAGTGGGAACATTATGTCCTCTTTTCCTCAAAGGGCTGTCTGAGGCTTCAGACTCGAGCTAAGGTTAGGGGCTAGGGAACGTATTATGTCGGTGAGGGTCCTTACAATAACCACACCAAAGCACAAGTGTGTGTGTGTGTGTGTGTGTGTGTGTGTGTGTTTGTGTGTGGGCGTAATCTCAAGGTGAACTGGGGAAATTCATACAAACACAGTTATGATAAGTGTGTGTGTTTAGTAACCATAAAAAGTCACTGTACTTAAAGTTACTGTTTTACTTCAGCAACAACAGCCCATAATGGAAACCTAAAAGCTCATCATTACCTAATGAGGTCCAATAAATTAAAACCTTGCCATAAAGTGAGCCGGTTGAGAGAAAATATTATCTTTACACTGCGGCAAAGGATTGGTTCTCTCTCGTTCTGTATAACTGTGAACTACATAAATATATGACCGGCAAAAGTAAAGTGCTGCGCGTCTAGTCATGTTTGTAAAACAACGTAACTGCAAAGAGGCCAGTGCACTTTGATGAGTTTATAATTTGACGGCAACATTGTGTACATAGTGGAAATCGTGGAATTTGTATTTCGGTTACGCAGGACACAGCCAAGAAAGAGCGGTGGGCTGAACCTGCTCTTCCTTTCCAAATGAGGCGCTTCACAGATGAAGCTGCGCGGCACCAGGACGAGGTCGACCTCTAGCCTCACAGAGGCACATCTCATGACTCTGCGTGGCCCTTGACAACTGAAGTTCACCACCAAAAACCTACACTTTAACATCAACTAAAAGGGTAAATACCTGTGGAGTTTCTAGGAGGTAGGAGCGGCAGAAAGGGGCATTTCTCAGGAGGACATTTTAAGGAGTCTTTGACATGAGACAAACCTTGTTGTCCCGTTGATACATATTTGGAACAGAAATGTGGATTGTGGTTTTGAAATGAGACACGACTTTTGGCACAGCACCGCCACCACTCTTAAGGCAGCTTATTGGTGTACAGATGGACAAAGGACTGACTATCAAGGAGTTAATTTATCACGATGCCGTTTTCTGGAACAGTGACGTTACGTCTTGTGACGCAGGTTCCTCGTTGCTAGCACCAAACTCCGTCACAGGCAGGTAGGTGGGGAGCTTCGGTGTGGTTTTAAAAAACCAAATAGGTGGTTAGTTTTTATTCCAAAACAAAGTCATTAGTATTGAACAACATCTCTGCTATGCCCTACAGATAAACTGTGGGGCAATGAAAACAGAAAACCACTCACCCTTTGTAGGACTTCTGTTTTTTTTTGTTTTTTTTTGTTTTTACAGCCTGCCAAGAACTGAGCTGGAGAGCCGAACAGCTCCAGACTGTCTGTGGGAGTGGCAGACTGAAGACTGGCTCCTAATGCTAGACACTGAAATTCCCATCCCTCGCTCTCCCACACAAACACACACACACACACACACACACACACACACACACACACACACGCCTCACTCATGTATACACAGGTGTACATGTACACGTGAACCCTAACACATGTATCAACCTCACCAGTCTGCACCAAACTGCGTCGCTGCCTCGCGTGCAGACGCAAACGCACATGTCAACACCTCTCACTATCATTAGGGCGCCCACTCTCGCACCCTTTCCTCCCTCTCATTATCAGTGCTCTTTGGCACCACACTCCAGGTAAGAGGAGACCAAAGCCGAGCACCCTCATTACTATCTGGGGCTAATACAATAACTACCACGTATGTCCGCTTTGTCTGTCCTGACCTCAGCAGAGTCTAACCCATACTGACTCCACCCTGCAAGTTATTATCAAAAGTTATATTTCTACTTTCATGCCAGCGGTTGCAGTGCTAGGTTTTTTGGTGGGTTGTAGTTTTCATTCCTGTTTGTTCCCATAACGTTTTACATGCAACATGAGTGGCCGGACCGCCAGACGTATTTTATTTAATAAAAAACCCTAAACCCCCCCCCCCCGTTTCAACAAATCATCTAAATCAAACTATGTGAAAGAGAGAGTACTAAAAAAAAATGAGTTCAGTCTCCAAATCCACACAACAGTCAGATAATATTTTTGTCTCCACCCTGCCAGGAAAATAATTTCGACTTAAGTAGTGCACTTACAGTAAGTAATGTTTAAGGCTCATGTAGTTGAGTTTCAGTTTAGGGCATGAGCTTCCCATTTCCCTTCCAAACAAGGAAATTAAACCCAAAGCGACATTTTGAAATTCAGTATTTTGGTCGGAGCTTTCAATCACCCCCCTTCACATGTGCATGACGATTCTGAGAGTCGATGGAAATGGAAGCGGAAGCATCAAGAGAGCTAGTGTTCAGAAAGTTCTTTGTATTTAGTTGTCTTCGAGTGATCAAAATGCTGCACACTGAACATTTTCACATGTAATTAATAGCATTAATCCAAAGCTGTATCATTAAATAGATGGACTCATTACTAAGGATGTCGATGAAGCGGTCAAGGGCCATTTAGTATCAAAAAGTTTTCGAAGGTGATGTTTTTAAACTTAGAATAATCGTTTTATTTTGGTTCACTTGGAATAAGGACAGAATTAGAAGAAGTTTTAGTTTTTTTTTTTCTTTTTTTAGCAAAGACTGTGGGAAGAACATTTCTGGCTGAAGCTAATGAAATAGAGACTCACATAAAAAGTAGAGGAAGACTACAGCTTTTTCTCTAAATGAAATTTGAGATGTCTGCCGTGAATTGGGTCTATCAATGGATAGATTCATCAAATTGTAACATGAAGTCCTTTTTTTTGGAGTAATATTTTAAAACAAAACCTTAAATTGTGATGCCAGACAAGTTGTGTATGAAATTCAGGAGATGGAGAAGCTTTCAAAGCTGCGAAAAGTAGCGGTTTCATATTTTTGGATCTGCAGTTTTAATTCTAATTTTTCTAACCAATTTAGAAATTTCACCCCGCGCGCTGATTTCCTGGCAGCCGAGTTGTATTGTGCTCAGGGACAAAATGAAACTTCTGATTTGGGGTCCTCGGCATGGCGGAGTGCATGCAGGAGATGGTTTGAAGCAAAGGTAAGCTAAGTGCACACTTACTTCCTTCAGCTTTGAGGGATTCTCATTCCCTGAGCAACTTGAAGCAAGTGCACCCCAAAGATTACATTCTTAAGAAGTGCTGCGTGCAGACAGGGAACCTCAACAGGTGGCGTGTGGTGCAAAATTTCAACTTTTCACACTATAGAGTTCACGTTCTTGCCTCAGTCCCATTTCTCTCTTCTGTGTCGTGACCTTCGTATCATGAGCTCATACTTAGGGAAACCACATTGTTATCCCTAACTTTCAGGATGTTCTGGCCTTGCAAATGACCATCGGTCTTTTCATACAAAAGATAGTCTTGATAGTCGTAAAATGTAATTATACATGTGCTCCCTGCAATTGGTGGCCCTTAAAATTTCTTCTCAGGCAGGCCAGGGCCACGTGTGGCCAAACGTGCTCATTTTTTGAATAATATTTTAGAATTGAACTCTCCCTGGCACTTGCACTTTCCCTGGCAGCCTGTAATTTTGTAATTTCATGAACACCAATTGGCTGTCAACCCCGCTGAAACTGTCACACAAACTCTCTTTCACACGCTGGTTTCACATTTTCAGGACCGACCACTTATATGACGTGTAGCGAGTGATGATGGCTCTCTTCACCTGATGGAGTGAAGAACACTATATGTAACACATCTGGCTCTAACTGTTGGGACTGCTACCAACGAGGGTCAGTAGTTTCTATTGCATATCATGAAGGCTAGCATTCTTGCTAACAAAAGAAAATCAAAATTTAAAGATAGCGAAGTGGCACACTAATGTCTTAGTTTTACCTCACTGGTATACAGTTGTGCAGTGGGAGGAGCTATTTCGGGCGTAATTTTTCCCATTTTACCGTTCAACGTTACGTGACTCTTAGTTGGAGTACTTCTGCGGGATGGATCGGCCTGAAACTCTTCCCGGTTCAAACGTCGGCGCCAAATGGTTTACAACTGAGTCACAAAATGACAGACAAAATATGATTTCTCAGACACTAAGATGAAATAATTAACCCTGGGGGGTCAAAACATAAACTTACACTGGCAAGTTATCTAAAGTAGCCTAGCTGACCTTAAAGTTCGATCGTTTCGCTAACTAGCCGTCTTAGCTAGCAAGCTCTGATAGCTCGCTCATTATTTTGACAAGAGTTCTTGGCCAGTTTTACATTGGAGTTTATTCAGCTTACAATTTAATCTCTAAGTTAAACAGTGAGACAATGTTTGCCTTCCCTGAGCAGCTGAGAAATAATGTATCTTGATAACTAAGTCTGTGACCTGCACCGATTCCAGTGTCCCTGTGAGATTTGACCACTGTAGAGGTCAAACAGGCCTGACAGATGTCAAATGTTCTCTGTGTGTGACTTACAAAGCGTGAGAAAACGCAGCGGTTATCATTTGAGAAAAACTGCTGCTTTGTAGTTTTTTGGTTTTTTTTTTTTGCATCGCTCCCCTCTATATTCTGACATTTGCGAGCAGCCCGGTGGAGGTCAAACAGTGTAAACGCCAACAGTGATATACTGTTGTGTGTGTGTATCTGATTTACTGTGTGTGAGAACGTGGAGCCTGTCATTTCACAAAACCACATGACTGGCGCTAAAAAGAAGAGGAGGAGGGGGGTGTGTGCGTGGGGGGGGGTTTCGACCGCATTTGGATATGTTAAGAAGTCCTTGAAGGGTGGTTATAATCGTCAGATATACCAGTCTGACTCATTGTTTACGGCTTGCGACAAGGGCCTGCGTGTACTGTAGTCTTCCATTCATCAAGCTACCATTACTGATTAGGCCTGTGCTGAGTTATGGTGGGAACCAGTAACATTTCCTCCCTCATGTAGACCCGGGTTCCTGCTGATAACAAACAACTGCACAAAGCCCTCGCGTGTGTACGTGCATCACAGGCTGTGTTGTGTTGCGTTGCGGGGAGAATGGTGTGTTTGAAGGCCCTCTTGCATTGAGATCGGTAGCCGGGTATTAATAGATTTATGAGACATGGAGGACCCTTTATATAAACCAGGAAATACACATCAGAAGGAGGCTCCCTCCCAGTGCCACTTATTTTATTTTCTATTGAATCACAGTTCCATGTCAACACGTGGGCGAACACTTGAGTGTGTACTTGTTAAATCCAGTTGGACACACATACTATTGTCAAGCACAGCTTTTCATTCTTTACATGATTTCCATTATATTTTCATATTACATCATGTGTTCCTCGCGTCTTTTAAAGAAAAAAAAAAAATCGTTTTAAAGGACAGTTTCAATGACCGGGGACATAAAGTTTCACTGAGGTCATAAGGTTAATCTTTGCAAAAGAGGAGACCGGAAAAGAAAATGAGTTTCAGAAATGTTCGTGTTCACGACACCCACAATCACTCAAACCCTCAAATGATGATGGTCTATGACAGTTTCACTGACCGGAGTTGTCTCTTGATCTCGTAGCTGTTGCCGGATTGAAATATCTCAACAGCTACCGGATGGATTGTCAGTTTTTGTAAACACACTCACTGTCCCGCTGACCATGAGCGATGAGTCCCACTGACACTGGGGATCCCCTGACTTCTCCTGCAGCTGCACCATGAGGTCCACATTTTTGGTTCAGAGTGAAATGTCTTGACGGCTACTGGATGGATTGCCATGAAATTTGGTTTGGACAAAATTTATTACGGTGTCCTCATACTTTGCTGAGGCTATGATTTTTTTTTTTTTTTAATCTAGTGCCATCGCCAGGTCAAAGCTTCAATTTGTCCAACATCTCAGTTTGGTTTATTGATAATTCACACGGATGTTTGCTCCTCACTGATGCAGGACGAAGCGTGTGACATCGCAACTGCTCTGGAAGCCAATTGTGGTTCAATATGAAAATTCACTATTTACGATGTGGAGTCTTGAAGCTTCCAGTGCAAATACCCTGACTATGGACTTTTCAGTGAAGTTTCTTGTGCCCAGTAGTTAAACTTTTGAAACAAGAAATAGTTGCATATTCACATGTTCTGGTATTTTAACTTTTTTTGTGAAAAAAAAAACATAAAGAAACATAAATTATTACTCAAGGTAGAGTATTTTTAATTTGCCTTAAAACGTGTGTTTGCTGGGGGGCAAACAGCTGCAATGTAAATGACATTTCCATCACCCCCCTCTACATTTATTCCTGTTTTATCTAAGTGGTTTTATCGTATTTTATTTTGTGTTTATATTACATATTTCTTTATTGCTGCATTCTATCTACTCTCTTTTCATTTGGTTGCTGCATTGACCTGCTTTATCTCCACAGGGAGCAATAAAGTTTCATCTCCTGTCCCCTTCACAGACACTCCAATAATACGCCATTTCTGTAAGAGAGAATATGTTTCTTTCTCAATCTGCCAAGTTAAATAACGTTTAAACTGTAGAAAGCATTAATGAAGACAAATGGGCTTGCCTCTGCCTCTGTTCCTCTCTGAATCTGCCGTGTTTGGTTTGGTCTCCAAGCACCGAGATCATGTTTGACGGCGGCTTAGAACGAAACAAAAAATACCTTTTCACCCAAGGTGCTCTGGAGAGGTTGAGCCCTGTTTGTTCACCTGTGTTGTGTTGTGCCTTTTGGGTACAACAATAGCTGCAGTGTCTGCCAGGAACATTAGCTAAAATCTTCTGTAAGCCGCACTAATTATAATGAAAGACCTCCAGTGGAAGAGCTTATCTGTACTGTGCTGTATCAGTATCAATTGCACTGTATCTGTGGTGGTGCATGTTTAGCTTTTGGCAAAATTCATAAACAGTCAGTGCTGTTTAGATTGCTTGTGCCTTGGTGCTATCTCTGTTAGAGCTTCTTCAAAACTATCTAGTAAATATCTAGTAGGTAAGGGACATGAAAGAGGTCTAAGACCTTTACTAGTAAACCGTGACACCATTTTCTTTTTTTTTTTTAATAATATACATGCTTCTTTGAGAAATCCCTTTAAATCGAAATTAAATTAATTCATTTGAATTGTTGTTTTTGGCACAATGAGTAAAAGGTCTGCATTAAAAAATGAGTTATTACATTATAAAAGCATTTATTTTCATGTAAAAAACGTCTGTAAATTGTAGCTGGCTACATCAGCTGTAACTGTAGCTAGCCAGTTTAGGCTAGCTAGTAACCGGCATCCTCCCTGGGAATCGAGCGATCCCATTGACGGATAATAGAAATGAGGTAATGGGAGTCGAGTCTGTGGATTCTGGTTTGTTTAGAGTGATGTCAATAAGCAGTGAATTTGTGAGAAGCCTTTCTTTATCTGCCCTGTCTGGGCTCGTAGCTGGTAGTGACGGTCCATATTTGTATGGGAAATGGGAAAACCATTATTTTTAAAGCATGCCAGGCAAATGATGACTAGTCTTGCAAATGTTGCGGGTATTTTATAATTCCTGCTTGACTGTTTTGTTCATGCATCCCTGGAGCGTATAATAGTTCAGTCAGTTATTTGTCTGTCTACACTTTGCAGGAAAAAAGAGTCTTAAAATCATGAATCATCTTCCAGGTTGAGAGAAAAATTGAGATTTTAATTTTGGGCCATATTGCTTAGTCCTAACTAGCTGTGAGCATTTCAGCCACGGACTTTGAACTGAGAATCTTCCTTTCTTAGATTCTGTTATCTAAATTGTTCTTGGATGTCTGAGGAGGTGAAACTATAAGAAGCAAGCAAGGACTGAGAAAAATCTGAAAAAATAAACCAAAGTTCTGTGTAGCAAAATTTTTCCTTCACCCTCCTACTGTATCATGTTATAAATCTTGCCAACCCCCTCAGATTAATCTCACGACCCCTTAGGGGATTGAAATCCCCAGTTTGCGAACCAGTTCTTAAGCACACAGGAAATGATGTTTTTTTTGTTTGTTTTTTTTTTTTTTTTTAATGGGAGAGTTGCATAGTCGTTGAGACAAGAAGCTTAAACTTGGTCAGTGACTAGTTGGTCAGAACATCCACAGAAAAAGACTTCACAGTACCGCTCGTTCTGTTTGATGGACAGGTGATCTGTGGGAATGGCAGTAGAGAAACTGCACTGCAAGGAAAGCAACTGAGACGGAGACAAAGAGAAGCGAAAACATATCTTTGGAAACCTGTCCGATATGAGAGCCCTACAGCAAGGCGTGTGATATTCAGTCTAAAGCTCTTGGGCAGAAGGTCAGTTTTTCTATGACTTATATTACAAACAGCCATTTCTTTTTCCACACTGCAGTTGTGTAAGAAATGAGAAGTGAATGTGGCCGGTGGCATCTAACACCAGGACAGGCCACATTAGCGAGACGCAGAGGAGCGCTGGCTCCGCATTCCCAGCTGCCTCTGTCCCGAACACACTGTCAACAGCACATCAGCAGACCCCCCAAGCCCCGCCCTCCCAAAATCACCCTCCAGAGAGGTGACACACATCCACTGTCCTCAGGACCGGGGTAGTAGCTAGCAGCATGGCGGACGGGACAGCGGGTTCCCACTCTGCTAGAGTGCTCTTGAGCAAGAGTCTGTGGCTGTTGAGGGGTGAGGTAAAGGCTGTTACTCTGGGAATCGCTAGAACGCAGCATTAGCCGGATACTTCCTGTGCTTTATAATAAGATCTTAGATGATCTGAATCCTTTGTAGGTCTGTCATGAAGACACGGAATCCTTGATGATTGTAATTTCATGTGATTCAAACCCTTAGTAATTGAAAGCTGTCTCTATGTCATGACATCAAGCTTCTTGAATGCACACTTTCTCTCTTCTTTCAGTCAGGATTAATGAGACAGCGGTGGAATGTAGCTGAAGGTTTGATGTGTTTTTGGCCCAAACTCAAAAGTTTACGTTGTCAAATTGAGATATAAAGCTGTCACCATGTGCAATTCTGGGCCCTCAGGTATTCCCAGAGAACAATAATAACTCAAGAAACATAATGATTGGAGATGATGACAGTTGTAAAGTTGTTGCCTCGGCTGCCAGGAAGATGCAGCTGTCAGTCGAATCTCATTAAAACCAAACCCACGCATGCCCGAAGAAGCAGATGAGCTTTTGAGTGGTAAAAAAGCCTGGTTCCAGACCACTTAATCACTGCCCACATCTCTGATTTGCTGTGGGTGTGATTAAGAATGGAGATGTGACACTGTTACCCCGATAGATTGCTACCAAGCTACTTTATATCCACGGTCACGGAAAAATGCCAACAAACGTGGATGAGATCAACATTTGCTCTGAGCGAATTCAACCACAGCTTCTATGTTGACTAAAGAAATGACAGCAGCGAGGCAGATTTCCTAACTTTACCTTTACTTGTTGCTTGTTTATGCCTAAATATTGCCAGGTTGTTAACGCTTTAATGTACTCTAACGTTGTTATGTAGGGGAACTGTTGAGCATTACTGTCACCGACTGTCACTATGTTTAGATACAGATGCAGGGGGGAAAAAAAAATGTTAGCAATTAGCTGAGTGCTTTCTGGTTTACCGACGTGACATCCTATTTAGAGGTCATGATGACTTGCCAATCAGCAGTAGAAGCTGTTAACGTCTTGTTAATAAATTATATGTGCCCATGCTGAATTTCTCCCTTCTTTCCATGTAACCGATAGTGGTCGCTACGTAAAATCGTTTTACACCCGTGTTCATTTTGACATTAGTCTGACCCCGAACAGGATGCAGAGCCCCTCATCCTTCTTTGAAAAAGAGCATTTTTGGGGGAGATCCGTGCCTCTCACATGTATGCGTTGAACCTAGTCCTGATTGGACCAGATCTCCAGTCCGTCACCCTGTCCATCTTCTCCAACATTCACTCATCCATTCTGTAAATCTGACAACTTTATTGTCCATTACACTGACAACATATGGAACTCTGTCTCTGGCACAACAGCTTGGTGGTTAAAAATAGATTTAAAAGCAAGGACTGACAGATTTACAGTATGACATAAATAACATTAGATCCTTACAACCCACCAGGCACCATATGAACGAACAGGTGTCCTCTGCATTGTCCTCTGCTTACATATCCATGTTCAGGGCCTCAGTAGGCATAACTGAATGGAAATTGATTTTAAAAATCCAGGTAATACTGGAATACAGGCTGAGAAAATTACACTAATGACTTTACGATTGTTTCAGTCCCAATTAAGAGCAATTACACGATTACAAAATAGGTCTGAAACAAGCACTGAACCTTTACCCTTTGGGATTTCCCAGTCTCCCTAGCAGCAATAATAATTAAAACATTAATAATTGTCACTGATGTTTGTTTACCACCTTTGCTGTTTTGTCAGGTTTTTATTGAGTAATAATGATAATAATAATTATAACTTTGATTTTTTTTTTTTTTACAGCACATTCAAAAACAAAGTTACAAAGTTTTTTTGCAGTAAAAACATCGACTAAGATTAAATAACATCCAAAACAGAAAAGATAAAGCAATACAGACTAAAGGCCTGCCAGCAGCATTTTATATAAGTTGCAGTCTTTGGATGTTTCCCCTGCTTAGACCAGAACAACAACGTGCACTGCAGTAGTTGAGTCTGGAGGAGGTATAACCATGGATGAGCTCCTCTAGATCTGCAAATGAAAGCAATGACCTGATCTTGGTTAAATGTCTCAGTTGGAGAAAGCAGGACTGTGCCACTTTAGTCACTGGAAAAATCAAAAGATAACTCTGAGACAAAAATGACATCTGGGGTTTTTTTTGGGGTTTTTTTTTAACATTATGAGATAAGGCACCCAGGCTAGAGAGACTGTTACTAATACTAACGCTGGGACCAGAAGGGGTTATTATAATCATTTCTGGTCTGGAGAACTTCAGTTGTATCTGGGTATCCCAGGGGTACCATGTAGATGATAAATAAAAGGGGATCCAGAATAGACCCCTGGGAACCCCACAGAAAAGAAGGAGCATGAGAGAGGGATATGAAAGTTGAATGACGTCAACTTTTCAGCGTTGAAAATTTCTGACAAACGTTACAGAGCCAATCAGAGAGAGAGTATAACTGAACGAACATGACTGTTATTAGCCATGCCTTAAAAATAAACATCCGTCTCTTGCATTGTTTTTATTTTAACACACACAAGTAATTGGAAAACTTTATAACAGACTGGACACAAGGGAAAACGACTGCTATCCTCAACTACCCTCCACTCAGTTGTTCCTCATGGGAAACTGTGCAGTTTGCACTCGTTCTGCGCTGGAATCAGGACGTATGTTTGTCACCACGTTTGCAGTTTCAGCTCCCTGTACCTGGCTTGGAAAACACAGTGTGAACAGTTGTAGCTGGTTGAAGTACCCATACTCCATGCAAGACAGCAAGCGCCATCTGGTCCAACCTTTATACGCGCAACAGTTGAAACAGTTGATTTAATAACAGTCAACATGTGAGCACTGAATAAGCGAATAATCCAGGTGCTGGCTACTCTGCTCACTGCAGCATGTCCATGTCCATCTCTTCATTCACATAAATCTTTGCTTTTTGAGGTCAGTTCCTGTAATTGCTCCAGACTATGTTCTCAGTGCTAATGGACCACATCGCAGTTTGCTCGGAGGAGGAATTAGACTCAGATGATCTTCAGATGTTATGGTTTGTTTGTTTGGTGCTTCCCTGTTTGGATTCCATTATTCTTACCTATCCAGCTGAATTCAAAGAGTTAACGCCCCACAGTTCAAAGAAACCGCTACAGACGTGTTTGGTAAGAACGCGTACCTGTTACGCCCACGCATACCTGCAGCTGCTGGCAGCCTCTAAAGGTTCGGGCCCTTTCTTTGAATTCTCCTCGGTATCTGTATTTCACCCGTGTCTGTTTGTTGGTTTGTTTGTTTTTCGGCAGGATGGGGCCTGGGCCAGGGAAGAACCGTGGCATTTTGGTGCAGATCTGGTTAAGGGAGCGGATCCGGGAATTTTTCTGATCAATTTCCTTGACATTGCGCGAGAGGCCTTTTTTTTTTTTTTTAAACATGTCATTTATTCTTGAAAGGTTTTGCCAAAAAGTTTGTGTCTCTGCCATTGAGCCATATGCTCAGTATCTTACAAGCACTGTAGTTTCCCCAGAGTATAGGTAAATACTTTACTAAGATAATAAGATATGCTATGATATAACTTTATTCATCCTAAAGGAGGCCCTTATACTCAAGATGCTCTCTAGACATAGCAGTCCCAGTAAAATACGTGTAGTGTATGTCATTGTTCAGGCTAACAATTATTTTCATCATTGATTAATCTGTAGAATATTTTCTCAGTTAATTGATTAATGGTTTGTCTGTGCCCATTACAGCTACGTACAGCCCCAGCGGATGTCCTCACATGTCTTGTTTTGTCCACCCAGCAGTCACACACCAAAACATATTCAGACTCTTCAGATCAGTCAACTAATTGTTGCAGCTATAGTTGTTTATATCAGTGTCACTGTGATCCAAACTCCTCATGATGTTACAAACGTTACAAATCTGAGAATGAACGGTAAAATGAAGTGTCTCACTGTTGCTTCATCACAAGCCAGAGGATCTTTTGGTAGTTAGTGAATAGTATTTAGCAATTTACTGGCAAAGTGACAGTCGTTTGGAACATGCTGAACATACTGTACGTCACACCGGCCGAGAGGTGGATTTTGGTGTGAGTGTGATTCGAGAGGTTTCTGTAGACGTTTTTGACCTTTGCACTGTGGCTGCTGCCACCTCCGCAAAGGAGCCAGGTACGGTGCGAATTCTTCGGAGATTTTCCGATTCGATTCTTAGAAGACAGATTTTTTTTTTTTACAGTGGTTTGTTCTTTTTAACTGCTAAGGAAGTTTGCGGCAGCAGATTCTGCGGCAGACGGACGACTCAGATGAGGAGACCTTGCCAGGCAAAGTCAGGAGGAGTGAAGGAGTGTAACCTAATCCGCGGCTGGGTGGAAAGGATGTTCTGCCAGTCAGCCACTCTCTTATTAGGACATGTGGGACCAGCTGTTTATGTATGTTTGTCCCGTCGCCTCACTGAATGCATGAAGACAGCGATTTGACGCTTGTTTGGCTGCAGACGGTGCAGAGCTAAACACTTAGTAACGTACAAGTACACAAAGGTACACACATGCATGCACGCAATTCCCGGCACACTGGCAAACCTGTAAACAGCACCTGGACACAACAACGTACACAGGAGGAAATACACCCACAGAAGCGGCTCTCCACGTAAACGCGCTTTCATGGTACGTTCGGCAGCGTCATAGTAACCGTCTCTGTTTCTCCCGGTCACGGTTCATCGCTCCTGTTGCCTTCTCGCTCTGGTTGTCAGGCCTCCAGGCTGCTGTTGATGATAGCAGGCCGGGTCGTTAGTCGGGGGGCGGTTTTGGACTCTCAGCACTCGGCCGGCCTCTCTGATGAGTGGCTGGTTATTGGCTACGCTGAGCGTGTTAGGGCATGCTGACCTGACTTCACATGTCAGCTGTTCATCCAGACTCTGTATTACTGGCAGAAAGTTCACATCTGAATAAATTGCATAAATACATGTCTGTGTGTTTTGTTTTGGTTTTTTTTTATCACATAAGGGGAGGTTAACAGAAAGAACTCTCAAGATATAAATAACTTCTCCGAACCAACAATCCCAGCTACTATTTTATTTTATGACAGCAAAGATATGGGTACAACAATGGAGCAGGAACAAGTCAAACCTGGAAACAGTGCAAGAGTTTTTATTGATTTAACATATTTCTACAACGCTATTTTGTTTCAAAGCGTTTTAAAAAACAAGCAGATCGGTGGTTTCAGTGGCAAAAGAGAGAGTAATATCCAACAGTAGTTCGCAGTGTTGGGGTCAAGGTAAATTTCAAAAATCACAAGTTGATAACAGGGATAAGAAAGAAGTAGATATATTTCTCTTGCACAGAAATATGTTGATTTTTTTTTTTTTTTCTTCTGACTTATTTTTCCCTATTTTTGCTTTTTTGCTGTGAAATATTGAAAATGTTTACCTCTTCAGTGCCCTATGAAAACCAAAGTATACTCAGAAGGAAAAATCACTTGTCAGTTCCGGAAAATCCAGCAAACACCTTCAAATTTCACCGCTGATTTGAACCATTTCCAAAGCCCAGAGCACCATACAGCTGGCATCACATGTTTTAGGACATTAACTGTAAATACTTTGCATTGTTGGCAGTCATTTTCTATGGTATTCCACAGGTTGTGGGATTGATTTTTGAATTGAACGGTCACCCCACCGATTTCCGTCAAAATCGACCTTTGAGGACGTGAAACGTGCCTGGGATAGGTGATCAATGGCAGTGAACATTTTGGTGCCTTTTTGATTTCCAACGTTGTCCAGTGTTGCTGCAGCGAGTTTGGCCCATTCTCAAATCTGTCCCTGGCGGTGCATTCAAGGACCCACCATCAAACAGTCCCCGTTTGAAACTTAATTTCCAGGCAAATTATAATAATGTAACCTTAACAAAATTAAAGGTGACAGTATTTTCATATTTACGGATTGCCTTTCAAACAATTAGCAATGATTTGCGAGTTGACTTTGAAAGTGTGGTGAGGCGAATGGAAATAAAATGGCTGCCTGAAACATTGGAAATCAGTAGAACACCTTTCAGAAACGTCCAAAGCAATTTGTATGGTGCTATAAAGCCTTGTCTGACCCCAAAACCGGGTCACATGTTGTAAAATCAGTCAAGGTAGCTGAACATACACGGTTTCTCTGGGAGTTCTTTACGGCAACTAAAAGGGTTTTAATGCACAAATCTAAAGACATTCATTTATCCTGTTGCTCTACGAAACCCTTTAGAATAGTGGTGATGGTGGACACATATATAATCAGATCAGTGCACATAAAGCGCACACACAGGCATTTCCACATGTATGCATGCAAACATGCTGTGTGTACACATGCACGCACATGCTACAGTCTATGCTCTCTCCGACACACACACACACACACACACACACACACAGACACCTAACACACTGCACACATTTTCCAGAGAGCACCCCTCTCACGCCGGCCGAAAATAGCTCCATCTCGTCGGTGTGTGAAGTGTCCGGGCTCTCGCAGCTGATTGTGTGGCGCAGAGAGAAACGGTGTGAGGCTGTGGGATGTGACAAGAGCGCCGCCGTGGGTGGAAACTTCTCTTAAAGGAAAATTCCACCCACTAATCCTCTTTGATATGATCAAGTGTTGAGGCTCACTCACTTTGGAGCTCGCTCTCAGCCGTGGGCTGCACGTGGGTCAAGTTAAGTTGGTTTTGACTTTTAGCTGCTCTGTAGACATTTCAGTCTAACCAAGCATCGAAAGTCGTACTTGCAGCTTGAAAATATTTCTTCTGGAATGTATATGTGCTTTAAAACCTTTTAGAAAAAGACATATTTTTCCAACAAATGGTGCAAAACTGCAACTCCAGGATATTTGTTGATTCTAGTCGTGGATTTTAAGGAACCGACTCCCAAAACCTGCTGTTCACTGTTGATATCTTAGTTCACTTAAACATTTTCTGGAATCAGGATCTACTACAGCTGCTGAAACTGTACATGTGACAACTGGCGGACTGTGACTGGCCGGTTTATCTGGAGCAAAAGGCACCAAAACTCAAAATAAACCCATAAATCTAAGGAGCATCCACATTCGGCATTTTTTAACCAACTGAACTGATTCAGGGTGGAGTTTCCCTTTAAGAAACAACACCTTCACACACTGTTAAATGCATAAACACACACATGCAAACTCGCGCATGCACCCAGATACTTAAGTGCAAACACACACCTTATCCCCAAGTGTAGGTGGGAAATTCTTAACTATTATTTTTATCAGCTGCAGTTCTGTGTGTGTGCACGAAAGCTTGTTTGTTAATGTAAGGGAATTGTGTGTGTGTGTGCGTGTGTGTGCATGTGTGTGTGTGAGATCGTGTATAAGCCTGTGATTGTGAGTGTTTTTATTTTCAGCATGCACCTATTATGAAACATTGTGGGGGTGTAAGTCATCCTTACACAACACAGAACACCACAGTGCATCATCATCGCTCAGTTCCACAGCTACTGTTGGCAGCAAGTATGATTAGCTTCGTTGCTAAAAAGCGTGAGAACATCCATCCAGTGTGTGTGTGTGTGTGTGTGTTGTCGTCATCGTCGTCGTCCACGATCCAAACCCCCCCCAGTCTTGCATCTTCCTGTTCTCACGCCTGTCAGGACTTCCTGTTCACGCCCAGCCTGCCCAGCCCTCTGCGCCGCTGACAGCCCACCCGCTCGCTGTCACTGCAACGTACACGTCCTCCCCTTTAATTGTCCTGACCCCTTTAATTGGACCGTGTCCTTGAGAGCTTGTTTTAAATTATACGCTCTGAAGCGTGTTTTATGTATTCTGTGTGGTGGCTTTTATTGTGAAAGGCGGTGCGTGTGTTTGTATACAGTGTGGTGAGCGGAACGGTGCAGAGTTGAACATCTGTGGGTAACCAGGACACTGTAAGTAACTGTAGCAGGTATAATTAACTACAGACGTGTTGGTGAGTGCGGATGTGGATTTACAGCAGACAGCCACGGTGTGTGATAAGGCCTCAGTCTAGGATGCACGACACAATCCTGCATCTTGACGTGAGACTTGTTCAAACAGACGGGTTTAAAAGCTGTGAATATGTCTACCAAGGAAATAATACACACCTTGCTTAGACCATGCAGATATTGTCTTATTGATTAATTTATGGACTAAGTGTTTTGTGAGGTATTATTATTATTCTTTTTAATTAATTTAATTAAATGATAAAAAGTAAATGTTCATGCAAATCAATCATCTTTTACAAACAATCACAGTAGTAGCGTGTGTGACAAGTTGAGGCCTTGTAAAAAAACCTTGATCGTGATCATAAAGGACCATACCAGCGTTCTTTTTGCACATTTAAGCCATTTGCTCGAAACGTCCCACACTTGTCGAGTTGTGTGTTTTCTTAACCCCTCCATTAATGTCACTCCAGTAAAACTTACTCTACTGAAAAATCCACTCGCAGTAACATCTGAGGCGTGTTCAAGATCGGTGATCAATCAAAATTAAAACAAAAAACCCAACTGGGTGGCGAGACGAAGAGTCTGTGAGGCTTGTATGGCAGCTCCGTGAGGCGGGGCTCTTACCTAGATGCTAACGGGCTCCCAGGGGCAACGCTAGCATGCCGATGGTTAACGGGCGATGTTCGCCGAGCTCTCATTCCAAATTTAGCGAGGCAGAACGCTAACATTTGCCACACAAATACTAGGCAATAGCAACTAAACACAAAGTTCGCCTGGGGGCTGATGGGAGTCGGTTTTGCAGGCATTTGGTCATAAACCGAGGTCCTGGAAAAAGTATGACGTGACGATGGATTCCCCCAAGTCGTCCTCTAGGGACCTTGGACGTCTGTAACCGACTTTTCTGGCAGTCCCGCAGCAATAGTTGTCCGTTGACTCAGACTGCACCAACCAACCAACATTTCCCTTCCGAAGAGCCGTGCCACGAGTGGAGCTAAAGGTTTCAAACCAGAAACAAAAAGGAGGCTTCGGTTCCTGCTTTCACTTGCAAACATCCTTACTGTGATAGGGTTTGCTTTGGAGAATGATTACCAGTGATCTCAAGTCTGGGAGATTTGTGGTAAGCGGACTAAAACATCCCGTAGCTTCATGATGGTCACTTGAGCTATTATTAGTGAAACCCTTTCTGTATTATAACAACAGGATACGATAGAGCACCATCGGCTTTTTACAGATCGTGTCTCTAGACTTCCTTAACCACGTATTTCGTTTTTTCATTTCGACACCAACAGAATCCGGTAATCCCACGCTTCATAGAACTTTGGCCGCTGTTCCCATCATTATTTGTTTTTGTTTTTTTGGAGCACCTCTTTCTCTCCCTCCTTGCCTGTGAAAAACTGAGGCCGTGACTCATGGTTGTGAACGTGTGTGAGAGATGAGTGTAAGCTCACCAGACAGCATGCAGCCACCACGTGATCGTCGGTGCGTTGTGACACTAACGTCTTCATGCGGGCGGGCTCTGCTTTATTGCCCCTCTGTGTGACCCCGGTGCAGTCTGGAGAGGCCGGGGGTATCATTAGCAGGACCTTTGGCCCTCCCCTTCACTCTGCAGTCAGGCAGCCAGCTGGTCCCGCAGTCCCTCATTAGCTCCAGTCCATCTCGGCTCCGCTCCTACCTGCCGGTCACGTTACTACCCTCCTCTTATCGCAAACACCGAGTAAGCAACTCTCTTTAACCTTGCCCTCTCTCTCTCCCTCGCCTCCCCCTATCTTAATCTGTCTAATGTGTGTGTAAATAATGCTGGCGTGGTCCAGATAGCTTTTGTTTTACCATCAAACAAGCCCCGACCATGGGAACCCGGTCATTAATTACTATGTGATTCATGGTTATGGCTCGGTGTCTCGTCTCACCACTAGTCTGTCATTAAGACTTTCCCAGACTTCCCATCCCGGGCCTCTCCCAGCTAAGAGCTCACCCACACCAGCACTCAGCCCTGCTGAATTATCAACACCAATTACACGCAATATCAGCACCTTTTCCTCCACCAGGAAATACACGGTTGTTTTCACGCATTTTACAATTACCACAACTCTCCTTGGATAAAATGGATAAGTTCGGGTCATTCCGACCGGAAAATAAAAGGATCCTGCAGTACGCAAGTGGCCAAATTCAATATGAAGATTCAATAAAATGATAGAAGTTATCGAACAAAAGTATACACCCGGTTGCCAGTTTATTATTTATACCTAACAAAAACACATACAGTCCTGGGATAAATGTTATCTTCATCGAGGTTCATTGGTGTTCAGTTTCTGCTGAAACTGCATTTTATGGACAAAACGATAAAGCACCTGTCAGTGAAACGCAATTTGGTTCAACAGTTGGACCTGATGCAAAGAGATGGCCGCTTCCAAAACATTTCTACTTTCAGTTCTGATTAAATTAGACTCCTGCAGTTTAAAGGAGTGTTTTCCCCAGACGTCAGGATTTAGACTGGGTTTCTGGTTTCTGAAGACGCCGTAGCCAAACTAGTGTCAAAATATTTAAATGCGCCTGTTGGTTTTTGGGAGTTTCTGTGCTCAGAGTACAAGTGTGATGATTTTTTTTCTCTTTTTTCCAGGTTTTTTTGTTGTTTCTTGCTCTGTTGTATCGAAGGCTGAGGCTGCCACTCAGAGTAGCAGAGGGGCTGCTGTCAGTCTTGACTTATGACCGCAGTTGCCACATTCAGCTTGAGGCTTAGTAACAGCTACAAACTGCACAGGGATAAGGCCAACAGGCCCACAGGAGTAATCTTACTGCCCCCCCCCCCAGACACACACACACACACACACACAGACACACACACACACACACACACACACACACTCGCTCTGCTTACAGTGTGTGTGTCTCTGCATGTGTCTGCAGTATTAGTTTTTATGGAAGCTCATAAATGACAAAACCAGTCGGGGAAAGGAATGAGATACATTAACTCAAGACCTCAGTGCAATATTGAGGTACTTGCACTTGAGTGTGGAGCAGAGAAAACGAATTAACATTTTGAGCAGTTGAATAACAGAAAATTACGATAGACATTTATTCAAATTATTTAAAGTGGCGTTGTGCACAAGTTACAGGTTCTCCATCTTGAATATTTGATAGATTTTTTTTTTTTTTTTTTTTTTACTATTCTGTGATAGTACAATTAATATTTTGGGGTTTGGACTGTTTTTCGGACAAATAATTTGAAGACACCATTAATCATTATCCTCAGAAAAATAATAAGCAGATTAATCGACGATGAAAATAATTGCAGTTGCTGCTCTACTTGAATATTTACCTGTTATACACTTTATACTTCAATGCCATTGCTTTTTAGAGGGAAATTTAGTTTTTGTATACTTATATTTATCTGACAGCTTTACGTACTAGTTGTTTTGCAAGATTTGAGCCACGAAACACAAACTGCTCTGCTTGTGTTGGCCTGTTTTTAGTTTAGTTTGTTGAATTTATTGCTATAATGACGTTTTTCACATCCTTCATGTAATGGATGATGTTTGCATTGCGGTATTATTTACTTTTTACTTAAGTAAAGGATATGGATTCTTCTTCCACCACTGGACAAAACTCTGAATTGAGCACAAAAAAAAAAAAAAAAATTTTTTTTTAAATGAAGTCAACCTGTGAGGATTGACAGGATTTGGGAGCATTGAGACAGATTTGGAAAAAGCGACGGCTTTGAAAGCGAGTGGGATCAGAATCATGTGATCTTTTTCCATCCTACTACACCGTGTACTTTTTCAAAATCTGCTAAAACACCAGAAACAATGAGACTACTTTTTTTTTTTTGGCTCATGTAATAGATTGGGCATTAACAAGCCTCCATAGTCTCCGTGTGCGTTTGTGTTCTGTATGGCTGTGAGTGCTTGGTGTTTTTGTGTGTGTGCCGCTCCAGCTGTAGCAGACTATAACTTACTCTACCCACAGTGTGTGCCCACACACACACACACACACACACACACACCCTACTTGACCCCCTCACCCCAAACAGTTGCTCACATCACTTCACTGAAGGCGAGAGCAGCCAGACTCTAGACTGTAAATTCTCTACTCGGTGATAAACTGATATTAGCAAATAAATCCAGGTATCGAGTGTCTCGACGTCTCATTTTGCAGACTCTGTGAGGTCCCGCTGTCCTTGCACCTAGTGTATAGCGGCATGGACATTGAATCTGTGCATGTCTCCACCCTGTGACTTTATCATGCTGTTTTAACAGTACTTGCTGATTTTTTTTTTACTAAGCAGAAAGTTCAAGCCACCTGAGAGCGATTTAGAGTTTAAATGTTGTAGCTTTCAAAACGTCCGCTCAGTTTATGTAGTAACTGGTGTTTTAATGTTCTCCCCCTTTCATCTTAATTACATTTACCGTACCTGTGACAGGTGATGGCGCATAGGCCTTCTCCTAAACCTCCGAGTTCCAGTGGTCTCCCCCGGGTCTAAAATGGCTGCGGTGACAGATGATCATTGACTTAATCAAACATATATTTAATACTAATTTACTTGCCAGTTGTCAGGCTCATTAATGATCGAAACACTATGTTAAAAGAGCTTTAATAACTTCCAGGAACGAATCATAAAACTCACTGGAGAATTGCACTGGAAAATCATCGGCTCGCACTCCCTCTACTCGCACCTTTCCAACACTAGAATTCCGGGTTGCCTTCGACAATTTTTTCCAAAACAGACAATCACGTCAGTGTCACAAAAGGGGTGCGTGGGTGGGAAAGTAAGCAGGGTTTGAACTTGTCTCTCTCTAGCTCTCTTGCTTCATTCTTTGCACGGCTGTTTCTGTCTCTTCCACCGCGTGCAACATCATCACTACCTTTCAGGGGGAGGATGTGCGAAGCCAGGCGCCCTTGTCCCCATCGGCGCGATCCATTGTGTTGAGACGACAGAGTCGGCGAGGCCATGGGACGCAACCCTGAAGATGCTATTTTGCCCTGCCTTCGAGTGTTCGCCAGCTCGCAGGAGACCTACACCGGGGGGGGGTGAGGACACGAGAAGCACCTCACGCCCCAACAATGCACTGTTTAGACTGCTGAGGTCGGGCGGACGCCTCCACAGTCACATGGCAAAAGACCCCGCGACTGACGAGGAGTTTCTATCCTCAGGCCATCTGGACCCCCGACACACACACACTCTTCACTCTAACAAACTTCCGCACATACATGGACACTTCTACAGCACTACACAAACTGTCTGTTTCTGCCTCTGTCACTTGCACACCAGGTCACTTTAGCCGTAAGTACTGGTAGATATGTTAAAGTCAAGATGTTGGGTGAATACCATGTATGTAGATATGTATACACATTTGTACGTATCGTTATTTTATTTTATTTTCCTCTCTTTGATCTGATCCCTCATCCCTTTCATTTCACTGCATGTTTTACTCTCTATCTCTGTGCAAGTGACAAATAAAGAACCTTGAACCTTGACCGTCTTTTCAAGGTTCAAGGTTTTTCCGTTTTAAACAAACTGGTGCGAAGCAGCTCCTTCCTCCTGCATTTTTAAACGTTTTCCTGTTTATTTCAAATATACATTTACATTTGAGTTACTCTTTTGGGAAGTACGGTGCAAAAATAGAGCAGCAATCGGCGACTAAGTCTAAAGACAGAAACAACCAAACAATTAGGTGCATTTTCACAACAAACGTGAAAATAAGAACAAAAAAAAAACACATCACGCAAAGAATAGATCTAAGTAATTACAACCACAAACTTGAGTGCTTTAACAAGAAGAAGAAGAAGACGATGATGATGATGATGATGGGGAATCAAATAAATATTAAAAGTTGCGCTGAAACTATTAGTTGAATAAGCAGCCAACAGAAAGTTAATCAACAACAGTTTTGATAATTGATTAAGTCTGTGCCAATTATCATCAAAAATACCAAATGTTCCAGCTTCTCCAATGTGAAGATTTTCCACTTTTTCCTGTTTATTATTCTTGTAAACTGAATGTCCTTGGATTTTTACTGTTGGTTGGACAAAACAAGAAATTTAGTCTTGACCTTAGTTCCTGAAAACCTGTGATTGGCATTTTTTTCCCATTTTTTTTCCCTGGCATTTTATTGACTAAACAAAAATCATTATCCAAAAAGTAATTTGATGGATGAATCAATTGAATTAAATTAAAATTCTTGTATTCAGATAAGAAAAAAACAAGCTACAGATGATTGTGTGTACGGTAGATGTACAGTACGGGCATATGGAGAAATTTGAATAGTTCTTCATTCAGTGTTGTCTCAACACCTACAGCAACACACATGCGCATACACAGGAAGCTCCCACAAGGAGACTTGAACACACATACTGTCACACAAACAAGGACAGAGCACACATGATCAGAAGAGTGAACGATACACACACACTCAGGAATACACAGATGCAAGAGACGAATGCTTAACCACACATGAGCAGCGATGTTGTGAATTTATGCTCGCACACAGTCGGAGTGTGAAGTTCTGGTTCCAGCAGGTTCCTCTGATCCTTTATGTGCTTCCTCTATTTTTAGCCACCTCATTAAACTGGTGCTAATGATTCTTAGCCGTGTAAATGGTCTGATAAGCTAATTATTGGAGGAGAAAAACCTATTTCCATCCCACCCACATAAAGGCCTCTGTGACTCGCTCCTCTGTTAAAGCCTGTGTGGTTAATAGCAGAGGTTTGGAGTGTGCTGTGTGTTTTTATTATTACTGGAGAGACATTCCCCGCATCCAGGGAAAGTGGAAACATTTACACAGTGAACATCAGACGGGCTTTAACTCAATTACCGTAATGTTTATATTTTATCGTCATACCTGAGTGTTGAGAGGTTTGAATCAGTCTAATATTGCTTGAATGTGACTGATGATTATTTAAAATGTTCATGCTCGACTGAAGCTTTCCTCCCTTCTCTTTCTCTTTCTTAATTTCAGTCACTCTCTTCCCTCCTAATGCCTGCTGTACTTTGCTGCTTTTTTCCAGTTTGTCTTATTCATGATCTCTATCGCTTGTTTTCTGTCTCAGCCAGAAGTGAGAAGACGCAAAATACATATTCTCCATTTCTATCCGCCAATACAGTTTTTAGCTTTGTTTCCGATCTCCATTTTTAGGAAAGGAAAAAACAAACAAGGATGGAAGGAAAGAAAATAAAGAAAAGGTAGGAAAGAAATAAGGAAAAAATTGTGAGAAAAAGATGGACAGTATGCTGCTGGGATTAGATTTTGTTGACACACCCATTGCAGATGAAAACTGAAACAAGAGCCACGCTAGTAGCTCTGCGAGGCTGTACTCAAGCACAGCCTCGCAGAGAAAATATATGCATATAGATGTGTGTGTGTGTGTGTGTGTGTGTGTGTGTGTGTGTGTGTGTGTGTGTGTGTGTGTGTGTGTGTGTGTGTGTGTGTGTGTGTGTGTGTTTGTGTGTGTGTGTGTGTGTGTGTGTGTATGTATATGTGTGTTTGCAGGTGTTTGATCATCAATCAAACTACTGGACTAACTGAAAATTTTGACATGATGATGGATCACACAAGTCATCCCCCTGGGAACCGTGAATGTTTGTACCAAACTTTATGGGAGTCCATCCAGTAGCTGTTGATGCGTTTCAGTCTGGACCGACCAAAGTGGATCAGCCGACCGTCATTTCCATCCCTGGAGCCATGGCCAAATTTAAAAATAGAAGAGAAAAAAAAAGGATATTTCAATTCATGCTTTCACTTGCAGACATGTGTACCGTGACATGGTATGATCTGGAGAAAGGTCACAGGTAACGTAAAGTCTGGGCGATTTATTTCAAGTGGACTAAAACATCCCAGAGCTTCAGATTGGCCCTCTACGTTATTATTTAAGAGTACATTATAGCATTATAACCGAAGGGTATCATGGGGCACCATAGGGTTTAGCAGATTGCGTCTTTAGACATTTATAACCATGTTTTTATTTTTTTCTATCGCAACACTAACAGTATCCCATAATCCTGCACTTCATTGAACTAACCTTTTAACCTGGCTGCTGTTGTCACCATTTCCCCCCCTGTGTGACTCCATGACTCATTGTTGTGAAGGTGACTGAGAGGTGGATGCAAGTTCCCATCATGCATGTGGTGACTGTATGAAGACAGAGGATCGTCAGCGTTATTGCAAATCACCCTGAGGGCAATATGAATGTGTGAACCAAATTCTGTGCCAATCCATCCATCCAAATGTTGAGATACAGTATGTCGCTGGATAATTGAAAGGAAAAAGCGCTAAAGGAAAAGTCAGGGAAATCACCAAAGTCAGCAGGATTCATCCCCTAGGGATCGTGAATTTCTCTACCAAATTTCATGGCATTCCATCAAACAATAGTTGAGAGATTTCCATCTGGACCAAAGCAGTGGACCAACCAAGAGACTGACATTGGCCTCTCTAGAGCCTTGCAGCTAGCCTGGGTAAAAATGCAGCTTTGTGCACTTTTACCCCTTGAGGGCAACTCAATTGGCAGAAGCCTATAAATTAAATTAAAAATATGAACAAATAAAAGCAGTCCAAAAGAAGGGAAAAAAACACAAACCAGGAAAAGGAACAAGCTGATAAACAAGTGGACAAAAATGTCAAATTTGAAATGGACAGGTATCTGCTAAATTAATAGCAAACAGTAAGATCTGTGTCACATGACCAAAAAAAAAAAGCCGCAGGTTTTGTGCAGCATCCCAGTAACAGCAGGCCTGTGCTCAATGGGCCGTGCTGCAGTTCACCACCATGCAGGATGTAGCCGGCGGACATGCCCACACATGTGAGCTGACCCTGCTGTGGATCCAAGGATCCAGAGGAATGCGAGTTGTACGCCTGTGTTGAGGAGTGGGGTGGCGGCTGCGGCGCAAGACTGCGCAGAGGTCCAGCTATATAACTGTCGGCGGGTCGTAGGTATCCCGCGGCGCGGCATGGGTTAAATCGTGTTAGCATGTTTTGTGTTTACACGGATGCTTTTGTGACATCAAGTCCTCATTTTTCTTCAGTCCTCACACACACACACACACACACACACACACACACACACACACACACACACACACACACAGCTTCTGATGTGTTACAGTGCAACACAACACATAGGGGAGTAACTGTAGACGCAGAGGCCTTCAACTTTACCAGTGTCGGCATATTTTTGGCACGAGAGGCTCAAATATGAGCCGCTCCGGCCAATATATGGCTGCCAGTTTAGATGGCTTTTGCGATTTTGGCCAGCGTCAGCATCTGGAATAAGACCACTGCAATTGGGCCATTCCTAGCTCATCATTCATGGCTAGTCTGGCATGAGTCAGACAACCAGGTCTGCCTAATTTATGCTACCGTCGAGCTGAGACGTTTTGGCTACCTGGGCTGCTTTTTCATTTCATTTATCAAAGAAAAATCGCTGTTAAGATGGAGGACAACAAGATACACTGATTAAGAAAGAAAGAAGAACTTGATTAGACTTTGTAGTAAGGATTTCTGAAAACTATTGTAACTCAAAGGGTCTAGTTTGAGATGCATGTTCTAACAATAAAATGCTGAATTTCCAAACTTGAGCATGAGCATTTGCGGTGTGAACATTCCTGTGTGGGCATCATGACAAACTGAACCCCCGAGGCCTGAATTTAGTATATTTTTCTTGACTTGTTGGTCCAACAAAGTATTTCTATTATGCAATTTTCAGTAACACCCTTCATCATTTCTCATTCCGTAGAAATTCATACCAGGGTGTGGTGATCACTACCACCACGGCTCTTGCTAGTGTGTCCACGTCTTCAGAGTGACTGATGTTGGCATGAATAAGCATGTAGAAAATACATTTCCCCATACATACAGCAGCAACCACTGTATACACCACTACAGTGGAGGGAGGATTTTTCAAACTGACTGTGAATGTGGAAGTAAAGGGTGCGACAGAATGGCATGGCAACGCATCCACTGTCCTAGTTTTTTGTAAAAGGATGTCCCAGAGTTTATCTCAAGTTAATACGAGGCTTCAGCAGTCTGAGTTCATCAAATCAAGTGGATATCTTACAAAGTTTGGCGTTTTGGTGTCACATTTCCTCCTTGTCTTACTAGTCTCCCGCTGAAGCTCAGCGGGGAAACATCATTCATGGAATCACCCAGAGGGAATTTCGTACCAAGAAACCAGCATCCACAGAACTGCTGAAACCACACGTTAATTTAAAATAAACTTTGGAATCACTCACATAGACGGCGCATTCGGAAGGGATTTCTTAATGACCAATGTTTTACCAATGTAAACAAGTTACAGCGAGCCAAACCTGTCGCAGCGTTCGTATGGACCCGTGATTATTGTTTTAAGACAGACCTTGAAAATTGTGAACCTTTCCTGGAGAGACTGTGGGGGATCCTGTCCTGTCAAAGTCTTGTCGAAGTCTGAAAAGTGTTAATTGAGTCACGAAAACCTTTCTCACTCAATCTTTCATAATTGAAACACCACTTTGATAGACTCAATAGTACATGGAAGTCAGACCAAAAAACAAGGCTAGTTTTGAGTTCCTGAGATTTTGACACATCAGAGACATAAGAGACTTTTTTTATAACAGGGCCCTGTGGCAACTCAGAGCCCTAAGCCTACAAATGTGGGGGCGTTGCCCTCCCCACTGGGCTTTGCAGGACATGAGACAAGTTGGATCAATACATTGCTGACTGAACAGAGCAATGGAAATCCCTGACAGTACAGTGCTGTGACCGAGATGTTGGGTAAATCCAGGCTTTAGGCCCTGGCTCCATAAACTCTGAGCTCCAGAGGTGTGTCACACAGCCGAAGTGGCCCCTGGGCAGTTTACGGACTGGCACTGCCAGCAAGTATTCAGCGCTGCGTTACAGCCTCCTATCAGCCTGCTTTCACTCTCTCTTTGTTACAAGCGTTGCAAACAAAACGCTCGATTAACTGCGGATTACCAAAATACTTAATTTTGGGAATCCTCAAAAGAAAATGTCACATGCCGGGAACAAACTCAGCGACGCTGCACGTTGCAATTGCTGCAAGACTGATTCTAAGGTGGGGTGACCAGTGCTGTTACCAATAACAGTAATTTAAAGGTGTATCCATCAATTTTGAGGCACTTCTGCCATGATTAAATGGTTAAATAAGCTGTCTCTCTCCTTTCCATGCGGGGAAACAAAGTCCGTCCAGCAAAACAATTTGTTTAAGTGGGGCAATGAAATCAACATCAAAGATTACTGTTATCAGCATCTCTTGTGATACAGCTGGACGCGTGAACGTTGGCTACATCTCCCACACTTGTGTTTTTCGGTCAGCCTCTCTCTGTCTGCACCTGCTGACTGCGTTTCCCTCCGTGACGCCACCGTCACCGGTAATCATAACCTTCTTGTGAACAAGCATAAACAGACATTAAGCCTGCTGCTACTCCAGCCTGCACTTATAAGATTGAGCCTGGACGCAGATTTGCCCCCGTATAGATTTCCCCCGAGTGTACAGTAATTAGAGAGATCAGCTCACCACAGCTGAAGTTCACCAGGCTTTCAGCGCCATTAAGTTGCTGTCTGTAGCGCCCCCAGGTGGAAAAGCGTGTTAATAATATCCTAAAGACTCCCTGATAAAAGCAAAATCAAAGGTCACTGCTGCCTTGTTTTTAGATGTATTTCTAGGGGAGTGAGTATGCTGCCAAACCTTTTTTTGGGGAAGCTGCGCAGGCGGAGAGGGCAGCTGTAAGTGTGGTCTCACACGTTCAGGTCAGGAGGTCATCGGCCTTTGACTGAGACGTCAAGTGGCAGACGGCCAGTCTCACCTCTCAGTTCGGGTCTTGTTGCTCCCAGCCGATATGCAAAGCGTGAAATGGGAGGAAAACACTGGAGTCTGGAGCTCAGGGGGAAAGAGGGAGCTTTTCACAAAATAACATCTTTGATAACATGTTTGCATTCTCAGGTATCATTTACGTTGCCTATTTTGTTGCCCGATGTTTGTCTCATAGGTGAATGCTTTGCTCCGTGCTCCCTGCCTGTGGCGATAGCACTGTGACACGGGGAGCGGCAGTGCAACAGATGTACTGTGCCGCACATCGGGCATCTAGCCGAAGCTAATTTCGTCTCGGTTAGGCTTTTTAAAATTCAGCGTAGAACAACTTAACAAAACAGATGGATAAAGTCGATTCGGACCCGCGCACATGACCGTGTATGCACTGACGTCCGGGCGTGAGAGTTTAAAGTGTCGGCATGCAGATTTTTCAAACTGGGCTTCCAGCGTCAGAGAGTGTATCTGGAAATGATTCTGCAGCTCCAGTATGAACTCGACGTGCCCTTCACACTTCACCGCCACTGCTTTCGGGTTGCATTTTCATTTCGCCCTGCACATCTTTGTTTCACCGGACTCATGGTCGGGATTTTCAAATAAGAAAACCTCCCTAACTATGGTCCATACATATTTTTCACCTGTTGGTTAGTAGGTATATCCACTATGATACATATACATAACTGTAAAATAGTATAGGAATACTGCTAAGTATTAATAAGTGAACAGCATATAATAAAACATAAATGACATGTCTGTATGTAAACTAGAATACTAAATAATAACGGTTCTGTCGACGCTGACTGTTGATCATTTAAGTGGTGACCTTGCAGACCTGTTTGCTCAGCAGCACACACCAGCCCTGTTTGATCTATCCACCCCACCCCGCCCCGCCCCTCCCTGCCCTGTCGCCTGTGATTGAAGATGTGTGCGCGTCTCCTTTGAACCCCGCCCTAATAGGAGGCCAGGCTGCGTGTCAGCCGGGCTTCAGGCCCAGTTGTGTGGCCCCGAGTGGCCAACCTGAGGGCCCGAGTTTGTTTAGCTGCCGTTCAAGTGCTCTTAAATTGAGATGTCTGCTGCAGTGTGCGGGTGCGTGTTTGTGTGTGTGTGTGTGGGGGGTGGTGGTGGTGGTGGCAAACCCTGGGGTGATGAATGACTTGTCTCCCTCCCCCCTTCCCTTCCTCCGTTCCTCACTTTGCCCATTTGCAGCTGATCACCTGTTCATTGGGTCACAGGGAGGGGGGTCTGTGGGCTCGGAGGTGTGTGTGTGTGTGTGTGTGTGTGTGTGTTGGGGAACAGTAGATGTTATTGATCGTGTGTGTTGGGGAACAGGAGTGGCGGTGGCTGGCTGTAGACATGTCTGCAGTTGGCCTGTGTGTGTGTACTTGTAGTTCCACCTCTGTGAGGACCAGTTTGAGTTTTAGACCTTGGTAGTGAGGACATTTTGGGCCGGTCCTCACACCTTCAAAGGGCTGTTTGAAGGTTAAGCCTTGAGTAATAAACAAGTGAAATGTGTTGGTTTAAAGCTGCACTGATCAATATTTTTATATCAACAATCAAGTCAAGTTTCCCTCCAAATGTTGCACAAATCTTAAAGAAATTTTCCTGGACAACAAAATGCAAATTAATGCGCGTCTCCATTCACATTTTGCTGTTATCGGAGCGCCAACTGTTCCACCTCAGCCAAGCGGGAACAACTTCTGTCCGATATCTCAGCTTTTTCTTCTTTCACATTTCTGGCCTTTCCTCTCAAATTAAAAATGCGTTAAAAAGCAAATGGGTGGAAACACACTCACACACTACGTGAAAGGTGTTAATTGTCGTCACAAACCTACGGTTAAAGTAGGTTTAAGTCACACACACACACGCTGCATGATACACACTACACTGCATTTTGTTATTCTGATATTTGAGGTGAACTAGTATTAATGACCGGATACATTTAAAAACGAAACGAACAAACAAAACAGGGCTCTATTACGAATAGCAAAAGCATAGTTTGTCGATAAGAACTTAACTTTGTATAACTAAGTTGAGATTGATGCCTCTTGCAGTCATTCAATTTAATTCGATATGACTGTCAAACTAACAATATGACCTGCTTCCAAACTCTAAATATAATAAAATAAACACAACAAATCTGTGAGAATCTTTTGTAAAAATGCAGAATTACTCTCAAACGGCTGCAGAGTTTTAACTTATTTTGTCTTACATGATGACTGTATAGTTATTTTCATACACATGTCCCATAATCATAAGTTTAATTACCGATTGCTTTGGCATGCAAGACAAGATAAAGGTGCGGTGAGCCGTACTAAACACATACATACAAAACACGCAGGATAATATGGTTTGAAAAGATTACATAGACTGTATTTTTATTACTTTCCGTGTAGCGAAGCTTTCCAATTATCTGTTTATTTAAGCTTAAAAAAAAAACTACTTTGCTGCACGTAGTGTAGTTAAGACAAGAAACCGTACTGTACAGCAGTGTGTGAGATTACTGAGAGTACAATCAGTGTGTTTGTTTTCAGTGGAGCAGCTGCAGGATTTGTCTCTGAATGACATCACCACACACAGTCCCGCTTCTGTTGTTTGCAGCTTTTTGAAGGAGTTGTTAATATTTCAGAATTCCCAGATCACAGGCAGGAAGATCGTCATTACGGTTGTAGATCACAGGAGGGAACGTAGGTGACTTGTGATTTAAGTTGGATTTTCCCTTTAAGCCTCTCAAGGCCCTTCACTTCACAAACAGCCGTAACTCTATGATCCCGAGCACTTTGTTTGTATTCATCCTCCCAACTTCCAGCAGAAAAGGGGAGCGTTTTGTTTTTTTTTCAGCTTCTTTTGTTGCTTGGGGGCTTCGCAAGAGATGAAATCTTGTGTGATGGCAGAGCACCTCTTCGCAGAGACCTGAAAAAAAAAAAAAAAAACAGAGCACAGTCCCAATTAATGCTGACACACAATACCGTATCAACGCAGCCCTCCATTGTCTGGGCCGGAGCAAGGGGATTCTGCTTGTCATCTTTGGCAACAATAGCAACCAGCTGCCTTTGTGCCGCCAACAAGTGCCGTTATTCACACCCACCAACGCATCAGTCAACTGACACGATGGTGGTTTGAGTAATCTCTATAGGTTGAGTGAAATGACGTTCTCTTGTGGTAGCTGAGGGGGCCCGCAAGGCAAGTTTCCTGGCAGTAGATGTGGGCGTTGCCGTACACGTCTCTATCAGAAGAATGGGGAGTGTTCAGGCCTCTCATCCTCACATTCCTCTCTGCTGGTTGCTTTTATTGCTGGCAACCAAGGAACATAACCAAATTAGACTGTTGTAATCAGCTCAAGTCTCTGCGGTGGCTAGTGAAAGGGCTAAAATGGAGAAAAGGTTGCTGGAACTATACTTTACATAACTTTCTCAATAAGGTACAATTTATCACAAAATTGGGCCGCTGCACTGCAGCCTTGGGACCAATTTCATTCTGTAATTTCAAGTAGCATGACCTTTGCTTTATTAAGCTCTTGGATGTCTCCAGAAAATCTCGTGTAAAAATGAAAAAGAAAAAAAGCGGGCGGTTCCCCGGGGTTCGTTTCCAAGGGTTAGGTTCCTGGTACCAGGACCCCTGGCTGGGTAGTGTGTTCCAAAACAATTGAGAAAAAAGAACAATTGGCTGTGTTACTGGGTGGAAAGTCGGGCCGGTGGGAAGGGTTCTTGTCTCTTTACTAGTTAAGGTAACTCGCTCACTGAGGAGTGGAATTAAAGGCAAGGGTTCCCCTGAAGCAAACAACTTTTTATTGACCTCATCTGGTCTCTCCCAGCTGGTCTCCGACCGTGTCTTTCTGCTGTTTGCTGCTGAGCAGGTAGTGGACGGTGGCTTTTTTGGAGCCTTTTCTCTGAAAACAACTGCCTGCTTCGGCCAGAACAATAATGCTGTGGTCTGGACGGATAAACAATGAGCTGAAAACTCACTGTCCAGCTCCGCGAAGCCGAGGAGAACTGCAGATTCAGGTTTTGATTCTCCCTAGGTTCATCAGTACCAGAGGTTTCATCTTTCAAATCCTCGCATTGTTTTCACATTGTCATTTGAAACAGCGTTATTATAAAAGTATCAATTATAACGGCTTCAAAAGCAGATGTGGCGACTATCTCGAGGCTGTTGCCTTGGCTAAAGAGACGTTTCGCAACAAGCTGTTCTGAAGGGCCAAACTCAAAGGCAATGTGAAGAACCTGCCATTGTTCCACACTTTGACACAGTCTGCCCTTACAACCATTTTTAGTTCCTGATCCTTTCCCATATTTAATGTTGTATTTGCCTATTTACTACAAAGAGCACTGTGCATTACTGTCTTGTCTCAACCGTTGTTGAAGTCTCGCATCTTTTGAGGACAATATCTACTGTAAATAAAAAACATGAACCGAAAAACCAGCCCTGCGTAGTGAGTCTGCAGGTTGTCCTTTCAGGCAGCATTCAGGCCCAACAATCCAGCCTGTACGTAGCCTAAGGCTGAATCCGAACGTCCACCCTCCGGACTTCACCATGTCCTGCATATTTGTCATTACACTGCACGGCTGTCATAGGCTACCATAACCTAAGAACTACAATAGTAAAGTAGTAGCCTATAGTTCTACGCACATTTCTGTATCATGATTTGGTTGAATATTATCTCTGGCCTACACAGTTCAACTAAACTTTTAATAGAGTTCATGTCTGTATTGCCAGGAATTTGGGGTCATTAAATCAGTGAGGGGAAGGGTCACATGCCCACAGTGAAAGCTTCTTTGGACGCACGAAAACACAACAGAAGAGAAAAGTTGACACGCTGCCTAGTTTCACAGCTCCGCACACCTGACCAAAAAAGCATTTGGTGCTTAGCTAGTGGGTAACATTGGCAGCAAGGCTGACTTACCAGGCTGTTTCCTGTTCTCTAAACACATCCATACTTTGACCGTCCCCAGAGTTCAGGCAAGCACAGGTGGAAAGCGGAGCACTGCAGCGCTGCTGCGGCTGCAGACGCTCAAGGTCCGGTAAAGAGCTCGGATTTAAAGGGGTTTGACGTGTTAGAAGTGGCGTCAGGTGTGATACGAAGCCTGCCTACGGGCCTGCCTTGAACACACACACTCTGCATGTTTGGAAATTATCTTGTGATCTGCAGAGCAACACCGGGCGGCTTTGTGCTGAACAGGAAGTGTGTAAAGATATCCTGACACTTCCCTGTATCCTGGGGGCTGTAAACCACATGAAGGGGAGAAAACAACACCACCAGCGCCGGAAATCCTGCCGTCACAGACAGGTGGGCTGACAGCGGCTGTCCTCCCTCCCTCCTCCGGTCCCTACTTCCTCATTCTCAGTCTCTCCCTCATCCACGCACCTTTTTTTTTCTTGCCTCTCGCTTCTCCTTATCTCTCTTCCATCACACTTTCTTTTGTCTCCACACATTCTTTCTCTCTCTCTTTCTTTATTTGTCTGACTTGTTCCTTTCTGTCTCCATGTCTCACCTCTCCCTCTCTCCTCCCTTGTCCCTCGTGCCTCCCTTTTTCAAACTCAAATTCAAATTCGAATACGCTTTATATGCGTGACAGATCAGAAACCTGTATTGCCAAAGCAGTACAGGAAATCCTTCATGTTGACAGATGATTAAGCCCTAAATATACGCTAATATGCAAATATCAAGCGTCATGTCATTTACGTTATGATAAATGGCTTTAAATAACAATTATATTCAATTCAACTCATGAGCACACAGGACAGAAGGGTCTGACAGAATAACCTGGACAGCTGTGATACTTTGACATGCAGTATGTAATCACTCGCTTCTCTTAGCGTATGATAATGCTGCACACTGGCTCTTTCTCCCCACGTACTGTAGAAAAGGGCAGTTTCTGGGGATCAGGCTGTTGCGTGAAGGCAGGATGCTAACACGCGTACAAACACGGCGCAATGTCATTGGCTTTGAAAACCTTTTGTGAGGAAAGAAATGTGTTCAACACATTTGCTGAGCCTCGAGGACACACGGGGCATTTTAGGGAGAAACACCGAACATAAACACGACGTTTGTTTGCGAGTCGGTTGTTGCCAAAGCAGCCTTGACCCTGGTCATGCGTTGTCCATCTCAGCCCGGTTTTCCTGAATCCTGGACACGCCAGCTGGGGCGCTGTGATAGAAACCAGAGCACTGGGGAATGCTGACACCTCATACGGGTTTCCCATCACCGTCTGCCGTGCGTGCAGGTGCATCCCCAACCCGAACTGCGCAGTAGTCGGGAGGATTAACTACACAGGCAGGATGGCGAGCAGAACATGGTGGTCTGGATGGTCCAATAACGGTGAGAGCTGGACATTGATACGGAGGATAAATTATTTTGTGGTTTCCATTGCTGGGTTCATCCTCAACTACCGTCAGCACTGAGGCAGAAACCTGAGTAACGTACAGTTTATCATAATGATGCAACACTATCAATAAGTCAAATTGTAGTAAAGTCAATAAATAAAATCATACTTTCTCTCCCTACTCCTTTTTCCTTTACCTCTCTTCCATTTTATTTTTCTCATCTTTTTTTTTGGCTTGTTTTCAATTACCCATTCTCTTTTTCTCCTCTCCTCTTTTTCCTGCCCCCCCTCCCTTTTCTCTTTATACCTATTCTTTCCTTCTGTCCGTCCTTGCCTTACCTTCAGACTCTATCACCCTTTTGTTTCTTTCTCCTCGCTCTTTCCTCTCTCTTCCGTCTTTCATCTGCATTTCCCTGCCTTTCATCATCTCGTTCTGCGTCTCTTTCTCCCCTCACCTCCTTACTCACATGTCACATCCTCATTTCTAATCTCCTCATCTCTCCTCCTATCCGTGTCTCATCCCTCCTCACCCTCGGCCTCCTGCTCTCCCTCTCCTCCCGACCCTATCCCTTACAGCGTCTCGCTGCTGTTTCGGCTTTGTTTCCTTTCTGACGAATGATCGCCATCACCCCGGCTCTGCCACCAACCAGTGGCCATGTTCAGTTGATTGACGGTGGGAAGAAAAGACAGCGTGCGTTTTGAATCCTCGCCCTTCTTATCTGACGGGGCTTGTAATTACCTTCTCAGAAAAAGGAGGTCTGTGGAAGGAAATGGCCTCCGCAGAGTTTGAAGTGACAGCAGGGAAGATGTGTGTGTTTCTGTTCAGACATAAAGTGTAATCATGTTTTAGGGTGTGTGTAAACAAATTTCTCACGCTGACAGTCTTCATATCCTGCTGCCACAACAAGATATTCAAATAGATATAAAGAGGAGTGTTAGGTGAGATAAACAACCTGTGCGTCTGCGGCTTCTGGTTAACAATTGCTGTGACAGCTGATTGTTTTGTGCAGGCTCTGGTTGTCGCAAAACTGATCATTTTCACAAGTGATACGTGTAATTATTTTGTGCTTACATCATACCAGCTTATGAGCTCTAAGGTAGTATCCGATCCACTAGCCTGAGCTAGACAATGGGCCTCACGGGAGAATATTCTTCCATTCTCATCCTAAATCTCACAGTTCTTCTATGAGGTCTCGTCATACGAAAGCCCCACGTCGGATTCACCCGACTCTCCTAACTGCACCAAGTTGTCGTAGGTCACCCGCTTCAACTTGAGGAACACCACCTGATCACGAGGAGGTGCGCGTCCGTGAGATTTGATCACTGAAACGAAAGGTTTTTCCTTCCGGAAAATGTCAAATGGGAATGAAAAGAAGAAGTTGAAAAAACAGGACAAAATGTAGCAGAGTCAGGGGAGGCATATCGACGGACCTGAAAAATTGGGAAAATATTAATACAGCTGCCAACGTCGTGTCTTTAGCGCCACGCTGCACAAAAGTCAAGAAGGACGGGCTGGAAATTGAGCAGAAAAACATCAGATCGGTCCACGAACGCAACAAGTTCTCTTGAGCTGCTCCTCTGTTGCCGCTTTAGAACAAATCCGTTCGTAAAAGCGGTTCCACGAGACCCACGTATCTTTCACTACACAAGAACACCTACCTGGAATCTGCGCCCCGGACTCTTCTCGTCAAAATGAAGCGGCACCATCGGCCCGTTGGTCAAGCACCTTTAACGGCCGATGATTTCATCACAGTAAACCTCTTGTGGTCGCGGTAACAGTGACGGTTGTCTCGGAGAGGCGGCGCTGGTGGATGCGTGACATTGTTATCACGGGACAAAACCTCTTCAGGAGGCGACCTACATAGAAGGTATGTGACAGCGGAGACTGCAGTTCACGACGCCTGACAGTGTTTACCTATTAAGGCAGTCTTCCCCTGACCGTAACCAAGTCGTCTTAGTCGCCCTAAACTTAATCGAACCTTAACCGGTCGTGTGAGTTGTTTTCGCATGCGTGTCAACATTTTTTAAATTTCTGGCATTCGACCCAATTTTTTTTTTTTTTTTTTTAAACAGAGTATGACAGCTTGTTGCACCAGCAGTGTTCAGAGTGAGCTGGCGTCCTGGTGCGTCAGACGGCAGCGTCTCGCCCTCGGTGGCCTTTCGACCCGACAGACGCGCTTAGTGTTCGTCTGGCTGAGGCCGAGGTGTGTGTGTGTGTGTGTGTGTGTGCGAGGCGGTTCGACAGGTGACACTGAACCACCAGGGCAGACCGGGAGATGACGGGGTGTGCACGTGTCCTTTTGTGACAAGGAGTGGAAATGTATCCTCAGAAGTGTTAGCGTGCGTGTCCGTAAGGTTGTTCTTTTGTTTAGCGAGTGTGATGCGTGAATGTGTTTTTGAGTTGGACTGCGTGCATGTTCCGGAAAGCCCTTTCTGTGAGTTGGGCTTTCAGGTTGACTGATGACCTTACGGCCGTCTGACTGACAGACAGCAGCACGGACTCCTGGGAGTGCGCGGGGAGGGACAGTTGTTGTATAGGCCAGGGGGTTGGGGCTGTACAGTTCAATAAGGCTGTTTACACAGTTGTTGCTCTCCTCCTTGGAGCCCGCCGGCTAACGCCGACGGCCTCTGTCATCCCGGGACTGAAGGCCACGGCCTCCTGATCGCAGGGGTCCCGGCTCCTAGTCTGTAATCCTCAAGGTACAACCCTGTCTCCTGGAAATCACGTTTCTATACAACTAAAGTGCAACAGCAAATGTGTTTTTGGGGGAACGTAACCGCTGACTGGATTATGTTCAGAGACAATTTATTTTGTGAATGAATGAAGCGCCACATTTATTAATGGCAGGAGGCGGTTGGCGTGGATAGTTGGCGTACAAAGCGCACGACTGCCACACCAGAGACCGGGGCTCGGATCCACAGTCCCGTCTGTAGAGTATCAACGTGTTTGCGACTTGCCAAATACGAAAATTACCAGCATACTGTATCCTCATCACGTTACCAGAAAACATAAGGAAAACATTTCCTACGGCACGTGTTTGCCGTGGCGCTTTAGTTATATAGAAACACGAGTTTTGGGAGACGGGGTTGGAAAGCATCGTCCAGAGAAATTAGACGGGAATCCGTGGATCTTTTCTGAACTTCAGTGCTGGACTTCAAAATTCAACTTGTGGTTAAGATTGTACTGCCATTTAAAAATTGCATTTAGCCAGCAAGTTCCCATGAGGTTCAAATGAAACTGACCAGCCCTCCCAGTAAGCACCACTTCAGTGAAGTGAGAGTCAGAAGATGATTAGCTCTCTGGGCTAAAACCGGGCCAGAATTGGTTTAGAGATCAAACCTTCTACTGTTTAAACAGCCTTACGGTCACTAGTGTATTTTTCAGCGTGAGGTGGGTGAAATACAGTCAGAAAGAGTCGAGTACATTTGTCAAGTATTACTTACTTGCCACGGGTGAGAGGGAAGTGGTTTTTCTTCAAAACGAGGGAAAACATCAAGAGAAAGATACCACATAAATAAACAAGCAGCCATTACCAACGTAGCGAAGCCTGCGAGCTTGTTGTCACATGACATGCTCCTCTCGCTGCTGTTCGGGACGTCTCCTTGTGGGGAGCGACGAGGTCAAAGACTCGTACGTATTACACATTCACATACAATCTATTCCACGCAAACTGTTTCAAATCTAAAATGATTTAGTTTTTCCTCCCAGGTTCAAGATATCCTACAGAAAGGGTCGACTGGAGAGACGCTATCAAGTTGCATGACGGGAGGTGTAGGATCCAGCATTTTTGCACCTTGACCTACATGCCGGGGGACTGAAGGTCAGGATATCTTCAGCCCCTGCTGCTTTGAATTTGACCGTTCTTTTGTAACCCCGTAACAGCCCCTCGTAACTCTGCAAAATTTATGACCAGAAAGTCAGAATGAGTAGAGGAGATACTGAGCCGCGGCTACAGAGGCACAAACACGGTACCAATGCAAGTTATTTGCCTCAGCGATTTTTGGGCATAAAAAAGGGGAACATGAGGAGGTCTGAACCAGTTCCGTGGCACCAGCCGTTGCAGTGACGCGAGGATCATAAAATGCTTTGCACAGACAGAATCAGGAGACTCAGAAGCTTTCAAACAAAGCATCATTTGTCATGGTTGTGTAGAGAGCGAGTCCAGCACGGACCGAAACACACCTAAAGTAGTGCCGTAACAAAATTAATTCAAATGCCAAATCTCTGGCTATTATCATAGTAAGAACAGGCCTGGGGTCATTTGCTACGAAGCCAAACATACAGAACTTCATCTAAAATCCTAGTGGAGACTCCAGATACCGTATATTACATATGTCGGGCTGGATTTTGGTGAAATTTGTATAGAATGATGCAGGAGGTGTCGGGCTTGAGCATTTCACTCGGTTTGAACCTCGCGAAGCTTCAGTGGCCGAGCAGGAATGAGCCGACGCAGCGTATAACTGTGCGTGAAGCTGTTGGGACGTAAGAAGCCGTCGTTTCGCCACCCTCGAAGCTACTAGGGTGAAAACAAAAAGGCGAAAGCGCTCGTTAAGCAGTTACCACAAGTTCCCCATTTCACGAGGGACTAGTGCGCTCTGCCTGTCCGGGGGAAAATCCCCCCTCACTCCGTTTACTGTGTTGAGGAAATTCCCATTTTCTGAGCAACACTCAAACCTTCCTGTTTTGCATTTTTACATGAAGTCACACAGCACTAAGCTTGGGCTTTGGTTGCTAGAGTCCGAACCATTTTACATGTTGATCCTTCCCCTCTCGCTCCTCACGGCTTAAAGTCAACACTGACAAATGTGAAACGTCATCGCTTCGACACCAGCGCTACGCAGACGCGTGTCACAGTCGCAGACGGGATGACTGCATGTCTTTGAAATGCAGCGCACCACACACTTCACAATCGCTCCGTTTTTTACTGTGTTAAATTGCCTCTCAGATGCATTTTCACAAATAACTTCACCACATCTAGTGTCTTTAAAAGTCGACAGTCATTCCAGCTTGATTTATTGATCGAGGCAGCGATTTCAGAAACGGCTGTAATTTTTTTTTTTTTCTGATGCAGTAATTACCCTCATATGGTTATCATTCCATGTTCGAAAAAACCTCCCGAGGCCCTTTTTTTTATCTGCGTGCCAAGATATGATGTAGTCAGTCAGAGGGAGTCAGGCGGGGACGAGAGGCGGGAGACGAGACGCGGGACAACGTGGAGACGCTCGGGCTCTCGCAGCGGCACCAGGCCTGTCAAATCTGCTTTTTCCATCCACCACTACTGTTAATAAAACTCAAATGTTGGGAGATTTTTTTTTATTTTTATTGACTTTGGTGTAAATCAGACTTCTCCTGCACCAGTCAGCTTTCAACTGCTTGGCAGCCGCAGCCAATAAGAGAGTGATGCTTTTGAAATTCTGACACCGGTGGGGGCTTTTACAGCCATGCATATATTGACACACACACACACACACACACACACACACACACACACACACACACACACACACACACACACACACACACACACACAGTTTCTAGAAATAGAAGTACTCGCAGTACTTTTTCTGCTTAGAGTCCTGCTAGTTCAGTAAATCAGTCTGTGACACTTCGCCGTGAACATTCACTGAGGTGACAGTATCACAATAGCCTGTATGCAGTTACTGGCCCCGTGAATGCTGGGACATTACTGCTGTTTTGAAACGAACGTACTGCACAAGCGTCTTTAGATTTTGCCGCCCCAGTTTGGCAGTGGTGGAAGACTTTTGAGCTTCCGACACACGGGAATTCATTACCCTGAATTCACGCCGCGGAAACTTCACTTTTCCTCTTACTTGGATGGAGCCAGATTTATTAAAAATCTCTAGCCATTGTTTGTGAGTTCAGCCTTTTTTCCGACTCTTGCTGTGTATGAATTTCCAAGGACAAGGACGGTGAACAGAAATGTAAGGACAGAAACCCCGTGGCCGGACTAGAATATCAAATAATTTTGCGGAATTCTGCAAAACCCTGGATTGTTTTCAGTGACAATGTTGTCTTTTCCATCCAATGGCAAAAATCCTTCCTGTACAATTCTGCATCTACGCATGGTAACTAGTGTTTTGTTAAGGTTTTGGTTACGGTCAATATAAAGGCGAACATGTTGGCAATAGACGTAACTCATGGCACGCACAATGATCTAATATGAACCTAATACCTTGAGATACCGGGCTGCATTTTGAAAGTCTGCGATGAAATTTAAATTTCTGACCATTTGAGAGACTCCATTACCTTCAAATCATGTCTCAAGACCCTTTTTACTTTACCCATCTCGGTGGCTGATATTGGACGGAGCTGAGGAAGAAACACTCTCTAAAAACACATTTAGAGAACAACAATAGTATGATTTTAGAAGAACTCCAGCTCTGTAGAGAAGCCTAGAGGTTCTGCGTTGTGTGCTCCCGACTTTCTCGCCTCCAGGTTCTGCATCAAGCCTCTTCTGCTTTCTCTTCACTGTTTGACCCAAACGACCTGCGAGGTTCTCTTCCCTCTCTAAATCGTTTTTTTTTTTGACCCGGCCATGTATTTCACATTCGGTTCTGGCAACGGTTGGGATGTTCGTCTCTATTGCCCCTGGTGTGTCTCTTGGCGCAGCTTTGTCATTTTTAGACCATGTGGAGCGTCTCGTGGATAGATCACTCGCCAAACAAACGTGTACAGTAGTGTCGAAGGGGGTGAATGAATCAACTGGCGAACTGGATTTTCCCAAGGTGACAAACAGCGAGACAAAACCAGGATGCGTGTCCAGTAGCGCACATGGCCGACTGGACTGTCCAGGTCGGATCTGCAAAATATGTAAGTAAATTTGAATTGTTTGAAGGGTGTCGGCGTTGCCACAATCTACGTGAGCGTGTAAGATCGCTGCCACGTGATTAGTTAACAATAAATTTCAATTGTAAAAAGTGCAGATTTGCTGCTTTTCCATGTTTTATGTCATTTGTGATTTGACCACATTTGGGTTTTAGTCTTAGTAACACTGGGTAAAAAAACAAGCAGGGACCTGGGAAAATTGAAAATTGTAGTTTTTTTTGACATTTTTTAGACTAAACGATTCTTTTAAAATGAATCGAGGTTGTTCGTTATTAGTCTCAAGTAAGTCGTTATCTAGTATCTCGGGTGGGATGTTGGTCCCAGGCGTCAACAAGAATTTTTTTTTTTTCTTTACTTTTGGTCTGTCTCAAGAGTCTAGGGTTTTTTTGGATGAAGTGCAGGTTCGGAAAAGTTGCGGCACGGTTTTAGAGGACGAGGAGGGTTGTGGCTCTTTACGGCTCTGACCTGATGAGGGCACAGACGCAGGCCGGAGCTGATGCTGTCCGGCAGGGTGAAGCGGGCGCGGTCCTTGCCCCTCGGGCCTCGGCGAGCGGGAAACGGCGAGAGCGGAGAGCTGACTGTGCTGCGGCTAGTTAGCCAGCCGCAAAGGAAAAGTGCGAACGACCTGTCGTCGCCTCCCACAATCGCCACCCGGACTGGAGCTCGCCGAGGCGCCAGCCGGCCGATCCTATCACGTCACCTGAACTTTAAAATATATCGCACTCATAAAGATGTATGTAAAACGGCTGATGGACGCCCACATTTGACATTCTTAGTTTAACTCTTGTTCATTTGTGGTGTTTGGCGCATGCTGAATGAGGAAGGGGTCGAAGTGGAGCATCCGAAGACACTGCTGGTTTTTGGCCTCAACGGCTGCTGTTTGGTTTATTTATTTTTCTCATGTAAGATGCCGTTTGACTCCATGTGCTTCCAGTTAAACCGGGGGAATCGTCAGAATCGGAGAGTTTGTTCTAGGAAATCCACGAAGCCGACGACACAGGCCAAATCTGACCAACAGCCTCATGCAGCTTTTGCTGTTTCACAATTTTATGGACACGCAATTGAAGCCACCGGTCCACACACAGACACACACACACACACACACACACACCAGCCAGTCCCCTCCCTGTCTCTGTGTTCCCATGAAGCCGAAATGACCACAGATTAGTTAGCTGTCATAAATGCCCACAAACGACCGCTGCTCTCACGGCTTGACAGGAAAACTTAGTGAAATCTAAATCGTGTTATTGCACAGTCACACACACACACACACACACACACACGCACGCTTCCCTGCGCAGCGTGACTTTCACCAGGGATCCAGCCTGAGCTCGGTTTGACCTGCTTTTGAACTCGCAGACCTCGGATCCGCTCGGTTTGCAACGACGGCGACAGAGCGGGAGCTGCCCCGCCCGGCCGACTCCCCGCCGTACGGGGCAGCGACCGTCGTGACGCCGGCGGCTCACCCTCCCGGCTCGGCCCGGTCACAGGAGCATGCGTGCAGCGCCCAGCGGGGCTTGGCAGCGCCGCGCCGCGTAATGGGCTAATCGCTGTAGAACCAACACGCTGAGTTACCCATAACCCCCACCCCACACACACACACACACACACACACACACACACACACACACACACACACCAGGGCATGATTTACGAGACTGCGGTGAACGGTGGAGGCAAACTGCAACCGTGGCCCTCATTTTCACCATGGCATTAAATTTGAAGAGGACACTTGGTCTCCAGGCAGAGAAAACAGCCTTTAAACTCGATACCCTGCGCACGCAACGTCTCCCCGCCGCTACTCCGCGCTTCGTCCGGCCCCTGCGGCTGCGGGGGACGTGGGGACCCGACTGACAGGTCGCGGCCACCTACTGCCACGGTGAGTTCAGGTGATCCCAGGACCTCTGAACGCCCCTCCGTGACTATCCGGCGCCGCTTCCCGCACGAAATTGCATTGTCCGATTTTTTAAAATAACACCATTTTACAAACGTATAATCAAATGGGTAAGTCGGATCACGTCTGACCTCTCCCACCCCGCCGGCTAAGTCTGTCCCACGAGAGCGGTCAACAAGCCTCCGTCCACCAACGGAACAGTTTCCCACCGCAGTGACGACTCCGAACTCGGCCCCTTAATCGACAAGTGCCAGAGCAACGGGACCGGCCAGTTGCCTTCCGGTGCTTCCTACGTCTGGGACCTCCCACCTCTGTGGTTGGGGTTTCTGCTCGAGGGGTTGGGTTGGGTGTAGGTGCCTAACACCCCTTGATGAAGGTTTGGGAAAGATGGAGCTCATGGTCAACAGAACCCAGCGTGTGTGAGTGTGTGAGTGAAAGGCGTATTTAAGTGCATTCACCGTCCATTTATCCTGGAAGTGAAACTGATGAGTCGTCCCAGACTCGAGACCTGAAGTTGCAACACGCACAGGTTGCGTGCAACCGACCCTGTCTCTCCCGGAAGTCGCGTTTTCCGTACAACGGAAGCGCGGCAGCAGGAAGTGCGCGTCTGTGGGAAGCTTGGTCGCTGGCTGGGTCGCGTTCAGAGGTTTTCGGACGAATGAGGCGCTTCATTTATCATCACCAGGAGTTGGTGGGGGACGGGCGGCCGGCACTGGGGTCCACATCCACAGTCCCAGTTTGCGGTTGGGCCGAGGCAGTAAAGGCACCCTTTTTTTTTTGTCTGTATCAGATCACACCGCCATCTTTCCCTAGCCTCAACCAAGTGCAACCGGACACAAGTGTAATAACACTGGAAGTCACTGCAAGTGGATGTTGCGCTGCAAGATCGGATATTTTGGCAGAAAAACACGTTACGATCAGCCTCACCACGTTAGCAGAGAGTGTAACCCAGTCGCAACGGCGTTTCCTACAAGGCCAGTCCGCCACTGCAGTTGAGTTGTGTAGAAACGTAATTTTTAGGAGACGGGGTTGGCACAGCCCCCGATGTGAAATCAGTCAGACGTCATTGCAGTTTCTGCCGTTTGTGCCGGGGAATTTGGCAGGAAGCGTGCACACTAAGCCCAAACCAAACCTTAGACTCTGTAAAAATCCCAACATCAGTCTCCGTTCCAGTATTAAAAACAGTTTTACAGCAGCAGTTGGTATAATTAACCTTTATTGCGCCACTTGAACGTGTAGATTTGTGCACCCATGGATATTGGCCACAGTTTCACCATGCAAAGTACTTTCCTAACTCTCGACCGTCCAGCCAAGAGTTTCCAAACAGTTGCGACCGTGACAGTGTCCATTTTCTATTCAGGTCGGTTGTAGCAGTGTACACTGGCACGCTGCACGGTAGTTCTGCAGCATGTTATTATGTCTGTTTGGAAGCTTTTGGAAGAGCCCGTGACACCAGCAAATAACATAGCAGCAGAGGAGACTGTTTTTCCTGCCTTTTGCTACATTTGGACACCCCCAACCCTTCCTCCGGCCCCCACCCCCCCATTGTGTAATCCTGCCGCTGTCACATGCATGTCCCTCTGTGTAACTGAAGTGGTTGAGAAGAGAGGAGGGAGGGGAGGGCAGTAAGGGTAAGAAGTGTGGTTACATTTCAGCCTGGCTGGTGCCACGCTCCCATTGAGAATATATGGGCCCGGTCCTAGCCCCCACGTTTCCATGCCTCCCCTGCCATGGCAACAAAACATGGAATCGTGAAAACAATGTGTGAGTGTGAGCAGTTTCAGACGTGCCCACCGCACCACAATGAGCCGCGCAATTAGCCCTCCCGACCAAGGAGGGGCCACATATTGAATCTGAGAGGGCTGAATTATGGACGTGGGCCACTCGAGGGGACGCCGGCTGATAACGGCAGTGCCGGAGCTGGTCCGGGATCTGGTGTTCGGTGCGGGGAGAGTGCCACTACCTCCTCGTTGCAAAGGCAATTAGCCTAATGGAGCTCTCAGCCGGCTGCACATTACTGGTTTGGACGAGGAGCGGGTGTCACCTCTCCACATAATGAACACCGCTTGCTTTATTTTCTCCGCTCTCATCCTATTATGTTCTATTCTGAAATATCTGCAGAGTCCATTGACCTAGAATCGTGGCTGACAATTGAAAACAAAGCAGTTTTTATTTCTAAAAAGGTTGTTCTCATCTGGAGATTTTAAAATAGAGACTGTAAAAACAAACTCAGCTTCAGGTCTTTGCTCTATAATACATCACGTCAACCTGTAGGTTGGCTCATCAGAGGCTCAGTGGATTTAAAAAAAAAAATAATTTTTACCCAAAATAAGGAGGAGCAGGTTAAACCCGGATTTCATGCCCTAATTTTATGCCTTCCTACAGACACAAGTAGGCAGCGATTGTCGCAGATTGCATTCATTTAGATCCTGTTGCAATGAATATTAGAAAAATCTATCAACAGTTTGTTTTCCAGAGGGCAAAATAGTGATAAATAACAATGGAGAACCAAGTCAGACAGCACGAAACGTACGGTATGAAAGATATACTGTTGCAGCTGTAGGAAAACTAACTCACAGACTAACTGATGTCCCAAGAGGGCATCAGTGGAGCTCTGAAGTCCACCCGACCAGTAGGTTTAAAAGGAATGCGTTCAATGCAGTCGAGCATTTAGTAAAGAAAAGGCCGACTATAAGTGATGCACCGGAAAACACGAGCAACAAGACAGGCAAAGGAATTGAGATTAAATAAAGCTTTCCAACCCATATCAGAAATACAACCCATAGTTCAGAAAACAAGTTTAACCGTTGTGAGCACAAAAGAACCAAACGCATTTCTTAGACACCAAAAACACCAAACGGGATGATCTTCAGTCTGAGGTATGGTCTGAACTCTCACTGGTGCTTCCCTCCAAAACCTTTTCCTAATGAATCGGGAGGCGAAATAAGAAAAATGCTCAGAAAAAGCTTCTGATTACACAAAGTGAAGAGGGAATTTTGACAGAAAGCACAAATAAGCAGCTGACTTCTATTCTAAGTAAAAAACAAACAAACGAAGGGTTCAACTACAGGGGTTGTCCTGCAAGCCCTCTTCTTAAAATGATTTTTGTCTAATCAGTTCATGGAAAATAGGATTTTCACCCTTTTAAATGATGCAAATAAACAAACCAACAAATTTCCATGTTTTCATTTCTGAAAAATAAAAGCTAAAAATAATGAGCCCTACTTGTAGTAGTCATGACAGTGGTCACGTTTCCAACTTGACAGTGAAATCCCATCGTGGAAAAAATCTCAGCTCAACTTTATTTACGTAACACTTTACACACAGTTGATCCAAAGTGCTTTGAAACACACAGAGAGAAACAGGAAAAAGAAAAGAGGAAACACAAGTGGGAAAAACAGAAGGCTAGAAGGCTAAAGGTGAATGTTTCGCCGTAGATCCATTGATAGATGCAAACTGCCGGTGCTTTAAAAGCTTTAGAGGCACAATTAAGGACATGAAGAGACAGAAAACAACATTACCAGCTAAGATGGTCAGCAGAAACCAGAATGAATAGGATGCCTTCACAGGCAAGCCTGCACACACCCCCTTTATTAAAACAGGCCAAGCTGACACAGGAACCCCTCTGGAGCTCTTGCATAAGGATCCACACTCCCTCAGATTCCAGTCTCCCGTTCTCTCCTCCACGTCCTGCCAGAGGAGGAGGCTTGATGGACGCCACGGTGTCAGGGATAAAGATAAATATTGTGACAGTGTAAACGTGTTACATCAGCATGTTGCACATATAGGACGCCTCCGGCCCCCCCCGGGTGCTTTGTAGCAAACGCTCCCCGCAGTGTCGTAACGGCCGGCTCTCTGTGGCGAAAGCCCTGGTGGAGCTGGATTAGTCTGCTCCCGAGCACTGGCGTGGTTTCATCCCCGGTCGCGCGCGGCTCCCAGACTCCTGGCGTGGTCCGTTGGCTTGTTCGACCCAGCTGGCTGCCAGCGGCTGCGGCACGCGGGACGTTCAGCAGCCACGGTACACAGCTGGCTGCCGATGCTCCTGTCGAAGTCACGGCGGGGAGTCGGCGTCTTGTCAGTTCCTTCCAAAACCGTTCCAGACGTTTTAGCCACTCCAGCAGTTGCAAGAGCTGAGAACACTGCTCTAACCTCGTCTTTCAGTTCTGGTGTTAATCGCAGTCAAAAGTCACAGTAAGACCAGGAGGTCACTAGTCAGAAAACTAGAACCATGCAGGAAGTTGTTTCTAGCATCTCAACAAACAGCCCATCGATGGTTTTTCTGGTGAGGACAGTCTCCGTATCGTGTCCCACGAACGTCCCAGGACAGATCGGAGCTGGAGGTCTGTTTAAAGGGACACCACTCAATTTGCGTCCCAAACATTGTTCATTCGGTTTGGAACCAGACACCTCACCTGCTCCTGTGTGCTCCTACTTTGTCCCTCATAACCTGCCGTAGCCTAAATCCTATTTGTCCAACCAAGGGACAACAAAACAGGATCAAATGTAGCCGCCACCTATAGTTCTCATGTTTCTCACACATATTTTTAGCTATAAAATTGTGTGAAGTCCAGCAGGTAACCTGTCCCATCACTCTGGCGAATATGTTACGGTTTGTCAGTCCAGTTACATCAAGCTCCTGACACCTTCCTCCAACCCCTGCCCCTGCTTACACGCACGTCTCACGGGCTTTTGTTGTGCATAAAGTCCTGAAAGGTCCCGTTTTTGTGTTTCAAACAACACGGAGAGAGGTCTGGGGTTCGTGGGTAGCTGGAGAAGTGCAGTGCTTTCCTGCAGAATGCGACGGCGGCAATACCGTGTCATCCCACGTCCGAAATCCCGCTCTTGTCCTCACTCAGCACCCTGAAGTACGAGTGCAGCATTAGCGATTGTAAACCGCTACGGCGAGCGCGTCGGTTAGGCGACCTGTGCTCACTTCTCTCTTGGCTCAGACTGTCACCGTCGAGGTCATCGACAGGGTCAGCAGGTGTCGGTCTGCGTTCATGGCCGCCGGTGAGCCACAGAGAAGCAGGGAGGCACCCAGAGGTCTCTCAGAGCTGTGTGTGAGACGGGTCCCTGTGAACGGCACTTCCGACATATGTGAGGACACACTGCGCTCTAGTGTTGGCTGCAGCTTAGTACACTGTGCCTCAGTAGACGTGCCTTTTCTGGCTCCCTGACTCACAGTTCACTTCCTACTCGAGTCCGCGTGGAGTGGGGCGAGACCCATCCGCCTCCTTCGCTATATGCGGGGTTCAGTCCGGCTCTCCGGTGTCCAGCCGGTTTTAGAGGGGGGGGGCTGGGACTGACCTCCCATTCAGGAAAGGCTGTTGGTTTAAATGCCGTCTGGTGAGATAACGCGGGCACATGTCGGGCCGCGGTGAGCGTGAGGTCAGTGACTGAGGTTACTGGCAGTAGAACGTTCGGTCAAACGCCGTTTGATTCACAGCCCCGCGGCCTGCTGTTGTCGGCCCACCTAGCCACGGTAGCTCCGGCAGGTTATCTTTACAACCCTCCCCACACCGTTTCCTGTCCCCCGACTTTCACCAGGCGGACTTCGGCCCGACCGAACCATCGCGCTTCTGTGATCAGAGGTTGTCCGTTTTTGGATCAAAACGAAGCAGGATCCAGGAAACTGATGTGAATGACTGCCTCTAGTTCTACTGATGCCTTAATCAATAAATAAATATAAACAATATGGAATCAATTATGTCACATTAGATGTCAGACAACATAAAATCCATCAAGTTGCCGCCTAATGTTCCACCCTTACTTAAGACACTACCGACAACACTTGATTTATATTTATGTATTTTCTAGAAATTACCATCGTTCATATCAAAGAAGCGTATTTTCATACACGGTACTCAGAACTGAATTGGTAATAGTGTTACGTAAATCATTTGTGTAGCTTTCACAGTGAAAATTTGCCACATTGCCTGTTTCACACACACACGTTTGCACACATTTAGCGGGCAGTCAGATGCACACACACACACACACACTCACTAAATACACACTCATTAATTTCCTATCTTTGATTTAAGGCAGAACTCGCAGTTATGGAAACAGGAGCTAGATGGGAGAAAGTCTAATGAGTTCTTCTCCCGAAAATCTGCCAGCTTAAATAAAGTTTTCTCTCACCTGCAACGTTATTAAAAAAGTTTGTAAAAATCCGCAGTTCAAATGAGGGGGCTGATTGTGTTTGGTTTGATCTGAGCGCCAGTGGAATAATTAAAGGCCTGGGTTTGGATGAATCCCAGCTGTAATATATTCTAATGTGAAATGAAGTTGTATTTTAATTGGACCGGAGGGTTTTAGTCTAGTTGAGTTGCATTTATTTGCAGGGCACCAACCACAACTACGTCACATCTTGACACATAACCAGAGTAATCAGAAATTGTTTTCCTGGCTTTCTCACAGAAACCCCGAAGGTTTTTTTTTTGAAAAAGCAGCAACATTAGAGGGCAGTTAATAATTCAAATGACTTCCGTAAAATCTTCTCCTCCGTTTCGTTTGCTGTTTTTGTCACAGGAAATCTGTTCAGCGGCGACTCCCTGCTTGTGTCTGTAAATAATTCAGAGGAAAGCAGCTCGGATCAGCCAGGTGAATATTTATAGGAGCCAGTAAAGCCCTGGTCAAATTCTGGGAAGCTCGGGGAGCATATTCCTAGAAGGCAGCCTGTCGTGGCGTAGAGCTGGGTACATCCAGTCCTCGGCACTTACTGATGGTGGAGCGAAGGGGAGGTCCGTTCAGAGAGGATGCTGCAGGTATGTGCACGGCTCCGCAATCATGTTTTTTGTTTTTTTTTTTTTAAACCCAAGAAGCTCACAAAAGACGTTCCAGAAATGCTGCATGTCAATTTAGAGGAGAAGAAAATATGCTACTTTATCTTCATCGTTTACTGTCTTTGAAAAACAGAGGATCCAGTCTGGAGGGGTTATCATTATGTCAAGCTTCGAGTCAAGTTACCCGCCATCCTTCCAGATTTACCACAATTTGTTTCAATTTAATGTAATCGGTCATTTTCAAGTGTGGTTGTCACTTTAGATTGAATGGATTTTCATTTTACAAGCTTTTCCTGGGCATAACAGGAAAAAATTTTTTTTAAAAAAGTAGGGAAAAAACTTCTAAAATGTAAAATGACCGTTTTTCAACAGCTGCTCATATGACTGACGGGAAAGATTTGGACTTTTCCTACAGACAGACCTTTTGCTGCAGGAGGAGTATTAACTGTTAACGTAACATGCTCCTACCACGATGTCAAAATAATTAAAAGTCCTGCAAACCATGATTGTTCTATAGAGCTCATCAGCCTCAAATATTCCCCAAATTTATCGTTTTGTAAAATTCGAACGTGAACCGTGTAAATTTTCCAAAAAATTCCATCAGTGAGCTGATGATGTGAAATGTGAGGATGCTGAACTACACTGTCGGCAAACTGTAAATAATAATCAAGAGTATTGATGCGTTAATGTATAAGAAAAAAAAAGGAAACATTTTGAGGATGAGTCTTTGAATCCAATCGAAGGTATGGTTTGTTTTTTTAGTTTTTTTAATGAACACTGAGCACAGTCGCTGTCACTTTTCCTTTCAGCAGATGGCACCATTGAGCCTCTTCACATCCACTTCTCTCTCCTCCTCCCAAACAAAACCAGGTTTGGGCTCTGAGTGCAGGTGTGGCACGAAGGACGAGCCTCAGTCCGGTTATCACTTCATCTGGAGGATGTCGGCACATGCTGGTATACGCGCATGCACACACACACACACACACACACACACACACACACACACACACACACACACACACACTGCACGGAGACACTCCTTGGTCACAACTTCCAGTGGTAAATTTGTCTATTTCTGTATCAACAAGCTCAGCTTGTCAGACAGAAGGTGGATTTGTAAACAATATTTCCTCCCGTTTGTTGAACTGAATTTTTGAATTGAACTGTAGATTAATTTTTTTGCATTAGGTAGCATATAGCTTGTTTGTTTTTTGTTTTTTTGGGACACTTGATATGTAAGGACCAAGTGCAACATTTAACATAACTTTTTTTTTTGGATTAATAGAAGTAAAATAGTAGAAATTAAAAGAATGAAGGGGAACGAGAGAGGAAAGATCTTTCTGACTAAACTCTCTTAAAAACATCATGGTCATAGTTCAAAAAACCGACACGGAACGTGAGGTGGGATGTGACCGAATGTAAATGTATGTTGTTTAACGCTGTTTGAACCCACAAGCAGCGCAGCTGTTTTCCTGAAGAGGACCAACAGTAATATCCCGGCAGGTTTTTGTTGGAAAAGTGAACGACACCTGTGTATGCAGGATACATGAATTCCTACTGTCTTCAGCAGCAAGAAAGACCAAGACTTTTCCCCGACTGGCCTCCTCCTTTGTGAAACACACTATTCCCAGATTTTACTCTAGATTTCAATTTCCATCACATCTGAACACTGAAAGGCCCCTTTGTGAAACGAGAGAACAATGTAGAGAGAGGAAAAGATAGGAAGTGAAAAAGAGAAGAGTTCGAACCTTTTCTGAACGTACTTTTCCTGCCGCCAAACTTACATTAACCTCCTCCTGTTCCATTGTCAGACATAGTGCGGTGCCAACGGCGGAAAAAAAAGGTCAGAGCTGAATAGTTTCATTGCATTCATGAGGCAGGGAGACGCCTGCTCGGTGCATTAAAGAGTCTGTCGTTTCAGATTGAAGACAGTTATTTGGGAAGGAAAAAGAAAGCGAAAAAAGAGTTATGCCTAATAAAAAGGCTGATAGATTTTTTTTTTTTAATAAGGAACCTTTTTGACAGCAAATTCACCAATAAAGCCACAGTCAAATGAAGGGTATTAGATATCCTCGGAGGAGACGTCTGATTTGCTTGCTTGAATATTCAACCATCGGCTCTCTCTGTTTCTCCTATAAAGCCCTCAGGATTTTAAGAGAGCATTTATTAAAATTGAGCAAACATTCCTCTCCGGTTACAGCTCTGTGCTGTAATAAAACTGTTGACTGTATCAGTCCCGGAATTAATGAGACTAAATGGTTAGCTGAGTTTATCTGTGGAGATGAGGCAGATAAGCTGCTCTGAAAATCTCCAAAGTTCAAGACTCAAGTGCTGTAGATCACCGAACTAAGAAAAGTTACCGCCTCCAACGCGAGTTAGCGATGATTTTCTTATTTCAAGTGCTTGTCTTTGAGAAAGACAAAAACACACTAGAGGAGTGGTAAAAAGCGTGCTCGTTTACGCTTGCTGCTAGAATCGCAGTGTAAACGGGTGAAAATGTCTGAAACTCTTAGTTGTCTGCGCGTGAGGTGCATGGGCAATGCGGTAGAAGTCGAGGCGCTTAAAGCCGTTGAAGTGTCGGTTGAAACTGAAGCACCGAAAGGGTTTGAAGTGTCCGGTGAACGGTACAAGTAAAAAGTCTGAGCCCTGTACCAAGTTAAGTCGTCAGCTTGCTCGTAAGCCCCAGAAGTAGTTGAGGAGGAAGGGCTTTGAAAGAGGCTGACCTGTAAGCTGACGAGTTAGAGATGAAACCAGGAGAAATCTCAGCCGATGTCTAAGCAAGAAAAGCCATCATACGGTCATTTAAAGAAGGAGAGAAAATGCACTTGAAGTGTAAGTTAAACTGTCAATGTTGAAAGCCACTAAAATTTTAGTCAAAGCTGAAGTGCCAGAGATAGTTGAAGTATCGGTTGGTATATAAGCCGAACCAGTTTACAATAAAAATCGCACAGGCAAACATTGTAGACAGGTTAAAGTGGCTTAAAATCCTAATTGTTTGAATGGGAGCTGTGGGAGTTGCAGTTTGAGCCGAAGCACTGAAACAGTGAGACTGCGTGCACTGCTAACAGTCGTCAGTTAGTACGTATGCAGTTCTCGCCTGCCCTTAAAAACCGCGTGCCACGGGTTAAAGTCACTTAATATCGGAATGGTTTGCACACGCAATGTTGTATGGGCTTTGCAGTTGAAGAAGCACTGGAAGGGTTTGAAATGTGTGTTGAGTTGCAAGAGCCAAAGGTAGAAAAACCGTTGAGAGTGAGATCCAGCGATTCCAAGCAGCTAAAACTACAGAGAGTCAGAGACAAAAGCAATTAAAATTTGAGTTTCAGCTGAAGCTGAAGTCCAAGAGATAGTTGAAGAGTGCAGTGTTAATAGTCAAAGTGTCAGTCTGTATATTGTTTATGTAAATGAAGTACGGTTGGTCTTTGAAGTGTCAGTTGAAGAGTAAAACCTGCTTGAAGTGTCATTTGAAGTGTAAGTGCCTTTCATGTGCTGCAGCACGCTGAGAAGGGTAATGTTCGTAAGGAAAGATAGACCTGGTTTTGACGCCGCTTAGTCTTTGCGCTGTATCTGCAGTAAATCTTAATCCTTTTACAAACCCTGCACCTGTTACTGATCATCAAAGAAAAACACAGAACACGATACAGCCTTTGAGAGAATCTTTTATTCCCAGAATCTACTCACAAACAACTGCAGGTAATGCGGCACGTGTCCCAAATTTCATACCACGTACCAATATTATTTAGCGTATAATTCACCACTTTTACCGTTTTTTTGCTGTCAGAACTTATTTTAAAAAAAAACTCAATGTACTTTCCTGTTTTGCACTAGCCGAAGTGATACAGGATGTGTGCCAATGGACGTCAATCAAACTGATTTAGAAAAGAAAATTCCAGTTTAGGTTCCGTTGTTGTAGTTTTGGCCATAACATCTATATCTGTAACTGTTATCTGTAATCTATAACACTGTACCCATTAAGCAGTCACAAGGTCATACAGATTTTAAACAAACCCCCGTCTTGGCCAAACTAACTTGAAAGAGAAAACGTAAAAATTATGACCCAAACTGTCCATAGCAAACGTTCATAACACTATACAGACCAGCTTCCTTTTGTTTTTGCACAGAGTTTGCTTGTGTAATAAGAGATGATTACCAATATTCAGTTGCACTCGCTTAAGGTTTTACCTTAAAATAAAGTGATTTGTATAATCTGATTTATCTCCTGTCTTATTTACAACCTGTTTGATTTGAGTTTGTTGCCCTGTTTTTAGTCTGGAACTGGGGCACGGCCCTGGTCTTTTTCATTATAAAGTAACCGGCTCAAATTGTCGCATTGGCTGCGGGATCTGACTGGAAAGTGTAAGTGATGAAAGCTTATGTTCATGTACTGTTTGAACAAGGCACTTATCAGATAGGAGATTAGGTACTGCAGGCATTTAATGGAGGCAAAGCTGCAGACAGAGGCACAAAATAATCTCTCTCTACCTCAGCCGGGTAGCCCTGTTTTTCTGGGAAATGGGCACTGAAAGGAAAAAAAGCAAGAAGAAATACGAGGGGAGGCTACTGCTGTGACTAAATCTAGTCTAAATCTAGTTGCATCCCAGTTCAGGATCGAGACTGTATGTTTCTCCGGAATGAATATGTGATAATGGTTCAACAAGCCCTGGTCCATTTCAAAGGCTTCTCTCCACACAGCCGCCTTTCTTTTGGAGGAGACAACTGTTGCATGCTTTGTTGTCCTCAGTATCCCATTCTCAGTCTATCATAATCATTCCACCACGGTGTTGTTGATTCTACCACCAGATGGCATCAAAATTAGGAATTTTAGATGTTTAAAGGAACGTGTGAACTGAAAAATCGAAAAATGCTAAAATACCGTACTTGGGAGTGCTGAAAAGAAAACAGAGTAGTTAATATTTACATGATATAATAATTTTACAAGATTAGAGCTGAGAGTGGAAATTTTTGACAGCTTCTGCTTCCAAGGTCGAGAATGAAATTTTAAACCAACATGGCCGAGGAGTCCTTCCATTGCTGAGAAAAATGGAAGTTTGAACAGTCGCGATTCTACAACATTGGAGCAAACTCCATCTGCTAATGAGGACCATGTTAAATGACCAAAAGCTCCAGAACAGCTACTTAATGGACCTTGTGGTGAGATTATTTTTGTCAACTGCCGTATCCAAGTTTAGGAATGAACTTTTAAGCTCAAGACAAGAGAGATTTTCAGATACCTCATAGGCCTCTAAATACAAATTGTTTGCAAAAATTCTGAGAGACCAAATATTTGAATAAAATGCATCATGCTTTCTATACCAAAGACTGTACTCAGTGTCTGGACTTTTCCATATTCCCACCATCTGTGGTTCATTGGCTCCCTCATGTCTTTATAATCTTGCCCTTTGACATAATTCAATGTCGTTTTGATATGAATCCCTTTATTGGTGGTGGGAATGACTTGAAATCCCGCCCAAGGTTTTAATGATAATATTTTATATAACGGACCTTCAGACAATTACTCTACTGTGTGTTTTATTCCATGGTCTTGGATCCTGTCAACACTGGACCATAAATTACCACCCAAGGCCTCTGTAGAAAGGAACGGTCTCTAAAAATCTCACAAAAGTGATCGCCCACGTGCACAAAACACATGGAGCTTCTTGGTGACTCAGCAGATAGAAAAGCACATCTGATGTAGGTGAGTTAGTTTTGTTTATTAGTTTATTTAACAGGGACCATGCACGACACAACCGCTGGGCCAGAGTTAGCTACTGCATATAGCTTATTTACATCCGCGGCCCCTGGGCAACAAGATGTTAAAAACAATACAGTGCAATAAAACGATGCAACACAACACAAATTTACAAAGAGTACATAGTATATAAAACAACATCATACAAAATACATTACAACTCGGGTGTTATTAGCCTGAATTCAGAATTTTAGTCCACAGTAGAATCCCTCTGGCCCCTGCTTTTCCTTTGATTCACCATCATGTCCGATAAAGTCATAAAACATCCTAAACTCTTGCCTCTACACTCAAATATGTAATACCACAAAATAAAGCCCCCTTCCCTCCACAAAACAATGAAAACTAGGAGTAGTGGTTGTACTGCCTTCACACCGGAAGCCAGTGAAGGATTACATCCTGTTGCTATACTGAAGACTCAGTTTTAATCGGGGTGACTGTTCGGGCTACGTTTGAGTTTTAACTGGGTCAGTTTTCTGGAGTAACCTGTTTTATTAAAGGTAATGCAAATGAAAAACCCAGTCTATAATTGGGTTAGGCCATTAGAGAAACCTGATTTCCCAAGCTGGATTTCTCCTGGAGATAGCTGAAGTCTTGGTTACACTCATAACTGGTTTCTTATCATCTTTTTACCTGTGAGATTTTGCACGATAAATGCGTCGCACAGGGAAAAGCGTTGCTGTGAACGCAGGGTGGTGGGGAAAAAAGAAGAGATCATTACACACAGCAATGCGTCCTCATACTCAAAATAATAAAATCCAAAATCCAACCAAATCTGAACTAACACAAAGTAGCTTTGAGAAGTCTAGATTAGTCCGTTACCACCTAGCGGCCAAAGCGAGCCAAAGATGTTTCTCAGGAGTTCAATTAGTTACTGCAGTTTAAGCGCACCGGGGCAAGTTTTCTGTTTGGTGCAACAAGTCCTTCAACCCGAACGACCATTTCAGGTTGTTTGTCCTTATCCTCTAAGGCGTCCCGTAGGAGCGTCTCATGAAATAGTGCCCCAGTGCCCCGTACCGGACCTTCGTGGTTTCCATGGTTACAATAATAAACACGCGGTTAGGCTTATGGAATTGTCATGGATAAAGGAAAAAATGACGACTGTTGGTTTCAAACAGGAGACGAATAGCGGTCTTCCGCGTCAACAGGACAAAGTCCAAGCATCTCATCATTTTCCTCATCAACAACTTCCAACTTCCTGCAAGTCTGTTATTTTCAGTATCATTATACTCTTTATTACCATGTATTAATTGGCAAAATGTTTGTCTTTTTGTGGTCTGGTGACACTGTTTGACAAAAATGTTCCCCATCTGATCAGAGCTTTACACAGCAAAAAAAAAAAAAAAAAAAAAAAAGGTCTAAAGCTGCTACAGTGGACCTTGATAATAATAGTGTTGTCAGATCATCAGAGTAATTCCAATCAAAAGTTGACTCATTGGTTAAGATGATGCGAGTAGATACATTTCTTTGAGTCCTGTATTATTCAGTTTTCAATTTGACCTCTGCCATTGAGGCTATGTTTTTGGTTTGTTTAGTGAGCCGATCTCTTACCAGTGCCTTCTGATTCGTTTTTGTTGCGGATCCAGATCCTCCACCGTCATGTCTCCACACCTGTTTTATCCTAACCAGATCTCTCTGCCAATTTTCGGCTGGACCGCAACAGCGGAGCCAGCCCCATAAACGCGAATGTCTGTGACTGACTGAGTAGGTGATAAAGTTGGTCAGCCGAATGCCGCGTGACTGAGCGCCGATGTTACACCGTTCATCGTTGCTCTTTCAAAAATGAACTGGCCCAAACAGTTTCTATTGCGTCATCAGGGAGAGTTTACAGGCAGTGGTGCAAAGTTAGAGCCCTTGTCATCAGATTTACCGACTTTTCACACCCTTTCAGCGACTTGTCCCCCAAAAAGCACCTTGCGACAAATCTAGCGACTTTCTGGACGAACCTTAGCTACTTGCCGTAGAAGAAAGTCGCCAGTATGGCGAAGAGTAGGAGAGAAACAAACAGATAAAGGGCTGTCCAGCCACATAATAGGTTTGGACCTAGTCTTGTTTTAACAGTCTTTTCTCCCACCGTTGCCATAGCTACTAGTGAGGAAACTGAGATCATGTGGTGTTTCTTAGGGACTTTGGAAACTGGGCTGGAGCCGCTGCCGAGGCAACCAGTGGAGACTACAGAAAATGACTGCTCCTGTAAAACTCCGTCATTTTTACGCCTCAGTTGTTCTACGGATTAAACAAATGCGATATGACATGTGAGCTTTAGAGGCGTTGGTGGGTGGGTTTTTATACCTTTGGACAAAGCCAGGCTACCTGTTTCCCCCAGTTCTCAGTCTTTATGCTAAGCCAAGCTAGCTAGCTGTTGGCTCTAGCTAAATATTTAGAGTACAGACACGAGAGAGGTATCAATCTCCTCATCTAACTCTCAGGAAGAAAGCAAAGGAGCGCTTTTTAGTCTTTATGAACAGAACAGCCTCAGTGCTGGACCCCGTTTGTCCAACAACAGCCACTCCTCTAATTTAAAAATAGTTAAACCTGCAAACTGGAGGGTTTTAAATTCAAATTTTCTTAACTGGCTTGATTGGCTGGATTTCGATAATTCAGGACCAAGTCAGGCTGTGATTTCTTTACGTGAGTTTGAACGAAATACGTATTCACTTAACTTTTAATGAAAAAGAAATCTGATCTTCCTTGACCGCATCTTTTCAAATGTCGCTCCAAAGTTTTTACCTAAGAAACTGCGTGAATGAAAGTGAACGCTGCTGTCGCTCAACAAAATGCCACACGCTTCTCCGAATGTGCACCGAGATGAGTTAATTAGAAATGGATTAAAAAAATGATGACTAATGTTCCACCTTCTGCCAGCGCTCATTCCCCAGCGCGCACACACACACACACACACACACACACACACACACACACACACACACACACACACACACACACACACACACACACACACACACGCACACACACACACACACACCTGTGATTTAGTGAGGAGATGGGCCTGTGGTGTCAAGCCTCTGATGCTGCTGTCCTTTCTCCCTTAACCTCATTTGCGTTCCCCTGTGCTATCCTCTGTGTGTTTGTATGTGCTACTTAGCTTTGGAGGACCAGTGTGGTTTGTGAGTGTTAAAGATCCCATAGCAACAAGGAGAGAATTAAGGAGGGTGGACCAGTGTCTGTTTCTGTGTGCGTGTGTGTGTGTCTGTGTTCTGTGTCAATATGTTTACCTCAATTATGAAGCATAATTTTGGTATACTTTTGTCTTAAAAAAAAAACTCCTGACAGCTCAATTATTATTTTGGTGGTTTGGGCCATTTCTGGGGCATCATTTGTGTCATTTCCGTGGGCGTGGCCCTGTCCCGTTGATGTAGGCTGGGGCCTTTCAATCAGAGGGGGGATCTTTGACGGGTGACTGGCTACAGCCAAGCGCTTGTCAAGCCGCTCCTTGACTCTGCTTCCAAACTGTACTTGCGCATTACAAAAATGAGTTCAACAGTCTTTTTCTTCCTAAGCGTCAAGAGGCAGCAGCAGCAAGTAAACGAGCAAATTACACTTTGATTTATCGCCTCAAATCAATCAGATAAAACATGTTAATCGGTGAGCGTCAGAGGTGCGGGGAGGCAGATTTTGTTACAGCTGGAAAGAGCCCGGCTAAACTTTCCGCCCTGTTTCTCGTCTTTATGCTAAGCTAAGCCAACAGTTTCCTGGCTGTGGTGCTATTGATGTCTCATCTATCTCTCGGTAAGAAAGCGAATAAGCTTATTTCCCACAGTGTCAAAAATGCCTTTCACCAAGTGCTTTGAGTTGCCCTAAACATAACGATGAAAACATTCATCATGCTTCAGTGGCCATGGGCTGATCTTGTAGTCAAACTAATGAAATATGTTGTCAGTGAATGTTTGTGCCGATACACTCGGGACGAACTCTTTTGCGATATGCAGATATATTGCCCCACACAAGTGCAGCCAGCAGATGACGACGGTCCGCCTCAGTGTTCATTTTGCTCTGAAGTTCTGTTTGATCACGCGGGTTTGTGTGCATCGTCTGGTGTGTGCGTTCTTACCATTAAAACACTAAAAGCTGCTTAAACCTGTCGCCACGTCTGTGGTCTCCCACGGTTTTGAAATCAGTTAAGATTTGAACATTTTTATACAGCGGCCTTCAATACCAGTATCACTTTTGCCTTACATTAATTTTGGGTGAGATTAGTCTCATTTAAAAATCAGCATCGGAGCGTTTTTATGGAGATGAAAGTCAAATAATGTAAATCAAATACAAAACTCTACTGTACATAGTCTCTGTGGCTCTATTTTTTTTTTTGCAATTCCTTCAATATAATTACATGGGTGGTACAAGCAGAATGTGTTAAAGGATAAGCCTGGCTTTATTCCATATTTTTCTAACCGGGCACTGCGTTATTTTTGCGAACATTTTTCAAACAGGATGAAACAGTGCATTTGTTGGGAACTTCTTTCAGCGGTCTAGTAAATATTTGAGGCAGCAGGATGGTGCATTTGGGATTGAGTCAAAACTAACCGTGTTCATGGTGATGAAGGAAAATGTCACCCAGTGCCACAGGGTGCTGATGTGTTTTTATTAGTTTTTGGAAACGTGGGAGCTCCTTTGCACGGAGGAATAAGAACCATCAGGCTTTGGATACACACAGAATACGTGTTAGTGAAATACATTCAGTGTTGGGTTTGGTCTTTTCATGAAATTTGTTGGCAAGAGAAATACAGAATATTGCCAGCCTTGTCTTTTAAGTCAGGACCTTGACACTAACATTTCTTAACAAAGGTTTCATGTACTATAATGTAGGAATGTAATCTTATTCCAGTGCTTCTCTCCCCCCCAAAAATAGAATCTTAGCTAACTGCCTACAGTGTATGTAAGTCACGGAGCCCATATCCTTGTTGAACAGGGAGTTTCTCATGAAAAATTGCCGTCATGGGTTTTGTGTCTTGTGGTCAAGGCCCGAAAGTAGACTGTGTCCTGCCAGAGAATTTAGAAAAAGCCCTAAATTTTCCAGAAAAGGGAAGGATTTCCACAAGACTGAAGGTACAAGAGGCCAAGGTAACCTCTCCTGCCACTCCTCCTCACTCCCACGCCGTGGATCCAAATCACAATTAAAAGCCGACAAAAGCTCAAAGATACTTTGTTAGGAAACAGTCCTGAGGAAAGGATGTGATGCAATTTGGGATTCTTTTACATCATGACAGTGTATCTTTACTTCTAGTGTGAGTGATAAATGATATGAGACACCACAGATGTTTTCACTGAGGGCCACTTCTGAATAAGCAGAGAGATTCATTTGAGGAGTTTATGGGTGAATTGACATGTTTTGCATGATTTTTAAAACCAAGTTAATCTGTTTACATAAGCTCCACCAATAAGCTTTGATAGGAAAGCAGTCGTACTGAACCTTATCCTCTTTCTTCATCAAGAAATTCCAAATATGCAGAATCTGGCGGGTCATCGACTTTATCTCAATAATTCAAGTTAATGTGTCTGTCTGCAGTAGTCCTCCTCCTCTGATGCAAATAAAGAAAAGCTTAATATTGTATACACCTGTTGTTGTTTTTATAATGTATGAAAATTGTCTTAAAGCTGCACATTTGGCCACTTTGGGGCAGAACAATTGCTCAATAAGCTAAAAACACACGTATCACTGCCTTACATAGATATTATTGCTAATATGTTAGCAACAGTTGCTTATCTTCACATCCAGCAACATTAACGTTCATTTGACGTCATATTTGTGTCCAGCTGATTAATCAAAATCTAATATTGAAACCCCTTTTAGCTCTAATTTGGTCTCCACCATCCTTTATATTGTTAAAATAACATTAGTGTTTGTCTGTTGCGGATCTGTGTGCCATCTAAGCCATGTTTATTGTGTCAGTGTGTTTGCGTTCCTGCTCGCTCACATTACATTACATTCGTTTAGCGGATACTTTTGTCCAATGCGCCCTGCACTTCGCTAAATGTCCTGAAAAAGTGGAAGTGCCTCCCTAAGAAACAAAAACAAATGCCATTTTACCCCGGACCTGATTAATCTCGCTCTGATTGCGCTAAGCTGTGAATAAATGTGTTTCCACTGCATCCTAATAGCAGGTGATAGCCGCACAGTCGTGGTGCTTGGTGGCAGGGCTAACCACTGCCAACCTGAGATGATCTCCACCCTCAGACCGAAGCGGCTCCTCGTGCTAAGCTGGTGACTTGACACGTGTGCCTGTGCTGGCTCAGCCGTCGGACCTATTTCTAGTTTTGTAACTGAATCTCTGAGGTTTGGAGTTTAGTTTCACCACCTTCAGATGGCAGCCTCTTACTGTTTACTGATTGCTTTAGCCATATCCAAACTGTTGAGCCACTGTCAATGCAAAACAAACATTCCCTGCTGCTGCTTCACAGTCAGGTTTTCCACCGTCGAACCAGAGAAGAGGCTTTTATAGTGAAACAGCTGTGAGAAATGCAATGTGTTGGTCACGGAGTTAGCAGTACTTCATTGGCAGTGCTATTCTCCTCAGTAAAAATCGGCCTACACAAGAGTGTAAGTGCTTCGGTACAGTACAGGTCATCTGTCTGGGCGCTGTCTGAAAAGCTGGGTTTTTCAGCTAGTCGCAGAAGGGCAGAGACTCTACTGCCCTGGCTTCACTCCACCATTGTGTGGCCAGGACAGGACAGAGCCTTGACTAAGATGAGCGATCACAGGGTCCGTGAAATGACAGAAGGCGGAGGCTGGAAATGATCATGTACAGTTTGACCATAGCTTGGAGGTACGGTGGGGAAGGAGCGGACTGGCGGGGGCAGCAGCATTCTGCACTAGTTACAGAGGTCTGGTGGCAGATACAGAGACTCCAGTGACGCAGAGGACCTGGACATTAGTCCAGGTGGGAGATGACATGCACCCGGATGAGCACCTGGGTCACAACATCTCTCTTTGCTTTGCTGTTGTTGGGTTTTGGTGGACATCAATTTCTGTTGTTTTTTCTTGTTAGCGAAGCCGTCAGTACATCTGAAGCATCTGAATTCCAAATTCAGAGATCTGCCGCATTTCGGTTTCACCTCAAAAAAAATAAAATAAAGAACTGAATCAGAACCATAAGTCCACCCCGTCCAGCTCCACTGAGATGATACGTTTGGTTTTCTTGATACCTGAGCTCTGCTCAACTACTCTCATTCAGAAGACAGATCTCTATTGATGCTAATAATCCATCAACCCTCCTGACCTAACCTGTGCTTCACCTCAGAGTACATCCAGCTGAATATTCAGTCAATTACTGGAGTAATAGGCAGCAGGCGGATGAAAGCGCCGGGAATCCAGCTCCTCCTCCCCGTATGTCATTACTGCCCGAGCAGCCGGAGCACAGAGGGCCAATGAAACGCATTCAGACATTATTAAGGAAAAAAATGTAGGCAAGGGATGAATCAGCTTGCATTTGCAAAGAATTTGGACTCGCAAGAAGCAGAGCAACTCCACATCAGTGCAGATAGCCTGTCTGAACACATGACACAATCGCTCAAACACACACTGAAATTCACAGCCCTCCCTCCCACACACACACACACACACACACACACACACACACACGCACACACACACAAACACATTTCCCAGTCTGAAGGGGAGGGCACACTTATCTTTTTCTCTCTCGCTGGTCTCTGTGCTACTGGAGCAAAGGCTAAAGGAGAAGAGAGGACATAAGAGGGAACACACAGTTCCTCCCTTCACTCAGGATTTTTTGGAAAGGAAATAGTCCTGCCTCATATCATATAACATCATGCTGCAGTGTGTGGCAGTGACTAATATGGCAAATAGAATTACCAGAAGATAATTGAAGTAGGAAGAGAAAGAATCCGTGAATCAAAAAAAGTATTCTGTATTTCAACAGGACTAAGAAGCTGAATGAATGAATGAATCATCTGAGGGAAACATACAGAGGGGAGGAAACAAAGTAGTTTTCTATCAAAACTCCATTTCTTCCTCCTTTGTTCCATCCCGCAGTGGATTTCGTGGAGTGCGTCACGTTTAACGTATTCAAATGCTCCTCAAAACAAACTTAAAGTGGCTGCAAGATTAGAATTTCTCCCGAGAAGATTGTGCTTATTTCTCAACAATTAGATCCCCATTTTTCTGACTCAGTCCATTTTTACTATGACGAAAATGATTCATGAACTCAAATAAATGATTTTGGAAGCTGTTTTTTGTTTTTGTTTTTAGGTTAAAGCTATAAATGGCTGAAATGATCTACTCCATACTTTAAAATTAACATTATTATGTCCAAAAACATGGGTTAGATCAGCACTTTCCATTGACTTTTGACATTTAAAGTCTTATGATCAAGATGTTGCAGCATTTAGGACAATGGCAGGTCCTAAAACAGTTTGTTTGTTTGTTTATTTTGTTTGTCTTAGCTGGAAAAACTATCCCTGTTTGATCTTGATTTAGACGTTGGGACACTTAAACCTTCCCTGAGGTGGCTCCTTTACCAGGTTTTTACATAGCATAAACCAGGGTGAATACATATTCTTCACCTGCATCATATTGTTAGTTGGTAGCACTGACTGACTGATATCTGATTTTTAATCAGAGGCCAAAATCTACCAGGTTTATCAGTTTTAGGACTTTGTCACACCAGCATTCGTGAGAGTGAAGGTTCAGGAGCAAAATTTTAATGGAATTGCCGTGAACTTTGGAAATTCACACCAAGCTTTCACGTGGACTTAGATTTTGGCGAAGATTAATTCATGACCACCGCAAAATGTCTTTACAGTGCTGAACTTTTAAGGGAGCAGAGAGCCAAAGAGAGTGTCCAAAATGGAAGAGGCTGTCATATATAGTGCTGTCGGAGCACAAACGACTTCACCAAATCACCAGACAAGAACGCTGATACATTGGACCATTCTGCAAAACCCTGGATTACATTTAGTGACGACGGCCTCGGTTAATGGCCGAGTGTAGAAGTATGTCACTGCGTTATCGAGCGTCCAGCAGCACCTGACAAAGAAACGTCACTGATTTTCATTGGGCCACTTTCTTGTCTGACCCGTTAGACTGGGTTAATTGCTAGTTTTACAAATATTCTGCAGCTCCATCATATGGTTACTGGGCAGCATTGACAGCAGACCTTCATCAAACGGCCACAGTCAGTCTGACTTGCCTTTTTTTGGCCATTTTTCTCGTGGCCTTGAGAAGTATTTTTAAAATGTCAAACAAGTTTTGTAATCCAGCTCAGCTAACTGCTCTTGCTCCAGCTGCAAAATGTGAAACTGTACAACCCCAACCTGCTGACTACCCCAACTACGTCTAGATTACGGAGAGAAGAGGACCAAAAAAAAAAAAAAAAATCCCAGAAATCTGAGTATGGTGTTGAGGTCAGTGAAGGAGACGGCTGACATAAGGCAGGAAGACCTTATATTGATGAGACGACTTTAAAGAATCTAAATCAAAGGCGGAAATCGAATTAGAAGGGCTATGTAGGAGCTGTGAATCCTGGCCAGACAAAGCAGTTGGAGCCATATCACTGTAAAATCCCACTGCGTCAGCTGTCGCTGAAAAGGTTTATTCGAAGCACATCTCCACTGTTCATTAAAAACCACCTACACAGACACGAACACAAAGACTAATGGCATTAAATGAAAATGATGGTACTTTTAATTAGTTATTGGTAAATGAGGCCCCTGTTGGCAAAGGAACATGTTTACAGACTGAGTAATTATTGACTCCCAGAACAATTTCTTGAAAATGAACACTCTGCCGATTCCTACCTACAAACAGCCTGAAAGGGTATTAATACGCACAGCGTTGTTGCATGGTTCGGTTTTTCCGTCATGCTCTGCGATGTGTGAGCCTGACGCAAAAATAAACTATAGAAAAGAGCCGAGGTAGGCGAAACCCCCCCCCCAAAACAAAGGTATTTTCATGTTTCTACTCAAACAGAGTTAAAGCTGCTCTGTGGGCACTATTGTACATCGGAGACTCCGAGCGGCAACAAGAGGTAGGGTCAGGTTTTATAAGAAGGAAAAGCGGGAATCGGTAGAGGAAACACTCAAAACAAGTTAGCGAGAGTCAGGACTGTTGTGTTGCTCATGAATTTCATAGAAAATTGACTTGCACCAATTTTAAAAGCCACACCAAAAAAAAAAAAGAAATCGTTGGACAGTCTACACATTTATAAGGTTCGTTCGCCCAAATAACGAAAGTTTTCTCAGAGCTGACCTTATGATCTGAGTGACAGAAATGGGAACCAGCTTATGTGATTCCCTGTGTAAAGTCTACTTCACAAACGACCATTTCTGTCTAAAAACTCAAACCCACTCACTGTGATCTGAACTACTAAACTCACCACCTGCTCTGATTTTTTTTTTGTCAATGAAACATAAAATCGACGAATCTATTTCTCACCGCCTGAACGCGCCTTAAGGCCGAAGTTCTGAGCCCTTTGGCCAAACCTTCATCATCCACACGTCCCCCGTCCTATTTGACCCGGAAGTCCCTTCCAAGGCCGTTTGGATCTCACCTTAGATTTTTTTTTTTTCCTTTTTAACGTGCCAGCTCTTTTTGAGAGATTACCGATCAGGATAGCTGGAAGTGGACACAGTAACACGGACGCATGATGATGTTACGCAATGTAACGCAAGGGCACCACAAACTATGGCTGCAGAGAAATGACCACAGAGTTGAAGCAGCGCGTCTCTGACACAGTTGGACCAAAAAACTGACACGGCGCGGCGCCGTTCCCGGATCACGCTGTGCTGCTGTCTTTTGCACACAGGCACGTCAGTACATTTAAGGTCATACCAGAAAGGCATGGCACTTTACTTAGCGAGACTCTACTAATACACACACACACACACACACACACACACACACACACACACACACACACACACACACACAAACAATACATCAAGAGGTCAGCAGGGGCCCACCACTCATTTCTCCCCCAGTCCCTTAAAGGGTTAATACGGCCCTGAGAAAATAAATAGAAAACAGCTGCAGATCCAAATAATATACATTGTGTGTGTGTGTGTGTGTGTGTGTGTGTGTTTATTGTAGCATCACCGACTGAAGCAGATTTTACAGCAACATCTGCCACAAACTGAAGCTCCGGAACAGAAAATGAATCATATGCAAACCAGAGCTGCAGCAGGAGGCTGGATGTGGAGCTCTGTATTTTTCTGGCCTGTCACTTCTTTTGCTTTTTTTTTTAAAATGTGCTGAAGTTTTTTACGAGCACATACATTTTCCCGGTGGATGCAGATCGTGCTCTGCGGGCCCCGTTGGGCCCCTGTTGTTTTTTATTGAGCGCCGTCCCCTGTCAATCATTAACTGTGAGCGGACGAACTGAGCGGAAAAGGCGCTTGAGACGAAGTCCGGGGTCTGGTCACAGCAACAGGTTGGTTTTCATCATCTGACCAACCGGGTCCGATGAAGCGAAGCGAACGCGCATCGTCCTATTCCCGGATTTTTAAAACTGTTTTGGTTGTTTTTTGGTTTTTTGTTTTTTTTCCCCTCACACGACTCGTCTCAGTCCGGTTTCGGACCCTCCTCCTACTCCAGCGCTCCCCGGGAAGGCGGGCTCAGTGACGTCCTCCGGCCGGCCAAACCTTAAACCTGGCGCTTCGAGGGCTGGAGGGAGGATGAAGGCAAATGTTGGTGAGACGCCGGGACGGAGGAGTAACGCGGAGGAATAAGCACCGGCCGCATGAGATGTCCCCCTCTGGTTTCCCTGCTACGCCTCCGTTGTTTCCCGTTTGTGTCAGCAGCTGAAAACCGACTGAGGTCCGGCACCAGCACCAGCACCGCCACCAGCAGCAGCTGCTGCTGCTCCCGTGACCGCCGCCTGAGCCGAGTGACAGGTCTGTGGCAAGAAAGAATATGTTTTCCTTCCACAGCTTCTCATCGCTGTGCGCTTCGGAGGGTGAAAGGTGAGCGGTCGCGTCCGAGTCCGAGTCCGACAGGTGCAGCTCTGCCCGGTGCCCTTAGAGGAAATGCTCCCGATCCACGGATAGGACTCGGCTCGTCGCAGGGGGCTTCTCTCGGGTCCCCGGACAACTTTACGCGTCGCTTTTTGCAGCCGAGCCCCAAACCCGATTCGTTTAGCTGTCGGGATGCCGCTCGGTAAGTCGCCGGTATGCGGCCGAAGTGCTGAGTGTTTTCACACCGACGTGCACAGGAGCGGATTTTTCACGTAGCTGTGAGGCGGGTGTGTAACTCAGTGAACTTGCACCAACCCTTAGGAAAGAGACAGATTAGAGTTATAGAGGGTTTTTTATATATAAACCCCATGTTTACACCGGTCAGCCTCAACGTTCAAACCGGTAACTGCTTATAATGGCTCATTTATGCAGTATATACATGTATATGTGTGTGTGTGTGTGTGTGTGTATATAAAATATATATATATATAAAATAATACTATATATACACACATATATTTGTGTATGTATATAAACATATATATACACATACACTTGTATATATATGTGTGTATATATAGTATTATTTTTGTACTATAGAACCTTTTATGAATTTTATACATGGCGGTGATGCTGTTTGCTAAATATTAACTGACCAAAACGCAGCATAGAGAGAGACAATAAAAGTGAACGACACGTCATAGAGGAGCTGACAAAACAAAGTCCATTTAGTAGTTGCTCCGGAGCTTTCGGTCGTACCACACGCTCCTCCTCAGCAGATCAAGTTCGCAGAGGACTGTCAGTGTAAACCCGTTACATTACGAGGAGGAAACTCTCGAGTTGTACTTTTTGAACCTTGCGCTCGCCGTCAGCTGGTTGTGTCAGTCAGAGTTTCTTCACTTTTGTTCCTCTGGCAAGAGACAACAGAGACGTCGGACATTCGACCAGTTGCCCTCCTTCCTCTATCTGGCTGCACCTTCTTTCTTCAGTCTCCTAGAGAAGAAAACGTCCAGACGGCTGAGCCCCGAAAAGGTCGAGTCGGGACACCGCTGAGGTCACACCAGCGAAGATGGAAAATCTCTGAACGTCAGTGTTTATTACGCTGTTAGGAAACAAGCCCAGTGACCGAATGCATTAGAAAGACCGGAGCGCAGCAGGACTGTATAGGCTGACGCTGCCCAGTTTCAGTATCTGTAATCCACAAAATGTCAATGTCGTGAATATTTTTCAATCAAAATCTTAGTTGAGAAGGATTGAAAATAAAAAACAAAAGTATAAACCCAGAAAAAGAAGTCGTATGGATACGAAAATGTGGATCGATGTTAAGGAAGAAGCTCAGGTTTTACGGCATGAAAGCCTTGATCCAGCAGAGCCTATCGTATAGAAAAAGGTGGCATGGTTCAGCCCTAATAAGGATAACCCTTTCATCCAGGATCCAGGTTGTGCACCGGATGATATCTTTTTCTGCAGCTGAAGACACCAAACCACATAACAGCAGATTTTAAATTCAGATCAGTCTGTTAAGTTTTTTCCCCGCAAACAATGTGGCTCAGAGGCCCGTGGGATTCCTGCAGGGACCTAATGTGTGTCTGCAGATCTGCAAGAGCGACTGGAATGGGTTTTTTGTCTTATGTCTCCCAATAATGCTCCTCCGGGGATCTGCATTTCAGACGCTGCTCCTCCACAGTTTATTACAACATTACCGTAGTTTTTATCTAAGGGTCATTTGGCTTACACTCTAATCTTTTGACGCCACATGTGATTATTTTATCACACCAACAGAACGGACCCTATCTGCCGCTGTTCCCCTGGCTCTGCAGTGGAAGTCAATGAGGATGCAGGCCTGGCCACCTCCTCCCCGCAGCCTTGAGACGGTTCACACTGTAATAATAATCTGGCTGTTACTGTAAATACCAGATTCCTTTTCCACTCGTGAATAACTGAGCTGTGGGGGAGTGATGTGTGTGTTTTGGGGGGAGGGGGGGGGTCCTGCCATTACCAAAAATAAGAAGTCGGACTTTAAGCGCATCCCCTTCCGTTGTCCGGGGTTCGCCCACATTGAAAAGAATTCCACCGGCCGGCGCCGTAAATCGTAATCAAGGTCACGCTGCTCAACAATTCCTGCCCCCCACACACGCACGCACACTCACACCCTAACCCACAGGTCTTCCATCACCGGAGATACCGGAGTACAGAGTGTAACTAAAACACGGCTCTAGTGAGCAGAAAAGCAGCTCTGCAAGTTTGATTCCTCGCTTGAGCCGACCCCCAGTGGGTGCTTCTAGGCTGGCGAGGCAGCGGTGAGACGTGGGGCGTCCTGCCTCAGCCGGAGGGCGGTCTCTTTGTGCAGCACCAGGGTGCAATCGCAGTAGACACGGTGAAAGCTGTTGTTTGATCCCCGGAGCGCTTTCTGTAACGGTTCAGCTCGCCTGGCCAGGTGGCAGCAGAGCTGCCCGCCACAGGGTTCCCGAAAACCCCGAGAAGGTCTCGGTCCTCTGAGAGGAAAACTGATGCAATTTGAACCACTCTGGGTCCGACAGCCAAAAGTTAGACATGAAGCTGGGTTGGATAAAATGAACTTGGGCCGATGCTCACAGCTGCTCCCTGCTCTGATCTTAGTAGTAGTATTAGTGCTGCTGCTGTTGTTGTTGTATTCGGGGCTCAGCCAAAGGGCCGTCTCCCCCCATATCGCTCCCGTCCTCGCTACGCTGCACTGGCTACCTGTTAGGTATAGAATGGATTTTAAACTTTTACTGATTACTTTTGAAGCCCCTTCATGGCCTTGCTCCTTCCTCGGCCTCAGCTTAGCTCCGGCCCTACGGGCCCAGGCCGCCGCCTGCGCTCCTGAGCGCCAGTCCTCCTGACTGTTCCCACAGCCCCCCTCGCTGCAAGAGGAAACGGGGCGTTTTCCGCTAGAGCCCAACAGCTTTGGAACTCTTTACCTGAGGAACTTAGGTTGGCAAACTCAGTTCCTTCTTCTCAGTCACAGCTCCAAACTTTCCTTTCCCTTTTTTGTTTTTAGAGTTGTCTGTGGTCACTTTTATTCAACCTGTTTCTGTTGCTCACTCTGTTTTATCAGGTCTTATGTCCTATGTTTTTATTTATGTGTCTGTTGTTTTTATCTTGACTGTTTGTATTCCCTTATCTTGCTCTGTCAAGCACTTTGTAACTCTGTGCTATAAAAATGAAGTTCATTACTATTATCACTGTTATCTTAAAGGAACATTCCAGTGGTTTTGCGTGTGTAACCCTCACGTCTTGCTGTGTGATGCACTCCAGTGCAGAGCTGCAATGATGCCAGGAAATTAACTGACAACTATTTTTTCCCATTTCTTCTTTTTTTTTTTTCTCCGTTTGTTCGTATTTGCGGCTTTACCTCGTCCCACGTGACAGTTCACCGAAGAGCTTAGGGAGTAACTCAACTCTCCCTGAAAATTCCTGTTCGCTGACCTCCGGCCGTTTAAGTCCTCACCTCGCCGTGCAGTGATGTGCAGGTGTACTTTCACGGACCCCCGTGACATAACCGCTGTACTGTTGCGAGGCAAGGCGGCCTGGACCGGCCACCGAAGTCTTACGCATCCTTCATCTGAGTCTCCAGTGTAAGAAGTAGGGCGTAAACCACCTGCGGTCGGAAAATGCCTTGTGAAGATCGGCCGAATCTCGTTTGAGACTCCAGCAGGCTGAGTCGGGCAAATCCAGGGCACATCTTCCACAGTGACGGTCTTTTGAATGCAAATCACCTCTTGGAGTCTCCCTCGCTGAGCTGCCTTGGAGGAATAGTACCAAAAAAAAGGGAATTCTGTACTAAAAAAAGAAAAAAGTGGCTCTGGAAGACACCCAACTCGACTGGACTGACGGGGACAGCTGGGGCCTCACGTGAGCTTTAGCTGAACTTTAGCATTCTGCACATTTTTGCACGTATCGTCAGCTTTTTTTCCCTCCCTTATCTGTTGCGTGTTGGGAAGGAGGTCACAACAGAGGCAGTGTGGAAGGGAGCAATGGCCACAGTGATCAGTACCTCTCTCGGCAGACATGTGGACATGTGAGTCTAAACCTGTCCTTTACTGTGCGTAGCCTGACGCCTGACCCTGACCCCTGTTGAGTTTTTGCCTACCACTACTGCCGAGCACTGTTTACGTAAGCAGGTCTCCATACTGTTTGTGTGGCGCGTCATGGCCACGCTCCGTTTGGCCGCGCCGGTGCGCCGCTTCTCGTGTTGCGCCGAGGGGGGGGGGGCAGGCGAACTCCCTTCTGTGGAGTGAAAACCGGCTCACGGGGCAGACGAGTGTGATGTTGAACCTGTGGCCTGATAATCAAACGGCAGCAGGTTAAGACGCTGTGGTGAACTCTGATTTCATATTCTGACTGCTTTTAAGTGTCGACAGAGACTGTACACCACCTTGAGAAGCCCCCCCCCCCAGCATCCAGCACCGCACGACCTCGGCTGCAACATAATACACATCTGTAATACACTTTATTCAGACACGTATAGAGGCTTTGGAAGTGCAGTCATCATGTTCTTCGTCGCGCTCTTAAGGGCTTAAGGATGCAAACATTCTGCGCATGAAGTTCATGAAAATGATGCATCAGGTACCTTTAACCATCTCGGACCTAATATACTCCAAGTGTAACTGTTGCCAACCCCCGCTGTGTTTTTAATTGGACCCGACGAGCCGCGTTGAATTAGTTTTTAGACAGAATGGCTGTTCACGGTTGCAGTTAACTGGTGTAATAAACGCAGTGCTGTGCTGCTGATGGTGCGACAGTTGCTGATGGTGGCCGCCGGGCGTCATTCGATCGAATTTTTATGTGATACAAGGATGAGGTTTTTGGATCATTGTTTAATTAGGGCCATTATAGCTGTGATGGGCCTTTTGAGGTGAAGCCTTGAGATTTATTTTAAACTAAGCAACAGGTAGGTGGATATTTCGTGCGTAAACCTGCGTGTGTGTGTGCCACGCTCGGTTTGTGGGTCGAGGCCTGTAGAGCTTTAACACCCAGTGGTGCATGGAGCTCAGAGTTGGTTCTCATGGCGTTAAAGATACACACTGAGTGGGACCCAAAGCGTGATCACTGCTGTAACCACGCTAGCCACACGGCTGCAGAGTGTCTCCCGAGTACACAGCTGTGGCCCTGGTTACTGCAGCTGGTGTTGCTTTACGGATGAAGACTGCTGGATGAAATCTGTGTGTATTTTCCTGGAAAACTCTGATTTGAGACTCTCCATATATTCTTATACTGTATCCGTACATTGGTCGAAACCTAGGTTTCCCATTGACGTCGGGAACCTCCATTCCCGTGCAGGCAGGTCAGAGGTCAGAGGTCAGAGGTCAGCTGCAGAGCATCGGGTCTGGAGACACAAAGATTCCGTGTGTTGCTCACTGACACTTCAGCAGGTGAAGGTTTATTAATGGCAGAGCCTGGATGCTGTGGCTCTGTCTCTGCATTCATCCAACAGACGGGAGTCACATGAGCTGTTTTCACTGTAGTTCTCTGCTGTGGACAAGGTCTCCCCTCCCTCCTCTCCTCTCCTCTCTTCTGCTCTCCCCTGCCCTCTCCTCCCCTCCCCTCTCCTCTCCTTTCCTTTCCTCTCCTCTCCCCTCCCCTCTCCTTTCCTTTCCTTTCCTCTCCTCTCTTCTCTCCTCTCCTCTCCCCTCTCCTCTCCTCTCCTCCTCTCCTCCCCTCTCTTCTCTCTCCTCTCTCCTCCCCTCCCCTCCCCTCCCCTCCCCTCCCTTCTCTCCTCTCCTCTCCTCTCCTCTCCTCTCCTCTCCTCTCCTCTCTCCTCTCCTCTTCTCCTCTCCTCTCCTCTCTCCTCCCCTCCCCTCTCTTCTCTCTCTCTCCTCTCCTCCCCTCCCCTCCCCTCCCCTCCCTTCTCTCCTCTCCTCTCTCTCCTCTCTCTTCTCTTCTCTCCTCTCTCTTCTCTTCTCCTCTCCTCTTCTCTCCTCTCCTCTCTCCTCTCCTCGCCCCTCCCCTCTCTTCTCCTCCCCTCTCTTCTCTTCTCTTCTCTTCTCCTCCTCCTCTCTCCTCTCCCCTCTCCTCTCCTCTCCTTTCCTTTCCTCTCCTCTCCCCTCTCCTGTCCTTTCCTTTCCTTTCCTCTCCTCTCTTCTCTCCTCTTCTCCTCTCCCCTCTCCTCTCCTCTCCTCTCCTCCCCTCTCTTCTCTCTCCTCTCTCCTCTCCTCCCTCCTCCCCTCCCCTCCCTTCTCTCCTCTCTCTTCTCTCCTCTCCTCTCCTCTTCTCTCCTCTCCTCTCCTCTTCTCTTCTCCTCTCCTCTCGTCTCCTGTCTCCTCTCCCCTCCCATCTCTTCTCCTCCCCTCTCTTCTCTTCTCTTCTCCCCCTCCTCTCCTCTCTCCTCTCCTCTCCCCTCCCCTCTCCTTATACTCACTATAGCATGACTGATTCTGTGTTTTTGTTATTGGAATATTGCTATTTTAAAGTTATTTAAAAATCTGGTAATGATAGATCACTCCATGTTTTTCTTACATAAACACACAACTTAAACAACTCCTAAATTTGAATTTTTTTATATTTAAGGAGCCAAGATATGTCCATTTCGGTGTGTTGTGCTCTATTTGGGAGAAACTGTGTCTTGGCATCACTGTTTCTACCCTATTTCAATTATGTCTTTGGCCTTTCTGTGCTTAGAAGTTATTGTTAGTCATAAGCAGATCTCTCCATACTGATGCACTGCTGATAAACGTTATATCAGCCCATGGGTAAGAATTAATGAATGCATTTTTGCTTAAAAATGATAATGAACTAATATTCACTTATCAGAAATCAGTGAGGTATCACAGTCGGTTTGACTGTAACGTACTGATGCGTGAAAACTTTACACCTGGCACCTTTTGACACACTCATTTCCTCTTCCAAAATAATCATTTAATTCCAAGTGTTTTTACAGTATTATATCACTCAGTTTGATGAAAAGGCGAGACCTTGAACACAGGGCTCAAGAGAAGACGAAATGACTTTCCCAGAATGTGTCATATTTTTTGGAGCACACTACTACAGGAGATGGGCTAGACTCGTCTGGCAGGCGGAGAGTGCAGCAGCAGTGACAGGTGACGGGTAAAATTACTCCGAATCCTGACACCGTAATCAGCCCGTCGCTTCTGCCCAGGCCTCTCGCTGTCCGGCTCCTCTGAGAGCGAGCCAGAAGCAGCCCCCATCCGGCTCCTCCCGCTCCCGTGTAGTCTGCCGACCTCTTCAATGCGGCACGGCTCGTCTCCTCCGGCAGCTCCTTGTTGGCTTTGTGAGGCTGAGAGAATGGAGGAGTAGAGGCTGGCTAATGGTTTTGCTGGGGGTCTTTGTGTTTCGCTATGTGCTGCTGGCTGGGAGCCTTTGTCCGAGGGGAGGGGGGCTGCTCCCCTGCTCCCCTCTCTGCGCAACAAAATAAACACATTTTTAATATACTGGCCCGCAAACTCTGCTCTCTGGAGGAAGAGATTGTATTTTCATTCACGTTCGGGTCTCATGATGTTCTTTGGTGCTGACATATGCTTTGTCAAAGCGCGACGGGATGTGTGTTTCTTTGCAGAACACACACGTCTGGAGCTCTCCAGTAGATAGAAGTGTTTTTATTTTTTTGTTTAAGTGCAGTTCCGACATAAGAGGTTTTGGATCAGAGCTGCTTTTGTGGTCAGGCGCAGCGAGAAAAATCTCATTGCTGTGAGAAAAAAAACAAAAAACAAAAAACCCCACATTTTTTCCCAATGCGAACAGGGTCCTAGGTGGATTCTGTCTCGGACTGGGTTCTGCGGGGTGTTCCAGGTTTTGTCAGTGTTGTTCATTCGTGAATCCCATTCCAAACATCCAGTCCAAACATTTTTGGACTGGATTCATGTCCAAATTCATGTTTATTTGTGTCTCAATTCATGTCGGATTTCTTCTGACTCCTAATTTACGTGCGCTCTGCAGTACCTCCAACATGTCAAGCATTTTCTTCCTTCCATTGACTCTCAGCCAGTGGTCTTGTCCAGAACAAGTTAAACTGTTGGCAACAGCAGAAAAAGATTTTAATTTATTGCCCTGAATTACTAAGATTACGTCTGTATGTCTAGGAAAGCCTTTGCATGTGGTGAAACGAATTATCGATTAGTTGATTAGTGAGAGAGAGAAAAGGAAGCAGTAACAGTTTTTATATCGGATCAATCATAAAAACTGAATTTGAAATCATTTTTAAGTAGAAGTGCCAAACATTTACTGGTTTTAACTTGTGAAATGTGAACGTTGGTTTTTTCTTAGTCTTCTAAGATGTGAAGACTGTTGTCCTGACGAAGCGAGCAACGAAGACGTCAACTTTGGCTTTTGGGAATTGTGATGATTCTCCCGTTATCTACAGACAAAACAATCAATTATTTTTGGGAAAATAATCCGCAGCATAGTCAGTAATGAAAATAATCATTGGTTACAGTCCTGGAAGGGTTATATTAAATGACAAAAATGAGCAAAATGAATTGATGAATGACTGATGCAGCGGGATTTGAGGTAAATTCGGGTGTTTTTCAGTAAAATGAATCATGTAATAAGGAGCGCGGGTTCTGCGCCCTGACTCCTCCTTTAGATTAGAGGATGACCTTTTGAAAATTTGCGATTTATGGTAATCATACCATCAACTTGACAGTACGAAGGACCATGCATATGTTCCGTATATTACGCGACAGTTTTTTTGTTTTTCTCGTGGGTATTTACTTCACTCGGTTCTGCTGCTTCAGGTCATTGCTGCCCTGCAAAAAACTGGACATCATCAGCAAGACATTTAATGAAGCGCTTAAATATTTGTCATCCTGTCATCTGTTCTAGTGTCCCGCGATAGCACTGTTTAATTAATTCATTTATTTTTTTCCCCCCACAAGACGTAATCTTTGAGCGAGAGACGATAACAGCATGGGCGATGCACTGTAAAAGTGAAATCAGCTCGCTGCTGGCAGACCTTGCACTTGAATGTAGATTTTTAAGACTCACTGTCAGGTGACGGGAGTACATATTGTCCTCCCTCAGCGGGAATACCGTGTTTCCAGGTGGCACACAGACCTTCGACCTGTCATGCTGTGTGTTGCTGCTGTGTAACACGAAAGACTCGGTCAGTTTACTTAACCTTGAACCGGTTGTGTTGATTCCAAATAGGTGATTAGAGCAAATAATGACTCTGACTCGGCATGTAATTGACTGTGTTCCTGAGAGTGGGATGTTTTGCTTGCGTGCCCGCTGCTCCACCGCACGGTTCCTCTTCTGTTTTATTCCCGAAAGAAGCTGCGGACGCAAAGCGCTTCACCTCTGCACGCCAGAAGACCTGCTCAACGGCTTCGTGTCAGTCAGCAGTAGAAGAGCAAGGCAGACTTTGATTATCTGAAAAGGGGCAGATTATGATTAACCCGGGTCAATTTTTTCGTGGATCTGTTGGTTCACAGTCAGGAGCTCCTCACTGACACTTTAACAGGGGAAAAAAAGCTGTTTTTGAACATCGTGGTGGTTACAGAGATTGAGTGGTTACAGTGTGATGGAGTCAGCAAGTCAGTTTGTTCCAGTTGCCAACTGTAGTTACTGGGGGGGAGAAAAAAGAAAAGAAAAACCTCAATCCGAGATCAAATTGTCCTCGTAGAGCAAGATTATAAAGAGACATCCAATCCAATCAAAGCCTAGAAGATGTTTGTGCAGTATTTGATGCTCCTAGAGAATTAACTTTGAAGGAATTCATCTGCCCTTCAAGGTTTCATCACGAGCTAAAAAGTAAAATCCTGGGGGGTTGCTGTGGCAACAACATTCGGGGCCATTTCCATTTAAAGGCGCAATGTGCGAGTACTGGCCAACTGTCCAGTTCGTGCTCCAAACACGTAGGGGGCAGCATAGTACCAGAAAGTCGGTGTAGCAGGCCGGGGCTAGCTGGTTAGCTCGCTAACTTCGGTAGATATCTCTGCAGCAGAGTACAGAGACGACTCTGGAATAACGTCCAAACTGTTATTTCTTCACATTCTGATGATAATCTCAGTTAATTTGTAAACGTTTTTAAACTAAAATACTCACATATTGCCCCTTTAAGGGTAAAACGGTTTTTATCAAACATAAATCCAACATCAAACAGTATTTATCTCAAAGACGGGATTTAAGAAACAAATCTCACTACTCTCTCATACATCTGTGATATATTGTTTTAATTCACGCTTGGTAAGAAATTCTTATGCGTAATCATTAATCACAAACTAACAAAACTTTACGTTTATTTACCCCACCCACCCCCGCCTGTTAGAGTTCAGTTTTCAAGCTAAACAGAATAACAGAAATTATTCAGGTGTAAAGATGGTGTGCAGAGATTTTAGTTACCAAACCATGGAGGCATTAACTGTTTGGATGGTTATACAGTTTTTGATCGACGATCGGATGAACGGTTTTCCTCAGTTCTCACCTTCAAGACACAGTCAAAGCTGTAGCATGTACAGCCGTTTTAACATACTGTATGTTCACCTTGTTTAACATTAGACAGTTACTATATACCTCTGCCAGCTGAATGGAAAAACGGAATAAAAGACAGAGTTGCACTAAGACAGTGTCCTTTGACCTTTTGTTGCCTGCCTGGTGGTTTACCATGGAAGGCTGCCATGAGCATCAGTCTGTCCAAAGCTCAAACTTCGGCACAGACAGTCTGACAAAACAGATTTCTGCATAGTCGATGGGTAAAAGTCGAACTGCTGAGCTGCACAGCCCGAAGAAGTGAGTGAGGCGTTTAATCTTTTTTTGGTGTCTTAACATGCATTGTGCAGACCTGTTTTAGCCTGTGCTGTGCTTGTGGCTGGGAGACTGTTTAATGTCAGGCTTTTTTCCAAGCAACAGTGAAAGACCGTGATTAACTATATAAATGTAGGCTGAGAGTGTTTAATTCTGGCAAGTCTCAGAAAATAGTCAGGGGTGAAATGTCACTCAGAATGTAGGCAGTTAGTTTCACCACAGTTAATTTCTATGATTGTGCATACCATTATAATTTCCTGATATACAGCCAGTCTATATGAAAGCAGAATCCTACCCTGCTGCTGTGTAGTTGTATGTTTTTGTAGACCTAGACCTGGTCGTGTTTAGACCCTTGCAGTTCAGTGTTGTTGACGATTTGTGTGCCAGTTTTTGAGCTAAAAACGCCAGTTGACCACAGGGTCTTTGGCAGCCACGCACCTGTATTCAAGTGGATTTGATGCCGAATCCATTTAAAGCAAAAACATCTGAAATTTAGCTTGAAAAAAAAACAAAACAGAAAAACATAAGCTATATAAAGTTACAGCTAATGTGCAGGAAACAGTTGCCTATTTACACATCCGGCAGACACGTAGCAGCTATATCACCGCATTGGAAGTCGTGTTCATCCTGTGTCCTCTGGATGAATCCAAGTCCTCAAGTCTTTTCCTCAGGTCACGGACGCTGCGGCGCGTCAGAGCTCGTTTTGACGAAAAACGAGTGTCTGCTGCTGGAAACGGGCTTGATGACATTGACGAACCATAGAAATAAATGTGCTGGAAAACCAAAACAGCGAGCTAAAAGAGACTAAAACGCACCGTAGCGCTTAGAGCTGCTGATGTTTTCAGATTTTTACACCTGATATTTTGCTTTGGAGCTGTAACACGAGGGATTATTGGACGACCTTTTGACCTCAGTGGAATGCCCATGTTGTTCTGTATCTGCTTGATGTGTATGTTTTAATAGTTGCAGCACTTTTAGTACTAAACACTTTAACCACACCAACTTAATTAGCTAAAACTTTACTTTGAGTTTATTTTTGGAGTTTTATGCCCCCTAGTGGTCCAAGTAGCTTCCTGCAGCTTTGAATAGTCATACATAAGGTTCTGGAGTCACTTTGCTGATTGTTCTGTGTGTCTTTTAGGCTCAGTTGCTCTTAGATGAAGATCTCCAGACTTTCGTCTCTTTTGTGAAAACTGCTTATCCAAATCCTGCGAACCAACTTCAGTGGTTTGATCTTTCAAAGGACACAGCAGAGGTGTAGCTGGCTGAGCCTGGTCTAGTCTCACCGGGACCAAAACTAATGGTGCATTGAGGTGGCGCTGGTCAACTTGCAAAGTCACAAGTTTCCAAGCTCATCACTAGCAACCTCAAAATAGAAACTGGGACATGTTCCATGATACCCGAGTTTACAGTACAAGCTGGTAATGTTTAACGTCAACACATGATGGACAAGTGACAAATATTGTACGAGGTTAACGGCAAATATTCCACATCTGTGTCATTCATATTTATCTGTAATGCCCTGCAGTTAATAACAAGTCAAAGCTGGTCACAGATACAACATGACCATGTGACATTATCTGACTTTAAAAGTCGCGGCTCATCCTGTCCACTCGTGCCATGACACAGTTGACCGGTGCACAATGGAACCTTCCAAGTTTAGGTGAAAAGGCTGCTTTTCTTGGCTGTTTTTGCAGTGTTTGAAGTGAGACAGGCCGTGTCAAGCCGTTATGACATAGACGGTTTAGATGTGACGACTGCGAGGGGTTGATCCCCCGAATTAATACACAGCAGTGATGGTGCACAGAGCGAACAGGTAAGGGGGCACTGTTTTTGAACGGGGCCACTTTGACCTGACCTGTGTTACGCGCGTATTGATCGTGTGATGTGATTGGAGCAGCGGCGGTTTGACATGGCGTCTCCCGTCCGGTGTCACATCATAGCGGTCATGAACTTCAAAGAATTTAAGTATGTCAGCTTGCAAACTGCTGTCATGACTTCCTCTGTATGTCCACACCAAACAAGGAAGTAGTGGTTGTCATCATATATAATGGGACAAAGTTGCATTCACTGCTTCTCCAGTTGTGAAAAAAATATCTGGCGGTCCTTACTTTGATTTGATATCCATCGATTGGTTATTTAATATGTTTTTTTTTTTTTAACTACATTTTGAAGATGCTTCACTGATTGTCACATCTGCTTAATGTATGTTTGCACAAGTACCCCCCCCCCCATTTCTCACCATTGTTCTCTTCAAGGTCCACATCTCTCATGAACACGCGCTCATGAACTCCCTGTGCTCTACCAGGTGTTGGCAATCTGGACTTGTGGAAGGGAGGAAGCAATAGTTTCCCTGGTCGGTTCTTCTCTAGCTGGGTTACTGTAAAGCTACGTTTTGGCGTTTGGCATCGTCCTGTAATTGCGACCTGAGGCCGCAGTTGCTGCTGTTCATTATAAGTATAAGCTGATTTTAATATGGATCACTTTAGGGGTAAAGCCTGTATGTAGAGGTTTAGGTCTACACGCCAGGGTCGTCATTGCGTAGATGCACAGTTGTAACTCACTCTGTTTATCCTGTACTCCAGAATTTTTCGTCTCTCTTTTGGCCTGTGGAGTATCAAATAAAGGCAAACATCTCCAAAGAGACACCCAGACATCCCAGGTGTATATTTCCATTTGTGACTGGTGGTGTCTGAGGTTCACTGTGCTGCAGTGTTGTTGATTCTGGCACTGATTAACCAGCTGATGGCTTCTCTGGCACAGTTTGGTTATGGTATTTTGCAAGCTGGGTAAAGTCACAGGCTGATCCTTTTATGCTTTTACACCAAACAGCCAAAACATTAAAACCACCTGCCCAATATAGTAGCGCCAGCATTAAGGTTTGTCAGTAATTTGTGCTACAGTAGCTCTTCTTTGGGATTGGACCACACAGGCTAGTGTTTGCTCCCCACCTGCGTCAGTGAGCCTTGGGTGCCCATGACCCTGTCGCCGGTTCTGCGGCTGTCCTTCCTTGGACCATTTTTCGGTAGGTGGTAACCACTGCGCACTGAGAACACCCCACAAGACCTGCAGTTTTGGAGATGCTCTCATCCTGTCGTCTAGCCATCACAATTTGGCCCTTGTCAGAGCTGCTCAGATCCTTACTCTTACATTTTCTAGCCTCTAACTTCAAAAACTGACTGTTCGCTTGCTGCCTAATGGACCCCCCCATCCCCCACCCTCTGCTCCCCTCCCCGACAGGTGCCATTGTAACAAGAGAATCAATGTTATTCACTTCACCTGCCAGTGGATTAAACGTTGTTTATATTCTGTCTCCGTTCATGGATTAAATGCTCTGTTAATAAATACTGAGGTGATCTCTTCACCTTTGACACAGTAGGTTGCATCGCTCAATATCTCAGTGTGTGACAGAGAGACGGTGCATGCACACAGTAAAATACCTGCTTGTAACCGTCTGTAGGAACATTTTACATGTTTTTATGGACTTCACCTGTCCACATGTAATTCATTTACTTTATGTAGTACTGCAGAATACCTTAGGTTAATGATTTGAAATCTGATATTTGGCAGAAGCACATTCTGTGAATTATTAAAACTGTAATGCCTCCTTATGTGATTTTGACTGAGTAATTTCATGTACTAAGGAGCCCCGGGAACTAAACTCAGGAACTAATTCAGAAAATAAAAGCCCTTTTTGTTTCTTTCCGGTTGAAAACAGTGATGATCAGGCGTATTAGACTTGAGACTGATTACAGAAAGCGGCAAACTTTTTTTGTTACCTAATTTTTTATTCCTCTCCAAAACCTCTCACTTTTCTTGTGTGAGCCTTGTTTGTACAAGTGTTTAAGTCAGATTGTTCATACCCTCTTCAGTGCACAAAGTAGTTGTAAATTGCTCATGTCAGCCCGAGGAAAGCCACCCGCTCACGTGGAGTTGTACGTCCATGATAGTTGATCATTGGCCCCAAATTGTTATACAAGGAAGCCTGTTCTGCTCCAGGGCGGCACGGCCGTGCAGCGTGCAGCAATGTCGCCTGGGTTCTGGCTTCGAACCCCGGTTGAGCTTGGGCTTTTCTGTGTGGACTTTGCATTGTCTCCCCGTGCCGGCATAGGCTTCCTCTGGGTACTAGAGACTTCCTCCCACGGTCCAATGACGCACAGGTTAGGTTAGTTGGAGACTGTAAATTGCCCGTAGGTGTGAGTGTGAGTGTGAATGGTTGTTTGTCTCTATATATTGGCCCTGTGATAGATTGGCGACCTGTCGAGGGTGTACCCTGCCTCTTGCCAGATGCCAGCTGGGATTGATTGGACGAATGGATGGATGGATGGATGGATGGATGTATGTTCGTTCCGGTCAATTTGTGGGCAAGTTTCACTCAGGAAAATGTCAGCAAGAGTAAAATTTCTGCTCAATTTCTGCCGACACATAACAGAACACAAAAACATAACAAATATTGCAGGACCCAAAGCTGTTCGAAAATAAATATGGTTGCCGTGTCACCGGAGCAGCTCTGTGCCATGACCGAATAAGGAGGGAACGATCTGAAATGAAGTTAGATGCTAAACAATGATAGTGATCAACAATGTGGGGGGGGGGGGTGCCCATTGCCATTGTGTTCTTTGTAGTTTACTGCTGTGAGACTTTGAAGTTTGAATGGATGTTGGAGAGGAGACATGCAGGGGTAGGGCAGAGGACTGAAAATGCCAGAAAGATGAGGCGCCTATCTGCTGAGCTTGTTCTGCTTACTTTTCTGCTTTAGTGCGTAACTTCATTGGAACAATTGCCAGATAGAGGGGAGGTTTTCACCCCCCTTGTAGTTGTTGAGTAGTTGAGAAGTCAACCTAAAAAGCATCGTTTGAGCGTCGAACATTATTAGAAATCACATCTGTCTACAATCCTAACAATGCCGCCACAGGCAACTGCTGCTCGCTTCAGGTGTGAATGGACATTGTACGTGACTTGTAGCTGTCCTGTGGCTTGTGTTTGATCCTCTAGCAACGTGCAGTGCTTGAAACACCACCCGAGGTACTACGCTGAGATTCTCTGGCTGCAGGAGCTACAGTCCTGGAATTAAATTCAGCCCCTGGTTAAAATGCATGTGGAGCTCCTGAGTTCTTAGAAAGGTGCCTGGAACAGTTCCTGTGGTTTAAAAGGGCTCTGAGTGTGTTTGTTAAAGCTCCTTTTGGTCAGATCCACTAGGATCTCATTCCGTCCTCTGACTGTGATTCACTCAATAAAAATCCTGTTATCTTTTGTTTTTTCATGTGGTCTTTCGAGCGTCCTTGAATAATAGGAACACTACTGGTGGTAGTGTTCATTGGTAACTCCCAATGAACGGCACTGAGTCACAACAGCTCAATATTCGTGGACAATCTGATGCAGCCTAGACGAAATTGAAGCAAAACGATAAAAAAAGACTAATCTTTTTTACGTCTGGTCTTTGTAAAACAGAAAGTGAAAAGGTGATCTTCCCAGAAAGGATGCATGCATTTTGGAGAAAATCAGTACTTCATTGTTTCCAAAAAAAAAAATCTCCGTAATCACAGTTTAAATAAGTGTTTTGTCAACAATGTCTGACTCCAATTTTCTGCTTTAAATTTCCTTTAAGACCAGAAAAAGTGTCACTTTTGAGGTGTCATTCAGGAGTGAAGCTTTTCAAACGGAGCCGCGGTGAATGCTTTGCCTCCATGGTTACTGAGAACAACAAACACTGAAATTCTCACACAGTGAGTTGAATAAGATGAAGTGACAGAATAGCAGCTTTGATGAGGCTGCAGGGGACGATTCGATATATACCTGAGCTGGAAGTATGCTGCTAAGCATTGTGTGTTCTGTGATGTGGCTTTTGTTGTTTTTATTTAAGTCTAATAATTTAACACAGTATTTGTCCCCTTCTCCTACAGGACTCGTCTGCAGTAGAACATGCAATAGAGGACCCGGCTGCAGCATCGTATTCATCATCCCTGTCAACACACACAGTCCATTGCCCCTGACATGGCCTCCTCCCCTGGGCTGGATGCGGACCCGTTGCCACTGATTCAGCTCCAGGAGGTGGACTCCAGTAAAATCTCAGAGAGGCCGAGCTCCCCGGGGTTCCTGCCCACTGTGTACAGCCCTCCACTGGGCATCGACAACCACACCGTCTGCATTCCCTCTCCGTACACGGACAGTAGCCATGAATACAACCGCGGACATGGACCTCTGACTTTCTACAGCCCGCCTGTGCTGAACTACACCAGACCGACCATCAGTGATAGCCAGTCATCTCTGTGCCCCCCCCTCAGTCCCTCAGCCTTTTGGCCCTCCCATAATCACACCAACGTGCCTTCGCTGACTCTGCGCTGCCCCCAGCCTTATGTCTACAACGAACCCAGCCCACATGCACCCTGGTTGGAGCCCAAAAGCCACAGCATCACCCCCGGCAGGTGAGATTACTGACACTGACAGATGTATTACCTGAAGGGGTGTTCTGTACTGGGTTAACGGGTGCTAATGAAGATAAACCCAAACAATAACTGGCCTAGTTTAGATGAATAGAGCTTTTGGGGATAATTCTCAGAGACTGAAAACATTCTGCCGTAACTTTCGAACTCCAAAAGAGGCTTAAGGGCACCTCTTTTCAGTGTTTACAGATTTTCAGCAAAAAAAATCTTCTTAAAATAACTGTCGACCACAATTTCACGTCCCCATTCACCAAAACATTGTTTCCCATCACAAAAAATGACATCTTATGATGCTGACATTTGAAGAAATGCATCGGGTCACAGAAAGTCAATGGAAAAATTCAATTCAATTCAATTCAGTTTTATTTATATAGCGGCCAAATCCTAACAGAGGTTCTCTCGGGGGAGACCGGACTCTTTATAGTTATAAAATTAATAAAATGAAATGCAACTGAGCCTCCAGTTATTTTTCCACCTTCCCGTTTAAGTAAAGAAATATGTAAACGGGTTTACCCAATGCAGCACAACATAGGCATGTGTCAAATAAACTAAAAAAGAAAACAAACGCAAACAAAAGAAATGAAACCTTGGAAAAACATTCGATCAACGTTTTCGTGAAGTTTGAAAGTTTTAGTTTTAGATCAGTCGAAGTGTCCGCAGTCTACCTGTACTATCATTTCTTTTACACTGCGTCCCCAAATCATACGCTGTCAGCGTCGGTGGAAATATAGAATGTACTTTCAGTACATACATTTCATCCAAAGACACGTCATTCGTAGCGATCCCGGTACTGGATGGGTCTACCCTTCACATTACGGCAGTCTTCCAGAGATATCTATCTTCTGTCATTACGCTGTATATTTAGTGATTACCTGGGCTGCCCGCTCTCCAGTTGATGACACCAGCAGTGGATGTTGGAGATATATATATACCCATTACGTTTAATGATGAATGCTGTCAGTTTTCTGATACAATTTTCCACTTGACTGAAATGCGGCTGCGGAGACATTTTCAGCAAGACAGTACCTGTAGGAGGACTAATGGCAGATGAAAGACAGGCTAAAATTCCGAATGTCAAGTTGTCCCTTTTCACAGAGTCCGCGTTTCCCCTTGCAGCTCCATCATCAGCTGTAACAAGATGGTGGGGAAGAGATTAGAGGAAGGAGTGGAGGGAGTGAACTCTTCCTCGTGTGCATCAGCAGTAGGGAAAGCCGACATGCACTTCTGTGCCGTGTGCCATGACTACGCCTCGGGGTACCACTATGGCGTGTGGTCCTGCGAGGGCTGCAAGGCCTTTTTCAAGAGGAGTATCCAAGGTATGGGCTCTGTCTCTCTGTCCACATCTCTTCGCCGTTTCCCCTCCTCTCCCCATCCGTCAAAATAATCCTTTGCCTTGTTTTATCAGGACACAACGACTACATCTGCCCCGCCACAAATCAGTGCACTATCGACAAGAACCGACGTAAAAGCTGCCAGGCCTGCCGCCTACGTAAATGCTACGAAGTGGGCATGATGAAATGCGGTAGGCAGTCACTTTTTTTTTTCTTTTCTTTTTTCCCCAAATTATAACTGGGGTCCTTGATATGCGTCGTCATCTTACAAGAGCACAAAAGTCCAAGCACCAAACGGTGTAAAGGGAAAGGAAGGTACCTCTGAGTTCATTCTGAGATCTGAACTTTGAGAACTCTGAAAACACACAGGACTTAAATATCAAAGTACAATCATTTTTTAATCATCTTTAGTTATAATATGAAGTTTACTACGTACAGATACTAACAGGCATTTCAGCCATTATTGCTTCAGGGAAAGCAAACTGAGAGTGAGGCTCTTTTCAAGCGACGCCAGGGCTTCACCACCTGGTAAAAGCCGAAACTGTGCAAATGGCTCCTGAGAAGCTCCACTCAAGTCTCTCAAGAGCAACCGGACAATAGCTGCAGGGGGATGGAAGAGAGCAGAGAATAACTGGTTCAGAGCTCCATCTCTCCACTCGCTGAGGGTCCTGGTTTCATTCCGTGTGCGAAAAACAACTCAAGATGCAAACAGTGAAGCAATTCAACACATTTAAATGAAAGGTTTGCACAGTCTTGTCCCGTCAAGCGTGCCGATGTCTGGATTTTGAGTTTGCTATTTGAAAATCTACAGACGACTTGTTCCTGGTAGATTTTTGTTTTTTTTCTAGCTGATTCCAGGTGGTAGGACTCTGCCCTCGAAAGCAGCCATGTAGGCCGCAGGGATCTCCGGGAAATTTTGATCCCATTTGAGAGATTTGTGTTAAGTAGGAGAAGGCAATTTGACAGGAGTCAGTAGGAGCTATTTATTGTGCGTTTCAGTCTTTCTGTTGTCTTTTCAAGTCCCGTTTGTCAAGACACATTCAGTTCTGTTGGTTACTCTGTGAATCTGGAGTAACCTTGGTCTGTTCCACTCTTCTCTCAGCGTAAAAGAAAAAGAGTATGGAACACAGTGATGACGACCTTTGTGTTTATAAATGCCTTTGCTCCATTGAGTCACCAAAACCGGCTTCCGGAAGACCTGCTCAGAGGTATAGACCCTGCAGATCCAACTGAGGGAGTTCCCGCCGCATCTAAGTTGTTGGAAATTAAACTGAAAGAGTGCGGATTTCCACTTGACATCCAAGACTTGCCACAGTTTTTTAGTTTAGAACGCATGAAACAAGGGACATTACAGGTCATGTGACAGACAGTCTCTTTCACTTTCTGTCCTCATTCGTCAGGTATGAGACGTGAACGCTGCAGCTATCGGGGAGCTCGACATCGCCGTGGTGGACTTCAGCCTCGGGACCCAGCAGGAAGGGGCCTGGTCAGGGTGGGGCTCGGTTCTCGAGCTCAGCGGCATCTCCACATAGAGGTGCCTCTCGCCCCCCTCCCTCAGGTGAACCACACACACCACTCGGCCATGAGCCCGGAGGAGTTCATCTCCCGCATCATGGAGGCAGAGCCTCCAGAGATCTACCTCATGGAGGACCCGAAGAAGCCCTTCACCGAGGCCAGCATGATGATGTCCCTCACCAACCTGGCAGACAAGGAACTGGTCCTCATGATCAGCTGGGCTAAAAAGATTCCTGGTAAGATCCGAACTGTCAAATCCTGTCTTGCAATAATCCATTATTGCAGCTTGCGTTAGAGAAGAGCCTATTTTCACCAAATCTAACCTTAGTCTTATATGAATGTACAACTACTTAATGCAAGTGTCCAAAAAAAAATTGAAAAGTGAAACTGGGCCCGTTGAGCTGTTTTGTTGTAAGCTCTCAAATAAGAAAACAGATCAAGGCCAAAAGTTTTATTTAAAAAAAATAAAATAAATAAAATTTTAATGAAAAATTGAATGAAAAAGAAGTTTACTATTTTTTTTTTTTTCAAGGTTCAAGATGAATATCAAACATAAGAGAAACAACTTTAAAGAGAAAGGTTTTCTGAATTAATCATATTTAAAGTTCCAATCCAATACACTTTTTGTTGAATTCAGTGGGTACCTCCTCACGGTCCTCTGGCTGCCGGACTCTGGTCTTCCTACACGGCCCGGGCTCCGTAAATGGGATGTAAACAAAGCGGCTCGGACCGAGCCGGTCAGCAACGGGGGGGCGTTCATGCATGTGCACAGAGGGGAGGGGGGGGCGGCAAATCTGGCACATGCTAACGTGCTGAACTCTCCTGGACGAGAAAAACAGCCAAAGAGCAGAAGGTCAGACGAACAGATGCTGAAAAACGAGCGCTACGATCAGGCAAGGGCGAAGATTGTTTTCATTTTCAGCGAGCTAGGCGGCTGCTTAGAGGAGAACGGGGCTGCTGAGGAGTCGGCGTATTTTTGAAGCTTTGAAATTTGCATCACTTGGCCTTTCCCAACGACGACTGTGAACACGCCAGAGCCCTAACAAGCTCAATAAGGTCCGAGACCCTGGTAAAAGTATCTGAGAGCTCAAATCTCTTGAGGTGTCCAGATTTTGTCTGGTGCTCCTTTCACTTTTTTTCCCCTGTATAATTGTACAAAACCAAAATAAGACACTAATCTTGACTAAAATGTTGAAAAGAATGTTTCTGCCTTTAACTTTCTGCCTTTTGGAGATCAGTTCGTCTTCTACTCACTTCACAGTAACAGAAACCTGGAACAGGGGTGTCCAGACCTTTTCATGCCACTGTATATTGCCTAGCGCCTGAACCCTTGTGGTCATGGTCTCACAGTAATTTTTTTTTTGGACTTGACTCAGGAACTTTTAATTACAGTCCAGTTTACATGTAATCAAAGAAGAATGGAAACACGCTGTGTGGCCTTGCTGAGTAAAAGAGCCATTTCAAGGTTAAGGTCAGGGTAAACATTAGGACCATGTGTTCGTAAAAACAAACCAGAGGCTACAGTAAACACATTCATGTGTAAAATGCAATTAGCGACTTTCCTTATTTCAGTCTAGACTTATTGGCCCTGTCTCTTTTCCCCTACTTTTCCATTCAACTTTTGTTTCGCTCCAATTTCCTTTCTTTCCTATCCACTTATCTCCTCCCGCCTCCTTTGCCTTTCCCTTCCATTTGCTTTTCTCTCCTCTTCCTCTCGCCTTCCTCTCAGCCGACGTTCAGCCCCGCAGGTGACTTTTCAGGAGAGGTGTTAATGTGAAGGGATCACAAAGACCATTTTCCCTGATTCTTTTTTTTTTTTTTACTCAAACAGAGGTGAAAATGAGTGTGCATTGTCTGCTTCATAAAAGACCTTAGAAAGCACGGACAGGTGAGAACGGCGCTGTCAAGGAAAATACAGAGTCGCTGTTCGGTGATGTCATTGTTATACAGCTGGCTGCTGTGGTGGAGCGTTTGGAGATTTGGGCATTTCTATTTTTGTCGGTAACTCACAACAGTATGGTTGATAGGCTCCTTTTTAAAATTTCAATTTAGCAGGAACAGTTAGAATAAATACTGGCATTTTGGGTAATGGCGTTGTTTAATCCCTACAGAGGAGCAGATGAGAGGACTGATATAGGTTTAATCTTGGCGTGTTCAGTACCAGATGAGAAAACGGGGGCATCGGCAGGCGGAGCGTTGAATTCACTTCCCTCAATCAAAGGCCTTCAAATATATTAAGAAGTTGAATTTCACGTACCAAGGTCTTGAATATGTTTTCTTGCATCCTGTGGACGGCAGGATTAGTTAAAACCCTTGGCTGTCGGGAGGCAGGTGTTAAGGAAGCGACTCATAATAGGCACGTAAGCAAAAACTTCAGTTAACTGATGATTTATTTTTTAATCGGTTAATCCATCCGGGGGTTACACCAGCCTTTCTCTGGGTTTAGACGCGTGTAGTCGCGCTACACGGAGAAGTTACCGCAAACAGTGCCCAGACGACGGAGCGACGTCAGCATCCTCTCTGTAAATGTTTCTTTTTATCTTTTAGTTCTTTAGCCACAGCGTTCATGGAAAGTGCCTGGAGGGGGGCCACGCTACGGTCGCTAGCATCCCTGCGTTATCATTACATGTTAAAAGCAAAATTCAATAAGAAGAGAAGAGAATGGAGATGTGAACTGTTCAATCCCTTGGTACTAACTCTACCCCTTCCCCGGTCATTTTTTGGATTTTGTGGCGACAGTATGTTTACATAAAAAGTGAGTTTAAATGATGTTGTTGGAATTAAAGTCCACTTGCCCTTTCTGTGTGCTCTGTCCTCAGGCTTTTTAGAGCTGAGTCTAGCAGATCAGATCCACCTGCTGAAGTGCTGCTGGCTGGAGATTCTGATGCTGG